>NW_009648776.1:6880-13715 GCF_000708025.1 Charadrius vociferus | reverse complement strand
CACTAAGCATGTGTGAAAGGGCTGCTCTGGGGTAGCCATTGATGCACAAAAGGTGGTCTGATTTAATGCTTTTGCCAGGGTTACCCATATGTTTTCCTTGGGTGCTGGTGGGATCCATATCCCATCTCCTGGTTCTGCTGTGATTGTGATGATGAGGATGACTGCAGTGATGGTCGGACCCATCTCACTGGGACCCATCTTGGTCCAATACCTGTGAAGACACAAGCATATCCTCGACCCCAGGTTATTAGTGGGTATGGACCTCCCCATTGGTTATTCATCATATTTTTGATCATCACCTGTGCTTTCTCCCGTGGAGACACTGCTTGCAGTCCCTCCAAGAGAGAGGTAAAGTGTTTTATCATGACCAGCTCTCCGTCTGTCTATCGATTTAAAAAATTCAACACATATAATGCTTTTGCTAAACATTTTGGCAGTGTGCCTAGGGCCATTCCCCCTTTTTGTTTTTCTAAAAGGATCTTGAGAGTGCAGTGCGCACGCTCCACAATGCCCTGACATTGGGGGGAATGTGGGATACCTGTAACATGTTGCACTCCCAAGTTTTGCAAGAACATCTGTGCTTTGGCACTTACATAACATGGTCCACTATCTGTTTTTATTTGACGTGGAATGCCTAAGGCGGCAAAAGCGCCACGCCAATGGCGGATGATATCACGGCTTTTTTCTCCTGTTTCTGCAGTTGCCCAAATAACTGCAGAGTAAGTGTCAATTGACACATGAACATACTTTGTTGACTAAATTCTGGGAGATGTCTGACATCCGTTTGTCATATTTGCAACGCTTGTAATCACGGAATCTTCAGAGTTGGAAGGGACCTCTAGAGATCACCTAGTCCAACTCCCCTGCTAAAGCAGGATTGCCTAGAGCACATTACTCAGGACTGCATCCAGGCGGGTTTTGAAAATATCCAGAGAAGGAGACTCCACAACCTCCCTGGGCAGCCTGTTCCAGTGCTCTGTCACCCTAACCGTAAAGAAGTTTTGTCCGTGTATTTGAATGGAACTTCCTATGTTCCAACTTGTTCCCATTGCAAACAAAATAAAATTTTATTTTTATTGGTAATGGCATGATCAGGCTAAAGGATAAAAAATAAAACTTTATCTTGATTGATAATGGTGTGTTCAGGCTCAAGGACATTAATTGGAACATCTACTACATGGTATAAAAGCTATAGCTGCTATTCATTACAATTATCATGTACTAAATCAATAATTCAAAGCTAGCTTGATAAGTAATTATTTTATAGAGATTGATGTTACTCACCCAAGTTGACAACTGTGGGTCACTCTCTTTTGCTCAGCCTCAGAGGGTAACCTTGAGGGGCATCCCCACTCAAGGGAGGAATCCCAAACACACCTATAGGGGGGAGTGTACTAGAATCCCTCCCGATCAAAGACGGGACTAAGCGTTTATAGTATAAAAAGTGATTGACTGCCAGTCATCTGTTGCTAAGCCAAACCTTCTAGCTCAGCAAGATCTGTATATTTTTATCATTCTTTTGTTCCTCCTGGAAACATCTGCTTTCACATCCTACCTTGTGCAGCATCTGCTTTCACATCTTACCCTGTAACATTTATTCTTGGGGCTTCTGAGTCAGGCTAGTCCTCAGTCTCCTTCAACACTAAGGACAGCATGACCTCCCCACGTCTGGTAATTTTCCACCATAAAACTCTTACAAGTAGGGCAAAGTTCAAGACCTGCTACACATGCGCCTGGGGCTCCCTTTCCCTCTGACTTCTGGTGGTGCTCCTGACAGCCAAGGCATTGGCCTGTAGGGATGAAGAGGGACAGAGATTTTCTTCAAAGTTTTGGAGCCAAGAAGACACTCTCTCCACAGTTGGTGTATCCATATCTGGCAATACATTGTTACCAAGCTGTTAGAATATGACGCTGGGTTTCTAGCAAGGGATTCCAGCAGTTGGGCTTCCCTACCTTCCAATTGCTGACTGTCGGCCCTGTTATCCCAGCATTGGAGCAGCCAAGCAGCAATTCGCTCACCTGGCTGGCAGCTGTAACCTTTCAGCATGTCTCGAAGTTCTGATGAGGTCAGAGACCAGGTAGTTTCCGCTTCCTGTCTGATTTCTCTCGCTCCTTCCTCCCATTTCTTTGCCAAAGGATCAGATTTTTGATCAAATCCTTCCTCTTCTTCCTCCTCCCTGTGGGATAATTGCTGGAGGTGACTTAGAAATTAAGTTATATTCACATTTTGAAGAAAAGTACAGCATTGATGAAACTTCCAGGGGCAGAGTGCAGCTGGAGTGCAAAGGATACATTTCACAAAGGTTCCCTAAGCAACCTTAGATGTTAATGACATCGGGGGAGTCCGGTGCATTAACTCTAAGAGAAAAAGAATGTGGAGGATGGAGTGGAGTAGAGGTGACTTAGAAATTAAGTTATATTCACATTTTGAAGAAAAGTACAGCATTGATGAAACTTCCAGGGGCAGAGTGCAGCTGGAGTGCAAAGGATACATTTCACAAAGGTTCCCTAAGCAACCTTAGATGTTAATGACATCGGGGGAGTCCGGTGCATTAACTCTAAGAGAAAAAGAATGTGGAGGATGGAGTGGAGTAGAGACACCGTGGCCAAACTCTGTGATAAAATGGGAACTTTAAGGTCTTATGGAACCCTTGAAAGTCTTATGGAACTGATAAGATGCCTGATTGCTACCCTGAGACAACGATCTGTCATTTTTTGACAAAATGCTATCCTTTGGGTGAACTTTGCTCATTATAATCTCATTATAATACCAAAACACACCTCCATCCCAAAAGCTACTCGCCTCCAAGGTGCAACCACTCCTCACGAAGTCTGTGCTCTGAATTTTTCGTAGTCTATACCTTTAAAAGCGAAGCGAGAGAATTTTACACCAATCATAACAAAAGTATGAATGACTAGAGTCCCTCAAGCTCCACCCGAAAGGTAAAAAATAGTATAAAAATAGCTTAAGAGAGGAGGGATGTCAGGGAAGATACCACTGCGGTCAGGGAAATACCATCGCTGACCACCCCTATCAGTCGACGGGCTGAGCTTCTCTTCCCCCCCATAAGGGCGCTTGTGGGTAAGATTCGAACACTTGGCTATACCAAGTGCTTCCCCAGGAAACTTAAAAATCTCTATAGAGTTGTTTTATAACAGTGCATTTGTAGCCAGGCTGTATTACTAACATCTTTAGTATTTGCACATGCTTTACAGACAGTAACTATCACCAGCAATCCAAAAGAACTTGTACATCTGTTGCTTCAATAAACTACACTTTTCACCAATCTAGCCATGAGAGTTCATAGTGAACGCGACCCAACTCCTTAAGTATGGCCGTGCTAGTTCATGAAACACCACTAGATCTAATTGGGTATGGTGTTATTAGTGCATCCGTAATCGTGATAGTTCAATATACATATTGAACGCAACCGGACTTTTAACGCCAAATTGGGCATCACTCAGAATCTAAGACTAGCTGCCCCCAGCCCCTCTGATACAGGCTGGAACGCAAGGGGGGTTATTTTCTGCCAAATTACTTTGCCCTTTAATGCAATACTCCCTTACTAATCATTGATATGGACCCATTGACCTCCTTGTCCACTGTTTCTTTTTCACTGCTGGGGAAATTACTGTAGTTGTTGTTGTTTGGGTCCCTATCTCAACCATGGAGTCCTCAGATGCAGTTTGGGTCCCTGTCTCTACTATCATGTCCTCAAATGTAGTTTGCGCCCTGGCTCAGTCAAGGTATTCTCAGAGGTGGTTTGGGTCTCTGCCTTAACTACAGTCCTCTGATAGTACTGAACTGTGGCTTGGTAGGCACAGGCCAGGCCCCAGTACAGTCCTAGAAGCTGCTGGTTTTCATTGGGGAAGGCAAGGCACCCTTCTATGAGGTGGTGCGTCAGTTTGCCAGGGTTACTTGCCTGTTGTGTAAAGTGTAAAGTCCTAGGCTATGGGAGGTGATAATCATCCTAAGAACCTGTCCAAATCCTTCCACACACCCTGCCACCCAGGGACTGGCTGCCTCAGGGCACATTTCGGTGTCACCTCACCCAAAAGTTGTCTTCTCTTACACCAGGACAACACCAGATTCCACAAACTTGTCAATAAGCCAACAGTGTTAACTAGTAGTATTAAACAGTTCACATAAGGGTGAACAAGGACTTCGGGAGCTTGCATAATAAAACCACCCACATCATACCCAGGTAGGAAGAGGGAGGTATATTTCCTCAGCCTCTCCACAAGATAGCTCGCCCAGCACAGCAAGGCCATCAATGCCAGGGCAAAGCACGTAGTTATTGTTTCACAGAATCACAGAATTTTCAGAGTTGGAAGGGACCTCTAGAGATCATCTAAGCATGTCTCGAAGTTCTGATGAGGTCAGAGACCAGGTAGTTTCCGCTTCCTGTCTGATTTCTCTCGCTCCTTCCTCCCATTTCTTTGCCAAAGGATCAGATTTTTGATCAAATCCTTCCTCTTCTTCCTCCTCCCTGTGGGATAATTGCTGGAGGTGACTTAGAAATTAAGTTATATTCACATTTTGAAGAAAAGTACAGCATTGATGAAACTTCCAGGGGCAGAGTGCAGCTGGTGTGCAAAGGATACATTTCACAAAGGTTCCCTAAGCAACCTTAGATGTTAATGACATCGGGGGAGTCCGGTGCATTAACTCTAAGAGAAAAAGAATGTGGAGGATGGAGTGGAGTAGAGACACCGTGGCCAAACTCTGTGATAAAATGGGAACTTTAAGGTCTTATGGAACCCTTGAAAGTCTTATGGAACTGATAAGATGCCTGATTGCTACCCTGAGACAACGATCTGTCATTTTTTGACAAAATGCTATCCTTTGGGTGAACTTTGCTCATTATAATCTCATTATAATACCAAAACACACCTCCATCCCAAAAGCTACTCGCCTCCAAGGTGCAACCACTCCTCACGAAGTCTGTGCTCTGAATTTTTCGTAGTCTATACCTTTAAAAGCGAAGCGAGAGAATTTTACACCAATCATAACAAAAGTATGAATGACTAGAGTCCCTCAAGCTCCACCCGAAAGGTAAAAAATAGTATAAAAATAGCTTAAGAGAGGAGGGATGTCAGGGAAGATACCACTGCGGTCAGGGAAATACCATCGCTGACCACCCCTATCAGTCGACGGGCTGAGCTTCTCTTCCCCCCCATAAGGGCGCTTGTGGGTAAGATTCGAACACTTGGCTATACCAAGTGCTTCCCCAGGAAACTTAAAAATCTCTATAGAGTTGTTTTATAACAGTGCATTTGTAGCCAGGCTGTATTACTAACATCTTTAGTATTTGCACATGCTTTACAGACAGTAACTATCACCAGCAATCCAAAAGAACTTGTACATCTGTTGCTTCAATAAACTACACTTTTCACCAATCTAGCCATGAGAGTTCATAGTGAACGCGACCCAACTCCTTAAGTATGGCCGTGCTAGTTCATGAAACACCACTAGATCTAATTGGGTATGGTGTTATTAGTGCATCCGTAATCGTGATAGTTCAATATACATATTGAACGCAACCGGACTTTTAACGCCAAATTGGGCATCACTCAGAATCTAAGACTAGCTGCCCCCAGCCCCTCTGATACAGGCTGGAACGCAAGGGGGGTTATTTTCTGCCAAATTACTTTGCCCTTTAATGCAATACTCCCTTACTAATCATTGATATGGACCCATTGACCTCCTTGTCCACTGTTTCTTTTTCACTGCTGGGGAAATTACTGTAGTTGTTGTTGTTTGGGTCCCTATCTCAACCATGGAGTCCTCAGATGCAGTTTGGGTCCCTGTCTCTACTATCATGTCCTCAAATGTAGTTTGCGCCCTGGTCTCAGTCAAGGTATTCTCAGAGAGGTTTGGGTCTCTGCCTTAACTACAGTCCTCTGATAGTACTGAACTGTGGCTTGGTAGGCACAGGCCAGGCCCCAGTACAGTCCTAGAAGCTGCTGGTTTTCATTGGGGAAGGCAAGGCACCCTTCTATGAGGTGGTGCGTCAGTTTGCCAGGGTTACTTGCCTGTTGTGTAAAGTGTAAAGTCCTAGGCTATGGGAGGTGATAATCATCCTAAGAACCTGTCCAAATCCTTCCACACACCCTGCCACCCAGGGACTGGCTGCCTCAGGGCACATTTCGGTGTCACCTCACCCAAAAGTTGTCTTCTCTTACACCAGGACAACACCAGATTCCACAAACTTGTCAATAAGCCAACAGTGTTAACTAGTAGTATTAAACAGTTCACATAAGGGTGAACAAGGACTTCGGGAGCTTGCATAATAAAACCACCCACATCATACCCAGGTAGGAAGAGGGAGGTATATTTCCTCAGCCTCTCCACAAGATAGCTCGCCCAGCACAGCAAGGCCATCAATGCCAGGGCAAAGCACGTAGTTATTGTTTCACAGAATCACAGAATTTTCAGAGTTGGAAGGGACCTCTAGAGATCATCTATTCCAACTCCCCTGCTAAAGCAGGATTGCCTAGAGCACATTACTCAGGACTGCATCCAGGCGGGTTTTAGAAATCTCCAGAGAAGGGGGCTCCACAACCTCCCTGGGCAGCCTGTTCCAGTGCTCTGTCACCCTAACTGTAAAGAAGTTTTTCCGTGTATTTGAACAGAACTTCATATATTCCAACTTGTGCCCATTGCCCCTCGTCCTCTCACTGGGAACCACCGAGAAGAGTCTGGCTCCATCCTCCTTCGACCCATCCTTTAGATATTTGTAAGCAATAATAAGGTCTCCCCTCAGCCTTCTCTTCTCCAGGCTAAAGAGTCCCAGCTCTCTCAGCCTTTCCTCATAAGGGAGATGCTCCAATC
>NW_009648776.1:4882-5261 GCF_000708025.1 Charadrius vociferus | reverse complement strand
TCCCCGTCGGCTCGTTTTTCGAGCCATGGGGATGGCCTTCTCCTGTGCTTCTAAGACTACCTGCTTGAAGTAAGACCAGCCTTCCTGGGCACCTTTGTCCTTTCAAACTGCCTCCCAAGGGACACTCTCGACCATGCTCCTAAACAGGCTAAAGTCTGCCCTTTGGAAGTCCAAGGTGGCAGTTCTGCTGGCTCCCCGCCTTGCTTCACCTAGAATGGAAAATTCTACCATTTCACGATCACTGTGCCCAAGACGACCTCCAATCTTTACATCCCCCACAAGACCTTCTCTGTTAACAAACAGTAGGTCCAGTAGGGCGCTTTTCCTAGTTGGTTCCCTCACCAGCTGTGTGAGGAAGTTGTCTTCCACACACTCCAGG
>NW_009648776.1:0-4037 GCF_000708025.1 Charadrius vociferus | reverse complement strand
CTATGAATGAGCCCTGCTAATTCTTGTCCCAGGATCTTTCTTCCCCTACGGGTTAGGCTATCCCCACCTGTTGCCAGCATGCCTGGTGTCCTGTAGATCAACCCATGACTGAAGAAGCCAAAGTTCTGCCAGTTGCACCAGTCTCGGAGCCAGGACTTAATTTGCTGGCTCCTCCTGTTCTCCCCCTCATCAACCCCTGCAAATGGTAGGATAGAGGAGAACACTATTTGTGTCCCTGATCCCTTAACCAGCTGTCCCAGGGCCCTAAAGTAATTCTTCATTGCCCTTAGACTTCTGGTACCTACCTCTTCACCACTTGCCTGAAATATCAGTAGTGGGTAGTAATCTGATGTCTGAACCAGGGAAGGGAATTTTCTCTGTGTATCCTTAATTCTGGCCCCAGGGAGGCAGATGACTTCCCTGTGGAAGTACACATCATGTGTACTAATGTATTCCCAAGCTCAGCAAAATAAAGAGATAAGCAGTGCAGCCAACAAACTTTGTGACCTGCACAGAAGCTTGCCACTTAATATCAACTGTAGCTATAGCATACTTAATACAAAACTGCTGTTGTCTCATAGAACTCATGCATCAAGATAAAGGCAGGTTAATAAAGCAAAAGCAAAGGTGTGTGCAGAAGCAAAGAAAAACAAAAGATATATTCTCTACTTCCTGTGGGAGAATTTTTAGAGATCAATGGTCACCCTGTGAGCACCCCAAGCACTGAGAACTTGTTGACGATGGTGTAAGCTTCTAGGAATGTCAAAGGTCAAATTGTGTTTTGTGAACGTCTGAGTTATGTTGAGGGAGGAAAGAACTGTTGCTGAATGTACCGATAAGCAGGATTTTTTAGTAAAACATAGAAGTGGATAACTATGAGAGTGAACAGCTGGGGCTAGCCAATCATATAGTAGAGATGCTTGCTTGAACTATGCATGTAACCAATTGTTGCTTGAGTGTTGCGTGGCGTGGGAGAAAATTGTCTATATTAGCTGAGCTATCTGTGCAATAAAGTGGCATTTACCCTGATCATATTGGTCGTGGTGTATCTGTCCGTGCTTCCACGTCAACAACTTCCCATCAGCAAGTGATGTCCAGCCACTTCAGTACATGTAGCGGTTGCTCTGGAAGACAAATGCCTTAATAATGAATGCCCCCTCCTTCCTCCTCCTTTCTCCATGACAGTATCACAGTAGGCTTTCCTGGAACAGTTAATTAATTTTAGTTCTGTTTACTACTGTTAACACAAAAGCATTTTGACTCTTCCCATTTGTACTGTGAATTAAGAATATCTCAGTCTACACGAAGGTTCAGACTGGGAAGGGTTTCTGCCCCTTTACCTTAATGTACTGAGTTTTGGTGCATCTGAGGTCTGAACTGAAATTCTTGGTGAAAAGTGAATGAAAAGTTGGATGGATTTGTTATTATACCTATACATTCTGTACAGAAAAAAAACCCCAAACCTTGTATCAACTTACAGGATTTGGTCCAAATGGCAAATTTCAGCTCAAGAATCGATCAAGATTAAGTCTGCATATGCATGAAGTATGTCCAAACTGAGGGTTAATCTCTTTATTAATAATCTAGCATTGACAGTTTTCTCATAGA
The DNA here is from genome assembly GCF_000708025.1 of Charadrius vociferus. Taxonomy (NCBI): domain Eukaryota; kingdom Metazoa; phylum Chordata; class Aves; order Charadriiformes; family Charadriidae; genus Charadrius; species Charadrius vociferus. The sequence continues at coordinate 2,429 of NW_009648776.1, read as the reverse complement.
AACATAACGAGTCTTTCATTTTTGTGAGAACAAAGGGCAAGATCAGAAGGATTTAGGTGCTTAAAGTTCACCCAAGTGCAACATTTAGACTCCAAGAACCCAATGTATAACTCCAAAAGCTAAAACAATGCAAGTTCCCTTTTTGCATTTAGCTCAATTTTCTAAAAAATAACCAACCCAGACTTGACTTACTGACATGTTTTCTCACCTTTGACAACAGACCATAAAGGGTAACTGTTGAGTACTTTCTCGTACTTTCTTTGAGTAAGAAATTCTTATCTTGTAAATTGCTAAGGAGCTTGGACTATCGGGTGATCAGCACTTTGTACACAATGAAAAATAAAACTGAGCATTTTCAATCAATTTTATTAACACATTACGTAGTCTGGCATTCAAATATAGTCAGCTTTCTTGTCCTTTACAAAAAAAACCTGGAAACTGACCGTCTTCATTATTTTACACAATAAAGACTATTTATTACATTCAATTCCTTGCATAGTATCTTAAATGTTTCATTAGCATGCCAGGGTTACTGAGTTACTCAGATACTGATGAGCACAGGAATCTTAAAACTTTGGCAATGTGAAACATGTTCTTTAGTACTTTCTATAGTATGAGGCTCTAAATAGCTAGATTTGTAGCTAGGCTTTTGTCATGGTTTAGCCCTAGCTGACAGCTAGGACCACACAGCTGCTTGCAGAGTTCTCCCCCTTCCCCAAGAAGGGCAGGGAGAAGAGGGAGAAAAGGAAGGGAAAGGGAAAGGAAAAAAAACAAACCTCGTGGGTTGAGATAAAGACACTTTAATAGAACAATAACAGAAAAGGAAAATAACAATAACAATAACAATGACACAAGTCACTCTTGCCATATGGTGAATCGATACCTTCCCAAGCAGCGACTGAGAGTACCCACCACCCAGCTAACTGAATTTATATACTGAGCATGATGTCTATGGTATGGAATATTCCATTGGCCATTCCATCGTTCTGTCTAGGCTCCTTCTCAGATTCTATGGGAAGCTGAAGAAAGTCCTTGAAAAAATATAAACATCACCTGGCAACAACTAAACCAATACACATTATTGACATTCCTTTCATACCAAATCTGAAACACAGCAATGTCCTGGTTTGAGGTAGAACAGAACCAATTTTCTTTTCAGTAATTTCGCTTTTCATTTAAGTCTCTTCTAACTAACAGCACTCTCTGAAATTAATGGCAGATTTTTCAGACAGTGCCTGCTTCTGGCAGTGATAAGGTCTGATTTTAAATAGTTAATACCAAGGAATGGTATGCAGAGAGGCACTTGCTTAGACTTATTGCTTTAACAGCCAAGATCAGCTACCTTTGTTATGTGCCATGTTGGAGGACCAGAGGCGGAAGAGCATAAAGGGGTCGCACCTGCGGGGAGGAGCGGACAGGACAGGTGACCCAAAACTGACCCAACAGGGTATTCCATCCCATATGCATCATGCTCAGTATAAAAGCTGAGGGATCAAAGGGGTCGGTCTTTCTCTTCAATGACTGGCATGCAAGGAGGACTCTGTTCGTCTGCCTTTGTTCCCGATCTGTGTGTTCCTGAATCCAGATCCGGAATCCAGTTCCCATCTGTCACTGAGTCCAGTCTGGGACTTTCCCAGTGCCTGCCAGTGATGTGACTGTCATCCTGGGAGCTTGATATTGGTTTTGTATATATTTAATTACTTTCTTCTTATTATCTTTTCTTTTTATTATTAATATTTCATTAAAGTAGTTTAGTTTCTTTTCAACCTATAAGTCTCTCTCCCTTCTTCTCTCTCCCTTCTTCTTTGGGAGAGAGGTTAAAAAAGAGCATCTGTCATTCATTTAGTGGCCAGCCCAGCTTAAACCGTGAAAAGCAACCACTAAAAAGAAAATTAACTCTGACCCAGCTGAAACCAGGACAGCTTTACATTTTAATGTGAAAGCAGGTGGCTTCTTAGTTTTATCTTCTGAGAATATACTGTGGAACAGCCAAACATTAACTTTTGGCTTTGTGGCTTCAAAGAAACTCATCTCACAGACCTCATATACAGTAGCCATGGTGGCTTTACCTTCCCGTAAATAAAGAAATGTATCAGCAATTTAGCTTATTTTCATGAGCCCAATTGTACCTTCTGTTCAAAAGAACCTCATGAGAACGCAGGTTAGAAACAAAAATACTATCTGCTTTTAACTGGCACATGAAACCTCATCTAAGGTCAAAACTGAGATCATAAAGAAGAAAATGTGACCATGAAGCAGTTGAGTTTCAAATCATTGGTGATAGGAGAAAAACTGCCAGCAAAACATCGTCCCTGGATAAGGGGAGAGAGACTTCGGGCTCCCAAAGGAGCTAGTTAGTAAGGTTTCCTGGGAATCTCCTTTTGAAGCTATTGGGGTCCATGAATGCTGGTTGCTTTTTAAGAGCCATC
>NW_009648775.1:1456185-1458026 GCF_000708025.1 Charadrius vociferus | reverse complement strand
CGCATCCTTCCCACCAGGCTGCATCCCTCCTGGTCGCATCCCTTCCCTGGGTTCCTACCTCCCCACCAGGCACCATCCCCTCCAGCCCACCTTGCATCCCTCCCACCAGGCAGCATCTCCCTGGCCTGGCTGCATCCTTCCCCTCACCGTGTTCCTACCTCCCGAGCAGGATGCAGCCCCTCGGCCGGGCTCCAGCCCCTCGCCGGGGGAGGCAGGCCACCCTCCCCACCCCCGGTTCCTCCATAAACCCCCCGGCAGCGGGGAGAGCCCCACTGGGAAGGGGCGGCTTCACCAGTTGCGGCCTCGATGCTGCCAGGGGCGAAGGCAGCGTGGCCGTGCCAAGGGCAGCACCAGCCGGATTTATTTATGTTCCATAGATGGGAAAAATACATATAAGTAAAACCCGCCAAAACGGGGCCCTATCCACAGGAAGAGATTCCCCTTGGAGCGTGCCGGGACCCGGCTGGGGATGGATTTGGGGTTCAGTAGGAGGTTGGCAGGCCGGGATGGGCAGGGAAGGTGCTGGGATGCTCCGGGGGGTGAGCGGGACCTTGCAGCTGGTGGCAGAGTGGCGAGAAAGGTGGCGGTGATGGTGCCATCACCACGGGGAGACACCGACGGGGCCGTGATGGTGCCGTCACCCCGGGGAGACACCGATGGGGCCGTGATGGTGCCGTCACCCTGGGGAGACACCGATGGGGCTGTGATGGTGCCATCACCCCGGGGAGACTCCAAAGGGGCTGTGGCGGTGTGGAGGTGGCTGACGCGAAGCCGGGGCTGTGGGTGGGGGATTTTAGAGCCTTGGCCCCGCTCAGACCTTTCGGTTGGTGCTGGCTGCCCTCACCGAGAACCCAAATGTGGTGGCACAGCAGTTCCTGTGCTCAGCTCTGGCCCGTGACCGATATGTCCTGTCCCGCTGCTTTCGCTCCTGAAGGTCCCGAGCGTGGCGGGAGCGAGCTGGGCATCGCCGTGCTGCCGCTCTACGGCTCGCAGGGGGGTCACCCCGGGGTTGGGGTGCAGCTCCCCGCTCTGCATCCCAGCCACCGCCTTGCGCCTCATTCCCGCGCCCATCCTGCCGTCACCTCTCCTTGAACCGAGCCCTGTCCCATCCCACCTCTCCGCGTGAGGGGCCGTGGGCTCAGCACGGAGCTGGTGGGGCCACGCGTGGTCCCGGGGCAACCTCAGAAGAGGGACAGGGAGGTGGGGATGAAGCAGCAGCAGTTTTGGAGGTGTGTGGGAGGTTTTGTGGGGCCCACGTAGGCTCAAAATCCCCCCAGAAGAGCCAATGCCTGGAGGTGCAGGACTCCAGAGGTTTATCCCACGTGGAGTGACGGCCTCGTTAGGGTCAACAGGGCTGACGAGTTGCTGCCTCCCTCGAACGGACAGGACCAAGGGGAGCCGAAAAGCGTGGAGAAGCCATCCCGGTGGGATGCTCCTTGTGGCATCCCATGACGGTGCGTGGGCGAAGCAGCATCCTGATGTCCTGGGGCAGCACAGCCTGGTCCGGCCGGAGGGTTTGGAGATGGCCACGGGGATGCCACCCCACAGATCCCCGGGGGGAGTTGGAAGGAAACATCTCTCCAACCCCTATGGATCGTGCTGCGCCCGCTGCGGGGAGCCCTGGCATGGCGATCCCTAAAACACCCCCAAAACCGGGGTGCCTGCCGCGTGTCTCAGCCACGGGCATCCCTGCCCACGCTCACCCGTTGCGCTGCAGCACAGGAACGGGGCGATTCCCGGGAGGGGAGTGACAACGGGTGAATCCGGGAGCCAAATTCCCAGTGCTGGCACATCGGCGTAGGTCTGGCCCGGCTCCCGGCGGGGTTGTCCTGGGGTGGCCG
>NW_009648775.1:1453475-1455084 GCF_000708025.1 Charadrius vociferus | reverse complement strand
CGGGGAGAGCTCACGGCTGCGGCATCAGCGTGAGCCTGGAATAAAATGGGTGAATCCACGTTTTTTTGGTTAATCCCTGTATGCCAAACCCCGCTTTTGGTGGATTAATAGAAGTTTTCCGTGCGCTGTTGTCCGGGGAGTGGGTAACAGCATCCCACAATGCAGCATCCTTCCTTTGGGATGGGTACCGCTGGCGGCAGCCCGGCTCCGGCGGCAATCCTCGGGGCAGGGAGGCTTTTAGGTCTCGCTTGGACGTCCAGACAGGCTCTGGCGGAAACCGAGGCAGCGACTGGGACCGAAACGCCGACCGACACCACCAGGGGTGGAAATCGGGGCCGGTTTTCTTCCAGCAGGGCGGCAGCAGATCTCCCACTTGAGGAGATCTCCCACCCCGTTAGCCCTACCTGGTCCCACACGAGCGGTGGGGCTTTATTCCCCATCCGAGCATGGCAGTTGGCCTTCTGCAGCTCTAAATTTGGGAATAAAGCTACCTAACGAGCTTTATCCCCCACCCGGGCACGGCAGTTGGACTTTGCAGCTCTAAATTTGAGGGTTTAGGGTGTAAAGAGGGAAGAGGGGCGCTGCTACCCGCGTGTTTGCCCGAGGTCTGGGGGCAGCACGGGGGAAAAGCGAGATGGAAACATTACTCGGTGCCTGGGTGATTTTTTTTGGGCCTGTCCACAGTGCTTTGCTCTCCTCACTGGGGTTACTCCACCTGGATCGGGGGTTCCCCCCCTCCCCAAGGCTGCCCTGCTCCCGCCGGGAAGGGGGAACCCTCCCGGGATGCTTTCGGCTGCTGCGTTGACATGCGGGTGAGGATGGGAAGAGACGCCCAGAGAGGAGCTGTGGCCATTTCTAAACTCGCACGGGCCGCGCGGTTGGCTGCTCCACCACTGGGATATTCACTGCATGAGTGTGTGGATTCTCCGGTGTCTAATATCGTGGGTGAGCACAACCACACTTATCCCTGGGCTGCACGTTCTTGGAAAGCCAGGCATCTCCGGGATATCGGGTTGAGCCATTTCGGCCCCTGTACTCCCAGAGAGAACCCCGGGGACCATTTAGCAGCGCTTGAAATAAATGATGTGCAGAGCCGGCGATGGCACGCAAGCCTGGGAAGAGCCCTGAGAGGGGAAAACAGAACGGTGGCGAGGTATTCCCCAGCCCGAGGGTGCTCCAGGTGTCCCTGGAATAACGAGCCCCTTGGTAGGAGGTGGGGAAGAGTCGCTCCGATTGCGGCTACGCGCCATGGGAGCTGCGCCGGGAATATTTGGAGGGGCAGAGAGGAGCCACCAACTCTCGATTCGCGGCATGAAGGCGTCGGTGCCGAGCGGGATGAGCATCCCGGCAGGCGCGGGCACCCTCTTGGACGGCTCACCAGGCGTTGGCGTTGGCAGTGCAGGGCTCTGCCTGCGCGAGGTTAATTAACTTTCACCTCGTGCTGCCGCAGGTGGATTTTCCGTCGCCTCTCCCCGGTCTCCAGGCAGGGCTCGGTGCCGTCTCCAGCGCGGCTGACGTCAGGGCGGGCGCAGGGTGCCATGGCGGGAGGGGGGGGTGAAGAGGGGGGGTTCAGCCACCCTCCTGCTCTCTGGATACCCGGCTGCTTCGC
>NW_009648775.1:1452755-1453126 GCF_000708025.1 Charadrius vociferus | reverse complement strand
TGCCGAGGGGAAATCCTGCTTGGGGGTGGGGGCATGGAAGGAGGCTGGAAATCCCCGTCAGGGCGCAGGGATTGCACCGAGGGGTTGGGATGGGGGGTCCGGCCCTGGGTCACCCCTCACCTCGCCGGGGGTCACCCAGGGTCCCAAGGGAGCGACGTGGAGCGGGGGCATCCCGCTGCACCCATCCCCACGGGGTAGCAGGGACCCACCGGGGGTTTTGTTTTTCAGCGGAGGGTCTCTGCCTTCTGGAGGAGATGGGGGGGGGACACGGCCCCCTCGCCGTGGCCAAGGGGAGGGAGCTGCTCGTGGCTTTACCCACCTTCTGTGGGAGCATCGCACCCCCCTTTACCCCCTCGCAGTGCTGGAGGGGG
>NW_009648775.1:1441087-1442118 GCF_000708025.1 Charadrius vociferus | reverse complement strand
TTTGGTTCCTCCTGGGCTCTCCGCCTTGGGGCTGTGGGGGGCAGAAGAATGGATGAAGAGGAGGGTGGTGGGGACAGAGGGGAGTTTTCTTAGGAGGGGTTTACGCTGGTGTTTTGCCACGGTTGTGTGTGTGGAAGAGTTTTATTTTGGGGCAGGAGCTGCCTCTGTGTGCGTTCAAGGTACCTGCTGCTATTTCCCCTCCAAGGGCCTGGGGGGGTGTGTTTAGGATGTGTGATCGGGGCTGAGCCCAAAACCCTTTGAGGATCTGTGTTAGGAGAATGGTTTTTCTTAAAAAGCGGATCCGGCAGCTGGTCGGGGTGCTGCCAAGCCCAACCAGCCCTGTGGGGCTCCCTGCGGCCTCCGTGGCCATTAGCTCTGCTCGCCCTGACTCTCTTTTGGGTATTCGTTTTCGCTAATTAATCCCTGTGGTTGTCAGCCAGGCTGGGAGAAGCCACCTGGTTGGGGTGTCCGGCTCCTGGCAGAGCTCTCGCCAGCTCGGGTGATGCTGGTGGTGATGCTGGTGGTGATGCTGGTGGTGATGCTGGTGGTGATGCTGGTGGTGATGCTGGTGGTGATGCTGGTGGTGATGCTGGTGGTGATGCTGGTGGTGATGCTGGTGGTGATGCTGGTGGTGATGCTGGTGGTGATGCTGGTGGTGATGCTGGTGGGACATGGTGGTGGGGACTCACTGTTTGCACGATTGGCCACTGCTGCTGGAAGGAACCGGGAGAGATGAAGAACCTCTCCCAAACCCTGTGATGGGGTTTCTCCCCTCGTCTCTCTGTTTCCAACCGTCGTGTGTTTTGCCCGTCTAATTTTGGGGCGCGCGGGAGCGGGCAAGGGCAGAGCACTGCCGGCGGCGGGGAATCACCCAGCTGGAAAAGCGGGAGCGGGAAATCCCAGCAGGTTTCCAGCGAACCGGGTGGTGGTGGTGGGGGTGTCCGCTCTATATTTCGGAGAAAGGAGGCCAGTCGATCTGCGTCTTTATTTTTGGGAGCTGCGGTTGGTAACGCGGCGTCTTTGGGCCTCGT
>NW_009648775.1:1438022-1441021 GCF_000708025.1 Charadrius vociferus | reverse complement strand
TACGGTGGCGTCGTTGGGCCTCGTGGCGGGAGGGTTTGGGGGGGGATGGGGACGGTCGGTGGAGGGATGGGGCCGCGGCTGAGCAAAGAGGCGTTGACGGCTGCGGTCGTGGTGGTGAGGAGCAGTGGGAGGAACGAATGGTTGGGGCAGATGTGGGTTATTGGTGGTGGTGGGGATAAGGAGCAAACGTCCCCATCCCAACCTTGGCACTGCGGGATGCTGTGGCTGCTCCGTATGGGGGATGCTCGGGGTTTGGGGGGGATGTTCATTTGCACTGCACGTGGGTATAAGAGAGGGGAGCGCATCCTTTGGGTGCTGGGAGGGGATGGTGTGGGAGAAGTGATGCTCCTGTGTCCCCTGTCCACCCACCGTGGAGTGATGGGGGTGAGGTCTGTCTGTGCCATAAGCGAGACCTCAGAACCGAAGCACGCAGGGTTTATCTCCATAAAGGAGCTGAGAAAAGGCTTTTTTGGGGGGGGGAAATGCCCCCCTTGGACACCCAGCTTGATGCCAAACGGGTCCTTAGCCGCAGAAGCTCAGCGGTGGGTAACAGGGGGTTGTTTTGAGGGCAGGAGGTGCTGCCTGTGCCCTGGGGCTGGGGCAGAGAGGGGGCGCAGACCCCCTCCCATGTCCCCTTCCTGCCATGGGGTGGGATGGGGGGGTCATGGCAAGAGGGTCCTACGGGGCTTTCGCTTTCTCTTCCAGAGCAAACTGGTCAAGTACTTTAGCCGGCAGCTGTCCTGCAAGAGGAAGGTGGCCTTGCAGGAGCGCAATGCCAAGCTGGAGGGTTTCCCCCAGCTCCTGCACTGGTTCCGCATCGTCGACATCCGCAAGGAGGTGATGGAGGTAAGGGATGGGCATCGACTGCAGGTTTGGGTGTTGAACCTCTCCGGTAGTGTTTTCCATCCAGGGGTTTCTGGGATCCTTGAGCAAAACTAGGCAAGGGGACAGCTTTTTCGGAGGTGGAGACTGGTTTGAAGCCGTGTGTTTGGGCCCTGGGGTGGGCTGGAGGGGACGGTGCTGGTGGTGGGGAACGAGGCAGGAGACCAGAGCAGAGGAACCGGGCTGTTTTACTGGGTGGAAAGATGCTGCAAAGCCCATGGTGGGATGTGCCGCCCAGGGTCACCCCACAGCTCTCTTCCACCCACCGGTGAGGACACCCCATTGCTGTTCCCAGTGAAGGACACGGGTGCCAGAGGGACCTCGTGGGTGCTGCCCCCCTTATCTCCTCCCCCCCCTCAGTGGGGGTCCTCTATGTCACCGTTACAGTGTGGTGGTGCCACAGCAGGTGACAGCATCCTTCTGCCACGTCCTGGGCTCCTGCAGGTGAGGGGGTGGCACCCAAAGGTGCTCCTGTAACAGCCCCCCCCCCAAAAGAAGAGGACAGCGTGTGCTGAAGGCACCAGTCCCTGCGTGTGCTCAGGGCAGAGACGGAGGTTTTCACGGTGCTTCCAGATGTCCCAGTGCTGACCTGGGTCTGGACATGCCTGAAACCGTGCAAAAACTTGAGATAAAGCTGAGGTTTGAGCGATGCCCTCCAGGTTTTCCTGGGGATTGGGATGGAAAATGAATGTTTTTGGGTCTGCGACCCAAATGGGGCAGCAGGAGGGAAGAGCTTCTCATCCGCGTGCCCCGAGGAGGTGGTTTAGAGGATGCTCCAGGACGGTTTATTCCTCACTCCTGCCCTGTTCCTCCCCCATCAGGAAATCGCCCCTGGGCAGCTGAGCCTGGAGGAGCTGCTGGACATGACGGATGACCAGGTCTGTGCGACCGTGGAGAAGTTTGGGGCCAACAGCGAGGAGTGTGCCCGTCTGAACGCCTCCCTCTCCTGCCTTCGCAACGTCCACAAGTCCGGTGAGTCGGGCACACCTTGTACCCGCCGGCCGGGTCTCCTCGAGCCCATCGGGGGGGGGGTGAATGACACCGTCCTGTTGCGGTGACAAGCGGGAGTGTGGCTTTGATGCATCAGAGATGTTTGCAGCGTCGTCTCCCGGGGCTGCAGAGCTCCTGCATCCCTGGGGGATGGCTGGGTACCCGCTGCCCACGGGGGACAGCTTCGCTTTGGTGCATCCCTGTGCCTCGGGAGCGCAGGGGAGGGGGTGTCTCCCTTCTCTGGGGTGTGTTGAGTTGTCAGTTCTCAGCAGGGAGGCTTCACCCAGGGAGGGTGCAGCGTTTCTTACGGGGTCCCTTCATGACCCCTTGATTGCAGGAGCGCAACTGGTATCAGGAATGGTGTGGGCAGCAGGACAGGGGCAGTGATCATCCCCCTGTACTGGCACTGGTGAGACCCCACCTCGAGTACTGCGTTTGGTTTTGGGCCCCTCACTACAAGAAGGACATTGAGGTGTTGGAGCATGTCCAGAGAAGGGCTACAAAGCTGGTGAGGAACTGGAGGACAAGTCTTATGAGTAACAACTGAGGGAACTGGGGTTGTTTAGCCTGGAGAAGAGGATGCTGAGGGGAGACCTTATCACCCTCTACAACTACCTGAAAAGAGGTTGTAGAGAGGTGGGGGCTGACCTCTTCTCCCTGATGAAAAGTGATAGGACGAGAGGAAATGGATTCAAGTTATATCAGGGGAGGTTTAGATTGAATATTAGGAAATATTTTTTCCCTGAAAGGGTTACTAAACATTGGAAGAGGCTGCCTAGGGAGGGGGGTGGATTTGCCATCCTGGGAGGTGTTTAGAAAAAAAAAAGGGTAGACGTGGCACTTGGGGACACGGTTTAGAAGTGGTTTTGTCAGGGTAGGGTAATGGCTGGACTGGATGATTTTAAAGGTTTAAAGGTTCCTTCCAACCGATTCCATGATTCTATGAACCAGGAGGCTCGGGAAAAGCTCCTCAGACTTAGCAAACTCCTGTCGCACAGCATCGCCGCAGAGCGAAGCCCCCCCATGTCCCCAAAACCCCTTCCCAGGCCACGCACAAGGTCCCTTTCCCCTTTCCCCTTTCCCCTTTCCCCTTTCCCCTTTCCCCTTTCCCCTTTCCCCTTTCCCCT
>NW_009648775.1:1434788-1437302 GCF_000708025.1 Charadrius vociferus | reverse complement strand
ACCCTTCTCTACCAGGACCCCCAGGGTTTGGGACCCCAGACCCCTCTGCCCGGCTCCTCTCCCCTCTCGGGGGCTCCTCCAACGTAGCTGCATCTCAGGGGCTGGGGGAGACCGGGGATGAGCCCTGCTGGGTTTTTGGCTGGGCTTTGCACCTCCAAGCAGCCCCCTGGGGGACAGGGATGGTGATGAGGAGGGTGACATGATGTGTTTTATGGCAAAGGGTGGCTTTTGGGGGACCAACGCTGTCCCTGCGTTACCGCCGTGTGGCACGACAGGGCTCCCTGCTCCTGCCCCGGAGAGGTCTCAGCTCCGTCCACCCATTGCGGTGTCTCTGGGCTTCCCCTGTGGCACGGCACAGCGTGGTGGCACTGGCTTGGTGTCGGCAGAGGGTCCCCCTCACCGCACACTGCCACTGGGCTGGTGCAAGCAGGATGGCTGATCCCAACCTGACATTTCCCACCGAGCACGAGTCCCCCCACGTCCTTTAACTCCCTAAATCCGCCTCCCGCCTGCGCTCCTGCCCTCCTTCCCTTTGGCATTTTCATTAAGTCTCTCCGCTATTTGAGGAAGGGCATCGGTGCCTCCCTGGGAGCCCGGGGAAAGGCTCTCGACCTGCTCTTTGTTTAAACACCTTTGACTTTTTTTAAAGCCCGTTGCAAACAAATACTGCTTGACTCGGTGTGCTGGCTCAGCCCACCCCCTGCATCCCATCCCTCCTCCTGCCCCTCCGCTTGCTCGGCCGAGGGAATTCCCCCGTGTCCCGGTGGGATGTTTGCTTCGGAAAAATCCACACGAGCCTTCGCCTCAGCAGCTGCGGTGAAGATGCTAAAACACCTTCCGCTCCTCCCGTGGTTTTTGGCTGGCAGAGATAGGGAAGGAGGGAGGGAGGGAGTACTGGGGGGCTGTGGGATGCTCGCCGCTCAATTTGCTTTTTAATGGGGCGGGTGATGGGGCTGCCGGCCCTCCCGGCAGGATGTGGCTTGGTGGTCCATTGGGTCCCTGCGGGGAGGGAGTTTGCTGCTATCCAGGCACCGCGCTTGCGGCGAGGGCTGCTGTTTTGTCCCTCCGGCCTTGCAGAGATGCTGCAGTGGCCGTTCCTCCTCCTCCAGGGCTGGAGAATTGGGCTCTGCGGTGCAACGGTCCCCGGCATTGCCGGCCGGTGGGGATCTCTGCCGTGCCGGCACCGTGTGTGCGCGCTGCTGGAGAACCCCCTGGGCGCATCGTCCGATGGACGGCACAAGCCTTGGGGACAGGGAGAGGACAACTTGGGTCACCACGGAGCCCCTGCCAGCCTGGAGGGATGCAGGAGCTCCCTGGGCAGCGGAGGAGACTAAATCTCCCTCAATTTCCAGAGGATTTGGGTGCAGAAATCCTCACCCGCGTTGACAGATGGTCTCCTTGCATCCCACTCGGCGCAGCTGCCTGTCCCCTGCCTCTGCGCTGGTGTTCCCCTGCCCGGCAGAGCCTTTGCTGGGTTAAATGCCCCCATCTCTGAGCAGCCCCCCTGCTTTTTGTCCCCTGGGAGAGGGGGAGCACAGCCCCTGCCCCTCTTCTTGCAGGTGTGTGGGGGGTTGAGAACGGTGGTACCTCTTGGCCAGGTCAGGGTGAGGTGCTCTCTAGCTGCCCCAGGTTGGGTGGTGGGAGCAGATCATCCCATCCAGCTGCTCAGGGCTGGGTCTGAGATGCGCTGTGGTCCAGGCAGCGTGTTTTGGGGGGGGCTGCGGGGATGGAGAAAGCGGCAGAAGAGTGTTTCTGGTGTGTTGGCAATGTCCCCAGTGCTGTTGGATGGGCGGATGGGAGCGAGCAGCAATGGGGCTGGAGCTCTGCTATCTGGGATGCACTAAGGCCCTCCATCCCTCCATCCCTCCATCCCTCCATCCCTCCATCCCTCCATCCCTCCATCCCTCCATCCCTCCATCCCTCCATCCCTCCATCCCTCCATCCCTCTTCAGCAGATGTTGAGCCGCCGGCTCACTCTGCATCCCAGTGACTGGCCACCAGCCTTGTCCTGTCTGGAAGCTCGGGCAAGGAAGGTCTACGGCAACTTCAGGAGCTGACCTGGCTCACGTAGAGCCTGGCAAACATACATCCCCTTGGGCTCCATCTGCCGCACCACCAACCCTCCATCGAGGGTCCTCAAAATTACCTGCTGGATGGGCTGCCTTGATCCTCGCCACCCCCCAAGATCCCTGAGGAGCTCGCTGAGGGTTTAAGGTTTGGGTGCTGGGTGGGGTGGGCTTGAAAAGCATCCCGGGATGGCAGCGAGAATCTCTCGGGATGCAGCGTTGGGATCTTGGGTCCGTCAGGTTATCGCATCCCTTCCAGATGTATCTCGCTGTGACGGACGTGGCTTTTTTACCTGCGTTTTATCTCCTTGTAAAGTGAGAGATGGCCCTACGTCCCAAAATATAATTAATGAACAAGTCGCTGCCTCTTTAAAACATCATGTAATTTCTTCACAAGTGCGGTAGCGGTCGATTTCTAGAAGCCAAGATTAGTATTAATAAAGCAGGA
>NW_009648775.1:1434215-1434750 GCF_000708025.1 Charadrius vociferus | reverse complement strand
TTATTGAGTCGTTAATTAGAGACATCTAATTTCCCAGACCAATTCTGCCTGGACGTGGGGGCAGGGAAGGAAGCAGGATGCCGTTTTATTACTTAAACGGCGATGAATTTTGCTGGGACGGGATTTGATGGCAGGGAAGGAGCCTTCTATCCCAAACTGAGCATCGTGGGGGCAACCTGCAGCAGCGGGGAAAGCCCCCGGAGCACCTTATAAACCAAAAGCGCCTTATATTTATCGAATATAGCGGCAACCCTATATTAAACCTTTGCTTTATTGCGTTAACCAGTCTGTATTGGATTTTTCTCGGCTGCGAAACCTCACGCTTGGCAGCGGTGTTTTATTAGCAGCCCAGGCGTCGGTTTTGAACTCGAAGCGGGATTAATTTAATATTAAGTAAGAGCCGAGCGGGGCCGCTGTGGATTGAGGAGTTGATGGCGTGTGACTAGTGAGTTATGCGGGGAGGTTATTAGCTGTCCTACGGAAGGGCGGGGAGGAAAATGATCCGGGGCTGAATATTGATGAGCGTTCCTGTCCC
>NW_009648775.1:1432742-1434175 GCF_000708025.1 Charadrius vociferus | reverse complement strand
AAAAAAAGGGGGGAAAAAAAAAAAAAAAAAAAAAAAAAAAAAAAAAAAAAAGCAAGTGAGCATCCTCACTTAGGGCAAATTTGAAAGCTGGGTTGGCCACGGCGTAAAGGTTTACGGTGTCGGTCCCTCCCGGTGACCGGTGTCCCCATGCCTGCAGAGCCATGGGGTTGAAGGGTTGGGGTTTATTTGGGCTCGCCGGGATGCTGGTGCCCAGATCTTGTCGCGGTTTTGTGGACATCCCCGTTTGGTTGGAGATGCTTTCGGGGAAGGAAAAAGAGGGACGGCAGAATCCCTCAAGGAGCAGTCGGGGTGCGGGACCCCTTCGGGTCCGGCTCCTTCGGACGGGACCGGCTGCCCCCGAGGGGGCAGGAAATTATTCCCAGCGTTTTGTTTTAGGAAATATAAAGCGAAACTTGCTGCTCATCTTTTGGAACAGGGGGAAACCAGCTTTATCTGGTGACGTTTAGCCATCTCTCCGCATCTCTCCATCGATGAGCTGCATCCCGGCCGACGGGCGCTCCTCTCCGCCTCCTCCCGGCAGTTTTTCTTGTTTATTTTAATGGAGTGGTTCAGGAAAAAAAACCTTCTTTCTCTAATGAAGTAGAGTTGAAGGAGGCTGAGCTGAGCGGGAGAGGCGGCGGCAGCCCCGAGGGGATTCATAAAGCCAAATTTGGCCAAGCGGAGCATCTCTCCCTTAGGGTTGGTGGCAACTGGGAGGGGGAGAGGTGATCCGGAGGGGCGGTGGGCGGCCGGAGATGATGCTCGTTTCAATACGCAATTAATATTCCCCGTCTAAACAAAACCAATAAGCTTTTACGAGCGAACCGCCGGCCTCGCAGCACCGTCGAGGCAGGCAGAGCTCGGGGAAAACCGGGCAGAGGGGAGTTTGCCTTCCGTGCGAGCTCTTCCCTTGATTTTTCCAGCCGGGAATTGAGCAGCGACGCCCCGGGGGTGCCCCGGGAAGGAGCGAAATCTGAAAACATTTAACACCCTTTGAGGAAGGAGAAGTTTGGGTGGTGTGGTTTTTTTTTTTTTTGTGTGGTTGGTTTTTTTTTTTTTTGTGTTTTGGTGGTTTTTTTTTTTTTTTTTTTGGTTATTTTTGCATTCTGGGTTTAAGCGCGTCTCGTTAAGCGGAGTGCCCGCTACCTGCGGCGCGCCTGGAAGCAACCGCGTGTTGAAAAATGCCTTTCTCCGGCTTATCCGGGGTATTTTTAGCCCTGACGCACCCACCAGCCCCAAAACGGGTTATTTTTGTCGTGTTACGACACAGGCGAGCGTCGAAGGGGACGGCAGCGAAGAGGGGGGGGACGACGATGCGGTGGCCGCGATGCCACGGCCAAGCAAAGCAGCATTTGGCTCTCCTCCTTCGTTAACCGCGGCTAATTACCGCTAAGGGTGGGAGCATGGGGACGCTGCCGGGTCCGCAGCATCCG
>NW_009648775.1:1431175-1432654 GCF_000708025.1 Charadrius vociferus | reverse complement strand
GGCGCCCCCGGCGGGGGTGGCCGCGGGGACCGGTGGCCACCGGTGGCCTCGGGGACGAGGGGACAGCCCAACTGCGTGGCAGCGGGTGTCTCGCTGGGGGTGACACGTCCCCGCGCGGAGTTGTGTTTCAGAGGGGGGTGTGTGTGTGACACACTCCAACTTGTCACCTGCCATGTCCCCACTTGGGGGGGCTTGTGTGTGGGGTGGCTTTGGGGACACAGCGGCATCCCGGCAGCTCCATCCGGGCAGAGGCGAAGGCTTTCCCACAGCAGGGTTTATTTATTTATTTTTTTTCCTTAATTAATTAAAATATGAGGAAGGGTGTTCACTTTTTTTATGAGCTTCTTGCTGGGCTGAAGGCAGCAGCAGCCGGAGAAGCAACTCTAAAAGCAGCTGGATAGGACTCACTTTATTTTTTTATTTTTATTTTCATTTTCTGCTTTGAGAGAGCGATTCGAGAAAACTCTTCGTCCCCCCTTTCCCCCCCCCCGCTTTTTTTTTTTAATTTTTTTTTTTCTTTTTTTCAATCCAGCCCTACAGCTTTCATTTCCAAAGCCCTTTCCTCCTTTGCTTTTCCTCTGGAGCTTGAAATAAAACGTTCCCCTTGAAAAAGCCGGGGAGAGAAGAGACCAGGCAATTAATAATCAAAGAGACGGGGAAGGAGCCGCCTTAAAATAAAGAGATTGTGGTTTTCTGTTGGTTTTCTTAGCCGAGGCGATCAAAAGCCAGTCGGCGAAGGGCCCTTGAATGGGATCCATCGCTTTGGCGCTCTGAAGTTGCTGCCGACAGCCCTTTGCTCGTCTCTGCGCCGGTGGAGATGAATAATTAGAAGTGAAGAGACCCGCTTAATTACAATCCCTCCCTCCTTTATGCAAATGGCACAATGGGCTGGTGGGATGGGGGGTGGGGGTTGCAGCGGTGAGATCCTAGAATCATAGAATGGTTTAGGTTGGAAGGGACCTTGAAGATCATTGAGTTCCAACCCCCCTGCCCTGGGCAGGGACACCTCCCACCAGACCAGGTTGCCCAAGGCCACCTCCAACCTGGCCTTGAACACCTCCAGGGATGGGGCCTCAACAACCTCTCTGGGCAACCTGTGCCAGTGCCTCACCACCCTCAAAATGAAAAACTTCTTCCTAATGTTTCATCTAAACCTGCCCTCTTCCAGTTTAAAGCCATTCCACCTCGTCCTATCGCTACACACCCTAATGGGGCAGGTAGGACCACCAGCCTTGGTGCAGCCAAGGGACGTCCCATCCCTGTGCCCAGGGAGGATTTTGGGGGGGTGAGTGGTGGGAAGATGGGTGAAACACGTGGGCAAAGCACCTCTATAAAGCACTTTACCCTCGTGAAACGTTTGCTCGGCTTTGCGAGCGCAAAGAAGCGGCTTCTTGGTGGCATTTCGAGGGAGGGGGTGATGATGCTGTGCCAGGGTGGGGGACCGTGTGGCTTCTGCCGCTCCGCATGGCTCTGTCTGTG
>NW_009648775.1:1430333-1430681 GCF_000708025.1 Charadrius vociferus | reverse complement strand
CCGCCGGTACGCCGGAGGAATAAACTGAAGCCCCCCGGCACGCCCCCGCCTTCGTCGCGCAAACTCATCCACCTCATCCCCGGCTTCACCGCGCTGCACCGGAGCAAATCCCACGAATTCCAGCTGGGACATCGCGTGGACGAGGCCCACACCCCCAAGTAAGTGGGTGCCCCCGGGGTCCCGGCGCGCGGCGGGGTGGTGAACCCCATCCCAGCTCCTTTGGAGAAGTGCTTCGAGGCTTAAATTTTGGGGCTCGGTGTCTTTTCTTTTTTGGGCTAGGAGGGAGAAAACCCCTTTGAAGGTCTCTCAGGCAGCGGGGATGCTGCTGAGATGGTGTCTACTTTGCTC
>NW_009648775.1:1386861-1430196 GCF_000708025.1 Charadrius vociferus | reverse complement strand
AATTTTGCAGCCGCAGTGTGGGGATGCTCAACCCGGCCGTGAGAGCGAGATGGAGAAAATCACCTTTCAGCTGAAACGTGGATATTTTATATAGCGTGCTTTATTATACTGGAGACCTCCCCAGTACCTTTCCCGTCCCTGCTGGTGTTTGCAGAAGGCTTTTCAGTCCGCAGCTCCTTCCCACCGCTCTTGCTCTGCGGCTCCGGTGCCGGCAGAGGCTGCTGCAGTGCAGGGAAAGGGTTCCCCGGCACCGACGCGCTCCCTCACCATCTCCTTTGGGCCCTTTTGGGGGTCGTGCTTAGAAAAACCCTCCTGCTGCCTCGGCGTGGGGTGGCAGAGGGGACCGGTGGCCACCTCGGGGCATCATCTCCTCTCTCCCGAGGATGCGTGGGGATGGGGCACGGCTGGTCCCCGCTGGCCTCCCAAAACAGGAGCCCCAGGCCAAACTGCATTGTTTTTCCTCAAATTTGGGGTTCTTAGAATATAAGGCCATGGTAGAAGGCCGGACAGAGTCCCCTGAGGGATGTGGTGGGGACAGGGGAAAGCCTGGGTACCCTGACCCGGCGGTGCAGACCCTCCTGCCCGGTGCCGGAGGCGGCCGTGATGCTCAAACAGCTCCGGTTGGGGCAGGTGAAGGGTTAAAATCCGCCGCCTTTGCGGGATGGTGCTGCCGCTGCCAGACCCTCACCTCCCCCGGTTCGGGCAGGGGCAGAAGACCGGAGGGGCTTTGGGGCAGCAGATACATCCAGCGGCCGCAGCATCACGGTGTGACTTGTTTCCCCATGGCGTCCCCAAGGCTGTGGTCGTTACATGAAATGAGGGTGGTCATCCTTCTTCCCCCACCCCGGCTGGAAACTTTCGGTCCATAAAGGCTTTTAGCTTTCAGAAATTAATTTCTTTCAGCTTGACGATGCCTCCTGCAAGGCCGCCCCTCCTCGTACTTAAGCACCGGCAAGTCGGATATATTTTGGTCCGTCCCCAGCGAGCATCACCGCGTTTGCCGGCGCAGAGCCTTAGCGAGCAGCCTGTCTCCTCTCGCTCTTTTATTCGCATTTCAGCACCCAATCCAAGCTCTACCCTTCGCTGGCGCACCGGGTCTCACCCAGGGCAGAGCGTGCCTTCGGTTCCTCCAAAACCATTTGATCCCCACTGCGGTCGTCGAGCGCCCCGAGTCACCCTGACGTAGATCCGGGGTGAGGTTTGGATGTCTGGTCCTTATTCCAGCAAACCCTTTGGCCGGTGATTTCCCGAGCCAGGAGGGGATGGGATGCCTCGACTTTCCTGCAAGGGGAAAGAGCAGGGCAGGGTGCGGAGAAGGAAAACCGTAAACAGGGTTTGCCCGACTGTGGCCAGGTCCCCTCTTCCTCCATCGGTCTCTCCTGTCCATCAGTCCCTGCCTGACCGCATCCCGTCTGCCCAGCATCTCTGATGCTGCCCGTCCCGGCGGTGCCGGGCCACCGTAGGTCATGCAACGTTAATTCACGGTTTGTGAATTAATAGAGGAAAGAGAGCGCCATTATTAACTGGGGTCGGTTGTGCTAGCGTCCTACCGGGGGGTTCATGGTGTCGCCACGGAAGGACCCAGGCTCCCGAAAACCGCTCGGAGAAGCAGGGAGGTTAATTTCCTCTAATGGCACTTAATGATTTTTCAGGAGGCAACCGCTAAATCCTGCTTGCTAATCCCATTAGTGTTTCGGGATAGTAATTAGTGCATTAAAGAGGCAGCTTCTTTTTTCCCCCCGCTTTTCTCCAGCAGAGGCGTGCTGAAGTTTTAGCTGTTTATTAGCCTGGATGTGGTGGCTAGCGCTTTACCTGGCGGAGAAAAAGTGGCTTTTTGGGGCCGTTATCAGCTAATTCTTAATTCATGGCAGCGTCCATGCAGTGCGCGTGTATCGTAGAATAGGGTTGTTTGTTTTCTTTTTAGTGTTGTAACTTCTGCGGTGTCTGAGTCCTCCGTGCTTTCTGCAAGAGGGAGGTTTTTCCTCCCGACCTCGGACGTGAGATGGAGCTCATCCCTGAAAAACTGTTTCAAGCCTTCTCTGATCAACCCCTTCTGGTTTTAGCTGTGCCGGGAGGGGGCTCTCGGTTTGCTTTGGATGGTGGCTTTCTGTTCCCTGTATCGTGTCCCAGCATGGCCAGGCGCTAGACCTGGAGAGCTGATAGTCTGGGGACACTGGTGGGGACCCCCAGTGCTGGGTGGGATCTCCTGGGGTGATTTTGGGTCTAGATTTACCCCCACGCTGCCTCTTTGCAGCCTGCTTTCTGGTGGGACCCATCTGAAGCCCTCCCAAGAGGGAGACTGGTTTCCTTCAGGCTGATTTATCTCCTCACCTGGGGTGGCCCAACACAGGATGGGGTGAAATGGGCTCTGGGGAGCCGAGGATGCCCGTGGCAAAAGCAAAAAGCTCTCTCCCCCGTGAGCTGTGGGTCAGTATTGATGGAGGGAAGCTGTCGGCGTGCTCCAGGACTGCCCCGATGGATTTTTCCATCTCGGTGCAGGCACAAAAGTAAACCACCACCATATATCTGGGAGAGCGGTAGCAGCGACCAGGTCCCCTCTGGAGCAAGGCCACCACGTGCCACTTGACTCTGGATGACAGCTCATACGTTTGCTGGCATTTTGTATTTCTGGGCTTATTGCTAGGGTTTGATCCATCGTTTTTGTAAGCCAAGACCTTCTGAAGCAGGGGTTAAATTGTTTGAGCTTACAGCCTCAGCTTTTCCTGCACGGAGCCTCCAGCTGTTGACCGTAACTCTGGGGTACGGAACATTACTCCTAAAAAGATCCCCTGGCTTCCATAAATCCACAATCCATAAACATCTCATGAATGGTCTTGAAACGGAAACAAAACATTTAGAGTGGTGGATAATATAATGCCCATTTAATACCTCATGAATTCCACGGGCCATTTAGAGCTTTCATGGATAGTTAATGATTATTCATCAGCAAGAAGTCAGAAAAAAAACCCCAAACTCTGAATGGAAGGTCTTAAAAATACATTAGTTGGGGAACAAAAGTCAAGCTAGTTAAGAGAGAGCTCGAGAGCTTGTGTTAACCCTTGGAAGGGTGCGTATGAAATAGCCCTCTGGAGGCAAGACCTGCCTTGGGGTGTCCTTCCCCAAAGCAGTGGTTGGGTGACCTTCATCCTTAGATCCAATGCCGAAGGGATCCAAAGCCTGAGACTTCATCGGCTTCGCAGTTGTGGTTCCTTTTGCCACTCTGGTGTCTGGCCAAATTCATGAACTCCATGGCTTTCAGAGAATAGCCTCCAGCAAGCAGCTGGGAAGGGAGGATCGGAGCATATCGAGGGTGAATTAAAGCAGCGTGACCTGACACCGCTGAGCCCTGGGGGAAACGCTGAGCTCTCCCAAGGGCTAACGTGAAGCAGCTGCTGGAGAGGACGTGCAGTTTCGTGGTGTACCTAGGCGAGGTTTGGGCTGGGAGGAGGCTCCTCCAGCTCAAGGCAGCTTTAGTTTAGGTAAATTTTCAATGAAGTCTCCTTATTCTGCACTGTTGCAATTGCATTCGAGGTGTGGATGCAGGCAGGGTTAGGCCTTCTGGTGGAAGAGGCTGTTTATCCAAAGCCTTATGATGGTTGTCTTCCGTGCCTTTGGCTTTGTTGACACTGAGGTTGTTTTTTGGTACTGTTTTTCAAAATCCGGATGAGGATATCCTGGATGAAGTCAGACGTAAAGTTCACATCCGATCTGGTGATAGAGCACATACCCATTTTCTTCTTTTCCTTTTCCCTTGTATTATTTCCAACTCTGAACCAACTCTAACTTGACCCTTCCTCTGCTGTGGGTGGTTTTTCTCTCTCCCTTGTAGCACAGAAACCCCTGGGAGCAGGGTATCTCCTGTGGCACGTGGCCAAGTCTAGTGTAGGATCCTACTTGGGTCCCTCAGAGTTAATCACCTACGCTGGTCTTAAATGCTACTGAGTGATAGGTCATTTGTTCTGCTGCTCTGCAACCTTTATAATAATGATGCTTTTCCCTTGTATCAATTCCAATCAACGCTTCTACTGGGTAGATCAATTATTTGATATTCTGCGTGGGCTGGATTTGATAGAGCGGCATCTAGACAGCTCTTGTGACTGGTGTCTCTCTGGCATTTCCCGGGCTTGGAAAGGCAGGTGGGCTCTTGGCTTTGGGGATGAGCGAGAGATTGATGTTCGCTGAGCAGGTGGATGCAGCGGGACACTACCAACGTGTGCAAATAATCCATATGCGGCATCTTCAGCGTTGGGTTATTCATCCCGTATGGTGTCCGAAAATGTAGAGACCCGCCTGGTACTTCTGCAAGGGCGGGGGGGGGAACTGAGAGAATTTGGAGAGCAAAACGAACAACGTCTCTCTCCGTTTCCAAATAATGTTTCTGATTAATCTCAGCGCCTTTGATGGTGAGTCAGGATTGTGGAGTTTTGCACAGGTCCTGGATTGTCTCCAGCTCTCTCAAAGTATGGTCTGCACACCGCGTCTTGACAGTGATGGGTAGCCTCCGTAACAAACTGGCTCTCTGCTGCAATTATCCCACTGCTCTGGGCTGCGGTTCTCCTTAGGTATGTCATTAATGTTAATTACTGCTGTGGTATTCCATCAAGAGGAGCAGGAGCTTTAACATGCTTGGAGGAGAAACTTTTCACCGTGTCCTTTAATGAGAAGTTGAGCCTCCTTTCGCCACTTTGAAAGTGGCGAGCGTGATTATGAATTTAGATAAGGATTAACATCTCAGGAGGGGGTGGGGTGGGGTTTGAGGGAGTTGAGCGGTGAGAGGCGGCAGAGCTCTCCTGCTGCCACCACCATGGCCTGTGATGCTGCTTCCAAGGTGTCCACGTGGGAGGGGAGGACGTGGTGAGGGCAACGTCCTGGGATGATGACCAGGAGATGGATTGAAAACTGTTGGTCATGATAGTAGGACACGCTCGAGCTCTTCTTAGCACTCTCGTCCAGCTGTAGCTGTTCAGAAAAGCCATGAAGCAGCTCCTCTGTCCTCTTCTTTGTGGCCCAAGAGGTTGGTGAGCGCATCTCATCACCATCCTGTGAGCCCCCACTGACCCGCTGCTGTGGCCAGGCCAGAGCCCAAGCAGGTGGTGGGTTAGCCAAGCGCGCCGACGGCTTCCTTGGTGATAATGAAATGAAAACCAAGCAGGCAGGGAGAACAGACTTCCCAAAGGGCCATGAGACTGCTCTGACTTTTCCCTTTCAATTAAAGACCTGCCCAAGCCCACCATGCGTCAGCAACCTCAGATCCAGAGGCAGCCTGCGAGCAAACCACGGAGAAAAATCGCCCCACGTGTCTTCTGAGATGAAAGGTTTGCAGAGCTGTAGTTAGTGTAATGAACCTCCACCTCAGGGCTTTCCAGCCACGGGCAGTCCATGCTTTTCCCTCCAGTGGTGTAATTTTTTGAGAATTACCTCCCGAAACAGGTCTGGGTTTGTGCACGGGTGCCTAGACCGTGCGGGCGTTGCTCTTCTCGTGTTAACGCGAGTGGTGTAGGCAAGCGCTTGAGTTGATCACATCCCTTTGCTTAGTTGAGTTTTGCAAGCACGGAGGTGATGGTGGTTGGGAAACGGGGTCTCATATCAGTGGAGAGCTCTGTGGTCTTCAGCCCACTCATTCCTCTGCTGGGAGGACAGGCTGGGAGAGTTGGGGTTGTTCAGCCTGGAGAAGAGAAGGCTCTGGAGGAGACCTTAGAGCTCGTTCCAGTACTTAAAGGGAGCTTGTAAGAAAGATGGGGATGGAGTTTTTAGGGTCTGTTGCGACAGGACAATGGCTTTAAACTAAAAGAGGGAAGATTTAAGTTAGGTAAAAGGACTAAATTTTTTATGCTGAGGGTGGTGAGACACTGGCCCAGGTTGGCCAGAGAGGTGGTGGATGCCCCATCCCTGGGAACATTGAAGGTCAGGTTGGACGGGGCTCTGAGCAATCTGATCTAGTCGAAGATATCCCCACTCATGGCAGGGGAGGTTGGACTAGATGACCTTTAAAGGTCCCTTCCAACCCAAACTCTTCTATGATTTGGTGGGGGGAAAGAAAATGGGTGGAAGTGGCCAACCTGGCTGAGGTTGTGTTGTCTAGGGATGGAGAAACCCACTGTTCTGGTTGCAAATGAGGAACGCCCTGGGGCGGAAGCGGTGTGGAAATGGCTCCAGCAAAAGGAGACTCAACCTCACCATCCTTGGTTGGCCGCAGCCGGTGGTGCTCATCCACCACCGCCCTTGTGTGTCCCTCGAAGAAACGTAATGGTGGAAACCGAAGAAAACAGGAGGAGTTTAATGAGAAACAGGACCTGCTTCAGGATCCTGGCAATTAGCTGCTCGAGCTCCCTCCGCGCAGCAGCCTGCGTCTGCTCCGAGCGTTGTTCCTGTTGCCCTCCTGCGGCACCATCTCATCGGCACACGAGTCCCGGGAGGGGTAAGGGTGGGGGGGTGAGGAAAAAAAAAACCACCCCTGTTTGGCTCGAGCTCCCTTCAAAGAATTTCTCAGCTTTATAATTTGCAGCCGCCATAAAAAGTTACGGTTTGTGCTACGAAAAGAGAATAATAGATCAGTAAGATATGAACCTTCAAATTCAGCCATCCAGGGAAGCGGGGACAGGCACTTGGATAAATATTTAACTGTTGAGGCTTTGATATGAAGAACCTGCTTTTCCTCTGGCCGGAGGAGGAGGAGGAGGAGGAGGGAGGGGTTTGTTGCCTCTTACGGTAATGAGGAGGATAAATGTAACATCTGGTGGATATACTCTATTTTTTTTTTTTTTTTTTTTAATATCAAGCTAGTATTGCATAGAGCGTGTTCAGATCTGGGCGTGCGATGAAGAAATTTCATCTCTTCAGACAGGTTTTACCTGTGTGCTCCCCTCGAAACCTGAAAACGCTCAAGCAGCCGGTGCCGTCCTTGCCGCACGGGGAGGGATGCGCGCTGGCGCCGGGCAGAGATGCTGAACGGTTATTCTCAGGCATGAAAGGTCACTTGGCGCCTCCTTTTCTGGCTGCGATGGCTCCAACTGTGGTAGTTTTGGTCCAAACTCCCCAAACCCACAGGACGCTCGTGCTGCTCGGCCAAGGAAGTCACCTGGATTTTTGTGGGGGCTTTTTTGGAAGAGAGGAGTTGGGTTTTGCCGGCCGTGTGCCAACACGGGGACCGGACGGGAAGGGAGAAAAAGCAGCAGCTGCTTTTGCATTACAAAAAAAAATAATATACAAGAGTTTTTTTTAAATTTGGGGGGGGGGTTTCTCTGTTTTTTTGGCATGGCACGTGGATGCTGGTTGCTCGGGGCGGAGCGCGGCGGGATGGGCAGAGCCCCGCAGGCTGCCGGGGCGCGGGGGGAGCGCTTTACCTTCTCCTTCCTCTGATTTAATACAGAATATTGGGCGATTAAGCCAGTCAAAAGGCCATAAATCTTCCGGGCTGAATCCTGACTGAGGCTGTGCACTTCAGGCCAGGCAGCAGAGATCTTTAATCCTTTGCGGAA
The DNA here is from genome assembly GCF_000708025.1 of Charadrius vociferus. Taxonomy (NCBI): domain Eukaryota; kingdom Metazoa; phylum Chordata; class Aves; order Charadriiformes; family Charadriidae; genus Charadrius; species Charadrius vociferus. Next base: position 1,422,718 of record NW_009648775.1, on the reverse strand, counting down.
CGCTAACAGAAATACCGATGAGAGGATATTTCTTTTTTTTTTTTCCCCACACTCTATTTCCTTTCCTCCAAAAGAAACGTGTGCGTTGAAATTGGAGTGTGCTGGAGAGGAGCAAAGCGGTGAATAAAACATAGTCTGGCGCAGTTGGCTGCAGGGTCAGCTCACCTGTTTCTGCTAAATTTTAAATTTAACCATATTTTAATTTTTTTTTCTTTTTATTACTATAATATCGGCGTGTGACAACAAACGCCTGCAGAGCAGGTAGTCATTCACCCGATTTCCATCTTTTATTTAAGAAGAGGGCACGGAGAAGTGAATGCCAGTGGGGTGCAGGGGACCGGTTGGTGTGTCCCCGTTGGGATGCTCTTTGGGATGGCAACCGTAGGGAAGAGCCGGGCTCATCGTGGGGCCGACAGCCCTATGGCCGTTGCGTCTCCGCTCCCCATAACGTATAGGTCCCCCTCTGCCCATCCTGATATCCCAACTTCTGGCGAGCGCTCGCGTTCCCGGCGCATCCTTCCAGCCCCAGGAAGCACCCGGGGACATCCCAGCTGCTTCGTGCTTTTGCGCAGCAAAGCTCCGTGCATCCTCACATCCTCGCCGGGTGCCTTTCTGTCGAGGACCCTATAGCATCCGTACCACCCCGGCTCGCGCCGCAAGCCCCTGTCAATCCCTGCCTTTCCATGCACGTAGCGCCTCGCTGGGGCTGAAAGGAGTGACGGGCCCTTTGTCCTGGGTGTCTGCTCGTGTTTTTCACCGCCTGTTGAAACCCTCTATTTTTTTTTTTTTTTTATTTTTTTTTTTTTTTTATTTTTTTTTTTTTTTTATTTTTTTTTTTTTTTTATTTTTTTTTTTTTTTTATTTTTTTTTTTTTTTTAATTTTTTTGAAAACCATCATCATATATTTAGCGAATTCTGGCATGAAATTATGTCCTTAATAGTTGGCATTTACCTATCTGCACGTGGAATCGCTCCCAGCGAGCAGCGCTGACTTTCCTGAGCATCCATCTCAGTCTGTGGCAGAAATCAGCCCCTGATGCTCCTGCGAACTCTGCTTTTGGGGTGGGGGTGCTGTGTCTGATGTCCCCCCCACCCCGACAGATGCACGGGGAAGGCAAGGATGAAAAATGATTTTTCTGGGGGGGCCGTGCGGAGCGTTAGGGGATGGTGAGAGGTGACGGAGCGGAGGAGGCTGACAGGGGATGCTGGGCAGGGTCTGTGGGTCCGGGAGCAGCCGTGGGGCTCACAACGTGGCGAGGGTTGAGAATTGGTGGCCTTGGAAAGGGTTTGGGGAGCCCAAGGCTACGTGGGGACAGGGTCCGGCCCCGTTTTGCCGGCGGGGAACCCGGCAACCCTGCAGCCAGGGATGCTCGGTGCTCATGGACCCCCGTCCCCAACGGGGACGGGGCTGGGATGAGCGCGGAGAGGGGACGTGAGGCTCCTGGAGCGGCAAAAAAAATCCCCAAACCCAACCAGTTGGGATGTTCAGATGTGGGGATCTGCTCTGAATCTGGCGGGAAAGGAGCCCTCCTCATCCCTGCGGTGGCACTTTTCCCACCATCCCCGGGGGCGGTGGGGGCTTGGCGTAGTCACCCCAGGCTGTCTCCCAGCTTTCGGGAGGGCTTCAAGCGCTGCACATCGTCCTCTTTCCTCCCTGCAAACCCTTTAAAGCCAAAATGAAAAATAAAAAAATGAAATAGCTGGTATATAACTAGCTCCCCCTTCTCCTCGCCCGGTGCTTCGCAGCCTCCCCCGGCGCGGGCAGGAGTCTCATTTCGGCGGTTGTCCAGCTGTGACTGGAGAAAAATGGTCCTTCCCGGGGCCCGGGGAGGTATCGCCACCATCTAAATAACCCCTTCTGCAGCAGAGCTGTGCTGCGTTTTCCCTTCCGCCGCGTTTGCTTCCCCATCAGCGTTTCTCTATTATCACCGGGACGTTTTAGGGGGAGCGCTCGCCTTCTTGCAACCTTCCCCCCCCACCAACACTCCCCGGCCAAGCAGCTGAGATGTCGCCAGCTTCTGGAATGGTCTGAAATGGTGCTTAATGGGGTGTGTGTGTGTGGGGGGGGGATTAGTGCGGTGCAACCCTTCCCGAGCATCGAAGCGAGTCCAGCTTGTGTCACGCACTGGACTTCACCGCTTCCTTCCAATGCGGCCGGGGCTTTTTTTTTGGCTGAGATCTCCAGCCTGGCCCCCATCCAGGAGGATGGGGTGGGTGTGGAGGGTGTGGGGGGGTCTGCTGCTGTCTGGGGGCTTTATCCCTATGGAAAATGGAATTAAGCTGATGTTTTTCCGAGGGTGGGGGGTGATGCCGGTTGAGGGGGTGATGCCCATCGGAGCCTGGCACAGAGGAGGGGGTGTGGGGTCTGGGCTGTGCTGGGGGGTTTAGGCTGGGAGGATCACAATGCGTTTCCAGCACGTGCTTTTTTCCCCTCTCTTCCTGCAATGGTGGCTTGGGGAAATGAGGGGAAAATGGAAATGTTGGGCCGGAGATGGGCGAAACCCCTCCCGGGAGTACATGGGCCAAAAGCTTCGTTGTGTGTCCCAGGACGATAGCACTCCTCCTGACTCCAAACTGTCACAGTAAACCTTAGCTTGATTTCTCCATGTTTCACAGAGGAAAAAAAAAAAAAAAAAAGCCTAATTAAGAAGCGGTTTAATGCTGCGGAGGAGGAGAAGGTTTTTGCAGTGGGGCTGGGTTGGTGCAGCCCCCGGTGCGTCTCTCCCAAAGGTTGGTGGTCGCATCCTGTGCCGGGTCGGCGCAGTCACCGGCCAAAACCCGTCCCCTCCCAGGTCCTCTGAGTTTTACCGAGCGTCCTCTCGGTAGGTTTTGGGGAGGGGGCTGCGGTGTATCCTGCTGCTCCATCCATGGGCTGAGATGACCACGGGGTGGTCCGTATGGTTGGACTCAATGATTTTAAGGGTCTTCTCCAACCTAAATGGTTCTATGAAATAGCGTTCCCCAAAATACCTCCCTCGGAGCCCTGTGCAAAGCCCTTGGGGAGGATGGCCCGGATGGGCGAGGAGATGTTCCCCACTGGGAGGTGGGGACTCGCTATGGCTGAGGATGCTCCTGCTGCAGCATCCCGCTCCTCTCCAGGCTTCGGTCCCTGCTCCTTCTCCTTTGGGATAGGGAAAAGGGGTCAAGGCTATGGCGAGACAGGTGACCAACCCTCACCGGTCACCCAGTTGGATCATGGTGTTTGTGTGTATTTATTAATTTTTTTGTTGTTGTTGTTTTGTTTTTGGAATAAACGAAGGAGAGAGGAAAATATCTCTCTGTCCAAAATCACTCATCTTTCCTAATAATGAGAGCTGTCACCGGCCCTGCTTGGCGAGGAAATGATGCTCGCAGTAAATATTTGGTCTGGAACTGATTTATGGGTGGAAAAAAAAATGCGATTAGTGGCTAATCACTGCGTTGCAGGAAGCGCTTTGGGCCGAGTGCCGGGGCCGAGCTCGCGGGGAGCCGGGGCCGTGCCGGGGGCTTCGGTGGAGCCGCCGGCGTTGTGCCGCTGGGTCGGGATCGATGGTGGGGTCGGACTGGCTCTGGGGGCCACCGGGGCTCCTCCTCGCCTCGGTGCTTTGCAGATATGCTTTAAGGACTGAAGGTTTAAGGTCAGGGGCAGCTTGGATGCCCTCGGCAAGGCACAGCGTGGCAAACACCGGCCGTGGGGCTGTCGGTGCGTTGGACCCCCGTGGGCTCCAAGCCAGGAGGGTTGTTCTGTAGGACCTGGCTGGAGGCAACCATCCGCCCCCCATCCTTGACCCAGCAAAGAAGTCATTACAGCCACCCCCAAAGGCAGCAGCAGCTTTTCCTGTGCGAGGAAACAATTAGCTTATTAGAGGGGGGGTTAATTTTCCTTCTGCTTGAGCGGGCTGGTGAGCGCAGCGCCGTCATTTCCTATTGACCGGGGCGGCCAGATGTCCCTGGGCGCTGCTGGGACCCGCGGTGGTGGGAGATGCGTGGCCCTGGGGACATGGCTCTCCTGCGGGCAGGAGCGGGTGTCTGAGCTCCGGCACATCTCCGGTGGATGTTCCTGGAGCGACGGCCGCGGGGCAGGACCCGGTGCCTGCGAATAAGCGTGTAGGTGTTTGCAGGAAAGCAGCTGCTGGACACAAAGTTTTGAGAGCGAGCAGTGCCTGGGGTTATACTTTCCTCCTTTCCACTGCTCACGGCATCGCTCAGCTCTGCTTTGGGTTTGGGGTTCATGGTTTTCCGCTGCAGTTGGGCTGAGCCGCCAGTTTGGGGAGGTGCTGTGATTTGTTCAACTCCCTCTCTACTCCTGCCTCGGGTTTGTTGTTGGTTTGTTTTTGGGTTTTTTTTTGCCTGATTCGAACAATATAAGCAGGAACTGAAGGCAGGGGGTGGAATTAAAGGCTAGAATGCAGTTGTGCACTGATGCCGACTGTGTCACCTGCGAGAAAACCATCTCCAGCCGTTCGTGAGCTGCGCTGCTGGGAGGGCAGGAGTGTCCTCCGTGACCGCCACCACACCGCCCGCCCTGTGCTCGGACCGGCTTCTCTGCCCCAAACCCTCCACATCTCCCAAAGGGCTGAGCTGCCTTTCCCGGAGGCTGCTTTGGGGGCAGGGCAGAGGATGCTTCTCTCCACCTCGCACAATAGCGAGGTGGCCCAGGTGGGAGCCGCCGAGCCAGAAAGGCTTTGCAGCGCCAGAAACCTGCAGCCCACCCCGCTGCGAGCTGTCGGTGTCGGTCCGCGTTGCGAATCTTTCAGGTTCGCCTGCGGCTTGGGGCCCATCTGAGCCACCGGAGTGATGGCCGGTCCTCATCGCAGCGCAAGGCGGGCGGAAAAATGGGCTGCTAAGGGAGAGGTGGGCGTCTCGTACCCCCCTGCTCTGCAGCATTTGGTTTCTGCTGAATGTTTCCCAGTGCTTAGGGTTGTCCTGCGCCTTGGCGAGCTCTTCCTCGGGTTTCTGTTGGGGCCGCACCTTTGGGTGCCGTGCTCCGCTGCAGTCCACCCCTCGGCTGTACTCAGTTCCCCTGCTCGGGCCCTAAAATGGATGTAGGTGACATTAAACGACATTAAAATTGGAGCGGATGCTGAGTGCTGCAGAGTGGCAGGGATGGGGCTGCTGGTGCTTCGCTCCCCCAGTAGGAAGGAGCTGGGACCAGCCCTGCCACGATGCACGGAGAGCAGCATCTCTCAAGCTCCGCAGCATCTCTCGAGCTCCGCAGCACTGTGAGTGCCAAAGTCCATTCTAGGTGCTGCAGGAAGCAGTTTGAATCTGCTCCCTCCCCCGCTCCATGCCTCAGTTTCCCCCGTTTGAAGCCAGGCTGGTAGTGACGGTGGATATTTTGGGATGCGGATGAGCTCTGTGTGACGGCGGAGAGCAAACCTTACCCCGTGCTGGCAGCCTCTGAGCTGGTGTGAAGAGGAGCCGTGACGAGCAGAGCAGCACATCCATCCCTCCTGGCCCAAACGGGACAAGGCAGTGACCTGGGGTCTTGCGCAAAGACGTTCAAGGACTTGGAACGTTGCCTCGAGTACGGCTTTTAACCATCAGCGAGGTGCACACAGGCGGGTTCGTGTTGGACATCTCTCGTGTTGGGGCACTGAGGGGCGATGCTGCCCCGCGCAGGGCTGGGGGGGCAGTCGGTGATTTTGGGGTTGCGATAAAGCCAGCAAGGTGACGGGGCTTTGGGACCAACTGACCCTTTTCAGCCAGGTTTTGTAGGAGGAAGAGCTCTCGAGTGCAATGGGTTCCTTAATGAAAACTGCAAGTCTTTTTTTTTTTTTTTTTTTTTCTTGGGATGATGGGGAGGAATTGAGGGTTCTTGTAGGGATGCGGGTCTAATTATCACACCAGCTCACAGGGCAGCACAGCATCTCCCCGCGTGAGCCGCCATCCTACGGGTACCGCCCGGTGCATCGCTCCCTCCTCCCCACCTGTGAGCAAACACCCCCCTGGTTTCTTGCCCTTCACTTTTCTCTCTCTCTTTTTTTTTTTTTTTTTTTTTTTCTTCTACTCTCTTTTCTTTCCAGAGAAAAGAAGAAGAACAAACCCCTGAACCTCAAGATCCACAACAGCGTGGGAAGCTGCGAGAACATCCCCGCGCAGCGCTCCCCGCTCCTCTCCGAGCGCTCCCTCCGCTCCTTCTTCGTGGGGTACCCGCCTTTCCTCCCCTCCACCCCTCCTGTCCACACCGAAGCCACCTTCTCAGCAAGTAAGTCCCAGTGGTCCCCCTGACCCCCCGGCGTCCCCTTTTCATGGGGTGGGCCATGGTTGATGCCAAGCGGGGGATGCGACGGCGGGAAACGCGGGGTGTCCGCCTGCGCGTCGACGGTGCGGAGGACGTCGGTTGAGTGTTGCGTGGTGTTACAGGGGCGCTTCTGGGCAAATATAAGCCTGGAAACTTGATTTTATATGGCTGTATCTATACAAAACCACCATCGCAGTGGTTGATGCAAACGTATATGGTCCCCTGTCGCGATAACGTGAGTGCAGGAGGGCGGCTGCCATCATTTGGGGGTGGGTGACGCCGGCTGGCTGTCACTTGAGAATGACATTTCCAAGGGCTCCGTTGTAAATCCAGCCGTGGGTCCACCTCGGCTGCTTTTCGGACCTCTCCTCCCTGCCGGGTTTCCAGCCCACGTGGAGTCTCGGGCGAAGCCGTCCCCGATGCAGACAGGTCTGGTGCAAACCCCACGGCGCCTGGTCCCAGCAGCGGGGCCATATCCTGCCCGCGGGGCTGCCTGGGGTCATTTGCCCTCTTCCAGGAGGTGCTGGTGATGGGACTCGATGGGTTCGGGCTGACGAGCTCACCCGGGGCGTTGCTGCCGGCCGGGGAGAAGCAGCCTGACCCTTATTTCCCAGTCTCGGACTGGGTGCCCTGATTAATTCTGCAGGAATTGAAGTTTTTACAAGCGAGGCGTGACTCTCAGCCTAAACAAAACCCTCCCAGAAAACGCGTGTCAGCTGCTGGGAGGGATTTGCATGCCAAGAGCTGTCGTGGGGAGGGTGAGCTCCCCTTGCCTCTTGTTGCTCTGCTAAAAACTTCTTCCGACACCATATCCAGGCTGGTTTCTGGCCACCTTCCCCTCCCCAGACATTTTGCCTTGTTTGTTTTCTCAAAAATGTGGTCTTCCTGGCTCGTTTGGGGTTCTTCCAGCCGTTCTTACTGCTCGGCTCTTGGCTGTAGCAGGGGGGTTGGAGGCAACACCCCTCCCAGCCCATCCAGCCCCACCAGCACCGGCAGGTTTTCCTCCTCGCCGTACTTCTTACCGGCTTCACCGGTTGCCCCGAGTACCAGTTTGTAGGCGCTGGGTGCCGGTGTGACGGGGCAAACCCTTCGCCCTGCTCGCATCCCCGCAGCCATGCCTCTCCCAGCCATCTGCAACACAAAAAACCCCTCACGATTTCTTTCTTTCTTTATTTTTGTAAAAGCCGGTCAGCTGCTGTTTAGGATGGCTGAAGAATCACGGAGCCATTTCAGGCATCCTTTTGCTCCCCTTGCTTTGGCTTTGGGGACAGCGGGACGGGGCAGGCGATGTTATTTCTAGACATGTCCAACTACCTGCCTCGTGCTGGCACAGCCAGCGGATTTGCCAGGAGCAAGGGGTATTTTTGCATTGTGATTTTTTTTTTTCCCCCTCCGCGGCATCGGCTGAGTTCAACTTGCAGCCTGGAACGATGGGGACTAGCAGCCCAGAAAGCAAGAAATAAAACCCCGTTCCCGACAAACCCCCGCCGTGTCTTGTTGCATTAGGTTTCCTCACGCATCCGCGTTGGATTACATCCCGTGGTGTGATAACCTGATGTAATGTGGCATCGCGGGAACGTGATGCAATGAGAAGTGATGGGCTAGCAAGTGACTAACGCTGCTGAGGAGGTGTCTCTTCCCATTTTCCCTCGGTCCTCCAACTTTCTGGGCTGCTGTGAAGGTTTGTTTTCTGGGCTAGGCGTGAGCCGTGGAGAAGAGGGGCTTGGTTGCGCCAACCGGTTGATCCATGTTGAGAGGTTTTAGCATCAGTAAAACCATTTGGTCCTTCCAGGATCAGCATCCGTGCACTCCGCGACCCTCACTCCTGGTGACCTGGGGGGAAAAATTTGATGCAAAGGGAAAAAAGTCCCACTCGACTGCAGTTTTTCTAGCTCTCTTGCGTCTCTGCATCGTTTCTGTACCGGTGGCTTTGTCCTCGAGCTGCATCCCGGGTTTCTGTCTGCTTCCACCTTGGGTTGCCGGTTTGCCATCCTGCGGGAATAGCGGCCGCATCCTACACGTGGCAGCCGGGTGCTGAGCGTGGCCCTACGGGGAGAGAGATGGGGTTTAACGGAGCTTGACACCGGGGTTCGTTACCTTGCGGGGAGAAGATGAGTTATGCCAAGCGGTGCAGAGGCACGTTTATTTGTGGGGAGGAGGAGGTATCTCTGCAGCTTTCCCCACGTCCAGCGTTCCTGTTATGGGGCCCGGGTGGCTTCCCCCGCTCTGATGGTGCTTTGCGTGTCCTTGGGTCCCCTCCTCACATCTTGCTGCTGTTCTCGTCGGTCTAAAGTCCCAGGACTTGTGGGTCCTATGAGAAGTGTTGGTCGTGGTTTGGGGGCATCGCACCTCACCCCGTCTCCTGGGGTGCCACTATTTCTGGTCGCCTTTTGACGGGCGATGGGTTTCTCATGTGCTGCTGGATGAGCTCCATGGGGCTCAGTGAGCCAGTGCGGCATGCCCACCCCACATCCCGAGGACCTCCCTGTCCCCATCCCCATCCTTGAGGCACAGATGCCGTTTGGCAGCCGAGTTCTCCGCAATATCCCATCCCTATGACCATGGGTGCGTCGAGCTTTTAAAAAGGAAAACGCCTCTTCCCCCTTTTTCTCTTGTGGGATCAGCACGGCAGCGCCCGGTATGCTCTGGATTGATGTGGAATTACTTCCCTGAGCACTGAAACCAAAAAATGTTGTTGTCGTCGGATTGAGATGCGGGAGAGGAGCTTGGCGAGCCCTGGGCGAGACCCCGGCTGTCTCTCGATGATCTCTTTTCAACAGCCAGCGCGTCTCGCTACTTGTGGCAGGAGCGTGCTCCCATCTGAATCATCTCTGGTCCCCATCGGATGCGTGTCTGGATGCTTCTCTCTTATTTTTAACAGCCGATTTGCCCTGATGGGTATAGATTTTCGCAGACGCAGAGCGAGAGCGCACGGGCTGGCAGCGAGCTGCGGAAGGAAACTCTTTTCTCCTGCAGCACAAATCTTGCTGGAGGGGCAAAGTCCCCTTCACACAGGGTCAGGATCTGCAGGAATTTTGGTTTTGAATTGCAATTTTTCCTTAGCAGAAGGGAGGGGAAGCAGAAGGGGGGAAGTAAAGACTTTGAACTGTAGCTTGGCCCTGAAATAGCCCAGCCCTATGGCTGAGGGACAGAAGATGGTTTGTCCGGCTCCATCCAGGACCTTCTCTTGGTGCATCTGGTCACTCCTGGTGAACAAGCGACCACCAGAGCCGTGTTGTTACTATGAAATAGGATTTAGGACTCAAGCCCCCCTGATTTGGCTACAAGCACTCAGAAATCAGGTTGGATCTTCTCCTTTTTATTGTAAAGGCTCACGTCTGGTAGGTCCTGTTTGCATCTCCGTTATCTGGATGTCCTGGAGGCGGCTGGCATTGCTCCCGGGCTGTGCCCTCCGCCTGTCCTCTCCCTGCTGCAAGGCCAGCCAGAGCCCTGTCACCCCGTGCATCCAGATCAGGTCACCCGCTTGATGTTCTCCAGGATGGGCCAACAAAGTTGTTTCCATCCTGAACTATTTAAAACAAAAAGGCGGTGGAAGAGAAGGACAAAAAAAAAAAAAAAAGGCTGTGTGTGACTTTGCTGTGCTGGGATGGAAAAGTGAGCACCCGGGCACGTGGCTGTGTGGGGAATGGGCCATGAAGATGCTGTGAGGGCTGGAGCACCTCTCCTATGAGGAGAGGCTGAGAGAGTTGGGGCTGTTCAGCCTGGAGAAGAGAAGGCTCCAGGGAGATCTTATTGCCGCCTTCCAGTGCCTAAAGGGGCTCCAGGAGAGCTGGGGAGGGACTTTTTACAAGGGCATGGAGTGATAGGATGAGGGGGAATGGCTTCAAACTGGACAAAGGGAGATTTAGATGAGATATGAGGAAGAAATTGTTGACGGTGAGGGCGGTGAGCCCCTGGGGCAGGTTCCCCCGAGAAGCTGTGGCTGCCCCATCCCTGGAGGTGTTCAAGGCCAGGTTGGACGGGGCCTGGAGCAACCTGGGCTGGTGGGAGGTGGCCCTGCCCAGGAAGTAGATAGTTGGAAGTAGATAGTCTTTAAAATCCCTTCCAACCCAAACCATTCTATGATTCTATGAATGTCCTCACCGCTGCCCTTCCTCCAAGTGGTGTCCAACCCTGCAGAAGGAAAGGAGCAGCCAATGCAACCCAACCCGAGACCTTGTGTGTACCAGGAGAGAAAAACCCATTGTTTTTCCCCAGTGGCCCACAAACTGAAGCTGTGTGTGAGGACTCTTTGTGCAGGGATGTTGCACCGTCCCACAGCACACAGCAGAGAGGCTCTTTCTGTGGCCTGGGAGCAAGCCAAGAGCCACGGAGCGTCTCCTGCTACTTGAAGTTATGAGCAGTGACCCCTCAAAGCCCGGAGAACCGATCATAGCTGGTTTAACGTGGTCTCCAGTGATGTCCACCTCCCCTCTCCTTGGGTCTCAGCTAGATGCATCAGCCCAGTCCTGTACATCAGCTTCGTTGCATCCACAGTTGCCTCTGGTGCTGTTCTGGCCGTGTCCCTGGTGAGTCATTTCTCATCCCAATCCTGGCTCTGCCTCTTGGCTTTGTGACCAAGGACTTTGCAGTTTATGGCACTGACCTTCTGCCCTGGGAAGCAGCTTGACTATGCCCACCTGGGGCTTGGGTGGTCAACCAGTGATGGCCAAGCAAGCGGCAAATCCTGAGATGTCACCAGAGCTCTTTGCTCAGCCCCTGAGCATCTGCGAAAGAGCCCTCTGAAGGGTTGGCGTTGGGTACGTGTGGTTGGTGGAGAGGGATCCAAGATAATGTCCAGTGGATCAAGCCCTGCGCTGGGAATCCAGGAGCCCTAAATCCAGCTTTTAAGGACCAGGCAGGACCTGAGAGTGTGATGCCGATGGTAAGGGTGCCATGGGGCACGTGTGTGAGCAGCCAGTGCCACTCAAACCCTCTCTGCAGGTGTCCTGTCCCCAATGCTGGGGGGTGGTTTTATGGGAACACGCTTCTTAACGCTGTCCTGGCCCAAACCGCCTTCAGGAAGGGACTTCCCAAGCAGGACATCACTTCTTTGTGACCATCGGCGGTTTTCTCCTCCCTGAACCTGCCCTGCTGCCGGTACAAGCCACGGTACGAGCACTCCGCAGCCGTGTCGGCAGTCCGACTGGGAGCTCCCCGTAGCCCACAACTGGCCACATCTGGCAGCCTTGCCATCAGGCCAGCGGCGAGGCACTGAGGGTTTCCTACCCCGGCAGCGCTGTGCAAGAGCCGAAGAATACAGCTTTGTCTGGGAAAGCCTAATTGACCCTGCAAGGCTGCGAATTGGGGAGGAAAAAAAAAAAATAAAAAAATCACAATGTGAGTATTTAAACCAGCGAAGCGACTGAACATGACATTTCAGCTGTATAAATAGGATTGTCACGCCGCAAAGAGGAACTGCCGGGATTATGAAGTTGACTCTGTTTTCTTACTAGAGGGATGCGCTGAGAATAGCTCTGCCTTGTTCGGCTGCCGGGGATGATCCCCTCGGCCGGATCGTCCTTCCTCCCCATCCTCCCCCCCCTCCCGCCGCAGGGACACCGTGGGGTTGTTGCTGGGTTGGGACCGGGCTGGGATCGCGTGCGCAATATTCGCCGCGTACGCTAACGGGAGAGGGCAGGTGGACTCCCTTTTTTAGCTTGAATCCTGCGTGGATTTTCTACCCTGGGGAGGGAAAGCTGCCGGTGGTGGTGGTGATGCTGCTGCTGCTGCTGCTGCTCCGGGCGTTGCTGCAGCTTCTTTTGCTGCTGCAGCTCTGAGCGATTTGGGGTTCTCTCCCATCTTGTGTCGGTCCTAAAACCAGCCAGAGTGAGGAGCGAGGTGTCTCGTGGAGGGACTTGGTGCCCTTGGGTGCACCTTTCGCTGCGGAGCACTTGGCTCCCCAGTTGGGACCACGTGGGCAGTAACCTCTGCCCAGCATCCCCCGTCCCTATCACGATACGGCCCCCAGGCTGCGATTTCTGCCTGGGGATGGGGTGGTAGAGATACACCTGACTCCGGACCTGTCGTGGTTGTCTTCCAGGTGATCGTTGAACTGTTTCGGGAGGAGGCTGAGCCCTGGAGTCTCCCCATAATCTCTCTGGGGGACTCAACCATCCCAGGGCTGGCGCTAGGAGTGTTTTGGTGGCTGCCCAGGGTAGACGCGGGTCTGTAGGACATCGACAGACGGGTGCGAAGTGTCCTGCCCCTTCCTCGGCTTTGCGGTGATTCATCCCGGGACGCTTTCCAAGTTGACTTCCATCGATTTTTATCCCTCCCATTCATAATGCGAACATCGCCTGGGGCTGGTTGCTGTTAGTAGGAGGAGGAGGGTTTGTTTATGGGGCTGTCGCCGTGATGGATAACACGTTCACACCAATTCCCTGGGCATCCAGAAAGGTGCCAGGAGATGGAGATGGGTGATATTGTACCAAAACATGGTCCCCATCGCTGCGGTTTGGCACGGCTGCCAGCCCCAGCCATGATGCTCCTGGGGTATTCCCAGGATGCTCCAACCCCTGATGCTCCTGGGGTATTCGGGGAGGGTGTTGGCGGTTGCCGAGGGCATCATTGCCCTCCTGATCTGCCCCCAGGGATGCTGGAAACCCCCAAATCCCCAAAACAGGGGAGCTCTGGCTGTTTTCCTCCATGCAGGAGATGCCCGGGTATCCCGCCTGCCGGCTGGGGAGCGAAGGGGAAACATCCGCCTTTTTGGCATCACTTTCCAAATGAGCGTATGTGTGTGCCTCCCAGACATCGAGCAATTAGGAAAGCATGGGAGATTACTGTGCTCCCTGCCCTGCCATGTGCCTCTCATGGGCTCAAGTGGCCACAAGGCAAACGGCCTTAGTGGTTTAGGGCTGGAGAGTGACAATGAGAGGAACTGAGCAGGAGCTGTGACCATGTGTGATGCCGGAACATCTTCAGTGTACGGTGGGGAGCAGCAATTTTTGAAGACTCAATCCAAGTATAGCTGATCTGCATGACCAACCTTCCTACAGCCCTCTGCCACTCCACAGCTGGTTTGTGTCCTTGCTCCCCATGCCTTGTATGCAGGCGGCTACAAACACATCCAGACGGAGCCCAGCCCTGCCTCCATGGTGTGTGTGGTGCCCTGGTGGCCAACAGAGTGCTGGTACCACAGGTGGTGCCATGGTGCTCTCTTGCTTTGCAGAGCTTGAGATAACTGTTTGTGTTGCAGCTTGTGCCAGTGGAAGGAAGAAAGCTGTGTAGGGATGAACCCCATCTAAGAGGATGGATGCAATGGGAATTATTTCCAATGCTTCCTTGATGTGAGCCTGCTATCCTAAGAAATGTGGAAGAAAATGTTTACGTCCTCCACCCTCCTGGGAAATGAGCCCTGGGACAGCTCCAGTGTAACTGGGCAGCTCTCTCGATTAGATGCATGTGAAACACATTCACCCAGACACTCACATGAGTGTTTCCACATCTTTGAGGCTGAGATTTTCAGTGTTGTTCACACTTCAGCACGTGAATGTTGTCCCTTCTGATGTTCTGAGACCATAGTTAAAGTTCAAGTATGTGCTTAAGTGTTTTGCTGGACTATAGCCGACATTGCCATTGTAGAGAGAAGTGGTGTGTTGGGAAATTCGATGGCTGCATACAGACTAATTGTTCTGAGATGCATCCTGGAAGGTGCTGAGCACCCTGGCTGGGAGCCAGCAAGGCTTCTGATTACCTTTAATTGTGGCAATTTGGGTGGTTTTGTTTTTTTTTTTTTTTGGATGAGAATATTCATCCTGCGCCAGGGGAAGGCTGCGGCATCTCCGCTTTCCCTTGGGGCATCACTCCCATTTGACATCGCGTGGGGAGAAGGAGCTTTTCCTCCGGGAGAGCATCTCCGATGCACAGGTTAAAGGGGAGAATCACTAATTAACTTCAAAGCCCCCCCTAAAAAAAAAACCCTGGGGCTGCTCCCCACGGCAGCGGGCGCCTTCCCCTCCCCTCCTGCCCCGCTTCGCTTGTTTTTCCCTCCTGCAAACAGCAGGTCTATTGTTGAACGCCGCGATCCTTCATGTAGCGCTCCTTCTAATGAACGTAATTAGCCGTGAATCACGTAGGTCTCATTTTTGTCAGGAGGTTAAAATCCCCGATACACTTTAATACATTTTTGCAGGCAGCGCATTTAGAAAGTAATTAAAAGGCTCAGCCGTCTTTGCCTCCGTCCCCTCTCCCCCTCCCCGGGATGGCGGGATTTAATTGAGGCCAGCTGAAAGTTAGTGGAAATAAATTGTGGCTGATAAAGCGGAGGTTGTAATTTAATTCGGGGAGAGGAGCTGTTCTTACCTGGGTTTTTAGTTCGTCAAAGACCGGTGTTGTTGGGTGGGGGGGGAATTTATTTGTATAATGCGATTTACTGATGAGAAAATGATGCTTTAGGGAGGAATAGCGCTTGTGCATGGAGTGGTCCCGCTCTTTAGAGCATCTTCTCTGGGGCTTGAGGCTGCAGATATTGGGGTGACGGGAGGGATGCTGGTCCAGGAGCCACCGGGGGTGGGTTGTCTCGAGGGCTGGGGAGAACCGTGGGTCCGAAATATTGGCACGCTGCTGGTGTAAAACAGCCAACCCGGGGCTGGGGGCAGCGATTATCTTAATCGACTTTCCAGTCTTTCAACATCTTAATTGCCGGCTCTGCCTGAAGGGCGATGGGGACTGTGGCGGTGGAGTTAAGAGAAGGCGCCGGAGCAGCTGCTGGCAGGAGGTACTGGAGATGGATGCGTTTTCGGATGCTCCCAAGACTTTTAAGAGCGCCTTGCGCGGGAAGCAGCATGTAAATGTAACCTTCAGAAAGAGCGCGCAATTAAAACACCCCGCCGCCCGCTATATTAAAATGGGATATTAAAGCAAACAGCGGTTCTCCCCGCTCGCCGGGATAATATCGGAAGCGTATTTAGCGAGGGATTTGCTGGCATATCGAGCAAACGGCCGGGCTCGCAGCTGGGGTCCGCCGCTCGGCTCCGCGCCGGGGCTGTGCTCGCAGCGTGCCGGGGCTGGTTGCTTGTGCCCGGGAAACCTCTCGAATCCCTTATTGACAATCCGACCTTTGAATCCCCGTCGCATCCCCTCCCCGGGGCTGAGCATCCCATGGGCAGGACCTTTCCCGTGGCTGCGGCAGGGGGAGGAGAAGGAGGAGGTGGAGGGTCCCTGCCCTTGGCGAGGCTGAAGGGGGATGTGGAGTCCAAGCACGGCAGCGGCACGGCCGTGCTGCTAATTACTTCCAGCCGGTGCTAATGAACTTATCTCTTTTTCCTTACCCAGCCAAGGTCCCGTTACCCTTTCTCCCTCCTTCTCTCTTCGAAGGAGAGCGCTCAGGCTGCTTTTTACTTCGCTCTTCTGTTTGAACATGAGTTAAATTGCCTTCCGAGCGGCTGGCACTCGGCTCTTTGTTCAGCCGCAACCGCAAGACGTGATGTCTTATTAATAAATGATGCGGTTGCCGTTTAGGCATCGTTTTCCCTTTCGTGTTTGGACGGCGTGACGTGGCTCCGACGGCTTTGCAATCCCGCTCTGCGTGCAGGCGGGCGCAGCATCCACTGGGGGAGTGCGCATCACCTCCATCCTCTCTCCCTGGACCAAACTGGGTGGTGGGGGCCGTTACTGGGGGGAACAGCAGACCCTGTGTCCCCGCAGACCCAAGCACAAAGCCAGAGGCCTCTTGCTTTTCGGAAAGGGAGCTCAGTGGGACATCTCTAAGGAGAAATACCAGGCAAACACTATTTTTTTTGTGTGTACCCTTTGCTGCCCTCCCCGAAAGCCCGAACCCCGGCTCTCGCCTGTATTACCACCTGATGGTTTTCCCTCTCTCTCCTCTCCCCGCAGATACGCTGTCAGTGCCTCGCTGGTCCCCGCAGATTCCCCGTCGAGATCTAGGAAACTCGATAAAACACAGGTACGCCGACCCCGCTGCAGCGCTGGGTGAATCCCCCCCGACCCCCGACGCTGGGGGATGAGCATCTCCCTTTCCATCTCCGCTCCGGCCCGGGGGGCCCGGGGCTGTTCCCCCTGTTTCCCATGCTGAGCTGTACTACCCTAGAAGCCCATTTAAATTCCATTTCAGTTCAGATTTGGTTTAGATAAGGCTCGAGTCGCTATCAATAAAAGCCATATATTATCC
This sequence comes from Charadrius vociferus, assembly GCF_000708025.1. Classification (NCBI taxonomy): domain Eukaryota; kingdom Metazoa; phylum Chordata; class Aves; order Charadriiformes; family Charadriidae; genus Charadrius; species Charadrius vociferus. The sequence continues at coordinate 1,406,360 of NW_009648775.1, read as the reverse complement.
GTGACCTTGCCAACCTTCAGCAAATTTCTCCTCTCCGGATTATTGCCCTTCCATATCTACCTCAAGGAGGAAAAGCGCTGGAAATAGCCTCGTGCGGCTGTTCGATGGGGCAGACGCTTCTCCGACGGGCTGGAGACGTGGGTCCCCAGGGCAGGGAGGTGTTTGGAGGGGGCTCTGCCCTCAGCCTGGGGTGGGCAAAGCTGGGGAGCCGCAGCGAGCCGGTGGCTAATGCCCATCCTGGCTGGCTTGGACCCCCTTTGGAGCAGGCTGTGCCCATCTGCGTCACCAAAAGGGGGCTGAGATTTGTGCTTTGGCCATCCCTAGAAAGATACCTCAACGCCTGCAGCACTGTTTGAGGCCAGCAAGGAGAGGATAAATCAGGGCTCGGTAGATAAGCGCGGCTCGGGAGATGTTCCCGCAGGAGCACGGATGGGGTGGTGCAGCTTCATCTCTCCCTGGACGCTCTCTGTGGTTCTCTCGGCAGGTTTTCCACCAAGTACTGGATGTCTCAGACCTGCACCGTCTGCGGGAAAGGAATGTTGTTCGGCTTAAAATGCAAAAACTGCAAGTACGGCGCGGTGCCGGAGCTATTTGTGTGTCTCTTCCACGTTGCGAGGGGGATAACTGGGGTTTTGCTGGTGGACCCAAGCAGGGGCTCAGGGAGACCAACCACTCTCTCGCCAGCTCACCCTTGCAGAAGGCTTTAATGAGATGCAAAATTGGGTGAAGAACACCCCGAAACGGGGCTGAGGTTGTGTCTGTGTGCCGGGGATGGGAGCAGTGGGGTCCTTGGGGAGGATGCTGCCTGCCAGACCTTGGCTCTGCTCGCGCCAGAGCTCTGAGTCAGATCCTGACAGCCTCCCCGCTCGCTGCCGTCCTCGGCCTGGCTTTAGATGCCCACGTTACGTTATAGGGTTATGTGCAGAATTATCTGCAGGAGATGAGGGGGGATGGATGCTCCGGACCGGGGGCTGAGTGTGACTCGGAGGAGAGCATCACCGGCGTGCAGGGCAGCTCTGGGCATCCGATGGGTTTTGCCCCATGGCCTCGGGCCGTATCCTTTTGTTTGGCTCTATCCTCTTATTTGGTTTTCACAGCAGCAGAAGTCTTGTGGCCCTCTTGTTTCCCGGCAATGTCGTGGCACCGAGGAGCCAACCCACCCCAAACCGCAGTTAAGCTGTGATGCGAAGGAGAGGGGCCGTAAAATTGGGCAGGACTGGAAAAAAAGATAGCAAGGCAGAGGCTGGGGCCATTTATACTGCTTTAAATCCGGCTCTTAACACACTATCGTGGAGCCATCGGCACTTAGTTAAAGCTGCTTCTGGAGACAGGATTGCCTTTGCTATGGATGGGTGCTGGGAATCCGCCGATGTCTGCGGGTAACCGAGTTAGCTGGAGCTATGAAGTGATAACGATCGCTGTTGTCGTTGATTAAATGCTGATGAGTTGGCAAATTGGGATTTCGAGCTGGACAAGAAATGCCTGGTTACTCTGCAGCTGGTGGCGGTTTTCCGCCAGTGGTATTATCAAATATACCTATTTTAAAGTGGCGATTCCCGTTGCATTCGATGCTCAGTTGCAAACTGGAGGCTTTGCTGTGCCTGCCCGGGGCTGGTCCCCGTGCTGGAGGAGGGATGCTGGGACCTGCCCCGGCGATGCTCTGGCTCTGGGCCCGTCCTGCTGCCCGTAGTCGCTTAGAAAAGAGCAAATAAATTCCCTGGTTAGTAAAATTTGGATGAACGAAGTATTTAGGTTCCACCGGCTTTGCCGTAGCCACCCGGCCCCGGCGCTGCTTCCCCCAAGAAACAGGAGGGGAACAAGCAGGTAAAACAAACAAACAGACCCCAAATCCCCCCCCCAAGCCTCGTCTACTGAATTAATCTCTGCCTTTCCCTCTAGGAACGGCTTTGTAATAAAAGCTAACACGCACGGCTCCTGAATTTTCATTACCCAGCTCATTGACTTGTAGCTGCCGTCTTTTTTTTTTTTCTTTCTTTCTTTTTTTTCACCCTTTCCCCTTGTTTTTTTTTTTTTTCTTTTCTTTTTATTATTTTAAATCCTTTCCTCTTCTTTCCCTTTTTTCCCCCGTGGGTTTCCCCTGCTCTGCCGGGGCCGTCGTGGCAGAACGTGAGCCCGGGACTCATTTCCATCCCTAATTAAGAACGAAGGGGGAAGATTTTGGGGGGCGGCTTATGCCTATATGCATGACCTGGGGGTGAAGCCCTCCGTAGACTCCTGCCCCCGGCTCTGTGAAACCAGGCGAAGCTCTGCAGAATACTCAACGTTGTAGCCGTAAATGCTCTCATTATTTTTGTGAAATGTCCTGGTATTAAAGCTAGGAGGGAGGCCACAATGGCACAGATTCATCGGGAGCCAAAGGGGGCCAGGGCAGCCGCTTCCTTCCCCTCCACTGCCCCTGAATTTAATTAAGCGTAAAGCAGCGTTAGCGTTGGAGGATGGTCGGGGGGGAAATGCCTTTCCCCTGCGTGCGGGTCTCTGCTCTTTTTATTTCAGCCGGGGTTGGCAGAAATGACAATTTTGGGCATCCTGGTGGGCGCCTGGTCCCCCGCAGCCAGCAGAGAAAGGATTTTGGGGGTTCCTGCCACCCCTCCATCGGGACAGAGGGACACGCCATGGCTGTGGTTGGCCGAGTGCGTGCAGCTCCTGCATCCTCCCAGCCAACAGCCCCGATGCTCCGGGAGGTGCATCCTGCAGCGCTTCTTATCCCCGGTTTGGGAATCTCGGGTCTTCCCAAGCGCAAGCTGCAGGATCGCAGGGATGCGGGAAGGTTGTCCCATGGGACCTCTCAGGGGCTGTGCACAACAACCCAAATATCACATCAAGTGACCTTCCTGGGTGGAAAAAGCGGCCCCAGCGCGCAGCGATGCTCCCCGCTCCGAGCTGCATCCCTCTGGCCGTACCGTGCCGTGCCGCTCCGCATCCCCTTCGCCCTCCCCACTCACACCTTTTTCTCTCTTCCCTGCTAGGCTCAAGTGCCACAACAAATGCACCAAAGAGGCCCCTCCGTGTCACCTGCTGATCATCCACCGCGGAGGTAAGGGCCTTTCTTCCCCCTTCCGCCTCCGTGGATGTTGCCGCCAGGTAAAACTTTCAAAAAGCCCCCCCGGGCGATTCGGGAGCCCGACCGACCCTCGCCGAGGACCGGCCGGCGGGATGGAGGCTCCCGAACCGCTTGGGCGCTCTGTGAAAATTTTACCCACCGTTTTTTCCGCTTGTAGGGAGACGAGCCGTTCGGGGCGAGGCAGATTTGCATTGCAAACCACTTCCACCCACCCTTCCCCTGCCTCCTTTTCTTTTCAGATTCCCCACCGCACGGGGTAAGTGCCGCAGGTTTGAGCCTTTTGCTACCCCTCGAGAGCTTAGGGCGGACGCGTGGGACCCGAAAGCTCCCGCGGTGCATGGGGGTCCCCGCCACGGGGACGCGGCCGTGGCCCTGTGGATGCTCGTGGTGCTTTCGGAGCTGCTTTATCCCGCTCTCCTCCTCCTCCTTCTCCGGGAGAGCCCGTCCTAAAACCCACCCAGGAGGGAGAACTTTGCAGCAGGACGACGGGCGTCGCTTCCCACCTCTTTTCTTCCAGATTTTGGCCGAGCGCTCCCCGACGGCCAGAGGACTCGTGACCGCCTAAGGGAAATGCTTCCAATGACCCATGCCTTGAGTTTTGAGTTCTTAAGGCCGTTGTTGTCTATTAAATACCACCCAAAACATGCTCATGGGTTTAATTGCGGGGAAACGCACCGCGCTGGTGGCACCGTTGGAGGCGAGCGGGGCTGCTGTGGCTCGGAGAGGGGGGCAATTTTGCAGCCTCCGCTCTGGCCCCCACGCCCTTGCTTGCAGCAAATTTGGGTGGAAGGGGCAGAAGACCCCTCCCCACCATCCATCCATCCATCCATCCATCCATCCATCCATCCATCCATCGTGCTCTGAGTAGCTGCAAACCCTGACCAAGAGGCATCTTGAACGCGGCATCGTCCCGCACTGCTGGGGAGGGGGTGTGGGCAGGTGGGCTCCAAAGATCGGGGTTATGGCGATGTTGCAAGAGCCGGAGCTGCCCGCTGCGTGTTTTAGCGCGGGAGCAAGGAGCGGCGTGGCTTTGGGGGAGCCTCAGCCTCCCCCCCAAAAAAAAAAAAACCAAACCCAACCTCTTAAATACATTGCTTTGCAGCTGGCCCATTCCTGAGTCCTGCAGGCGGGTCTTCCCCCCAAAAAAATCCTCCCTGCCACGAGCGGGATGCTCTGAGCCGGCTTCTTCCCCTCACCCCCCAAAAAGCTGCGGTGAGGAAGAGGATGGTGCCTCCTCCTGATGCTGCCTGACCGCCCCCCTCCCTCCTCCCAGCTCACGGGGTGGCCGTGCTGAGCCTCCCCGAATTGCAGCCCCTCGGCAGTGGGAGGAAAGGGGGTGCAGTTTGCATCCCACCATGGGGGGCTTAAAGCCCCCCACATCGTGGGGGAGGTTGTTGGCTGTAGCCCGGGTGCAGGGGGGAGCCCGAAGGCTGGTTGCCATCCCAGGGCAGGAGCCGAGCAGTTTGGAGGTGCTGCGGGGAATCGCTTTGGCCGAGCGATTCAAGAGAGGTTCGCAAGCGCAGGGTTGACCCCGAGTGCTCCTTCGAAGCTTTGATGTCTCTCCGTTTCTCTCCCCCTCCTCTCCATCCCCTTTTCCCCACTCTCTCCCTTCTTAATCCAGCAAGGTTAGTCCGGACAGAGTCGGTGCCCTGCGATATCAACAACCCTTTACGGAAACCCCCCAGGTATTCCGACCTGCACGTCAGCCAGACGCTCCCCAAAACCAACAAACTCAACAAGGTGAGTTGTTCTACCAGCCCTGAACGCCTCCTTTGTGGCCAGAGGGGACTGGCCCCACGGCACCGAAATACCGGTGGCTTTTGCTGGTTCTTCACCTGCGGCTGCTGCTCTTGCAGACCCGGTGGGGGGCCAAAGCCGGTGGCATTTTCAAATGCCACCTGAGTTGGGTTGGTTGAGCCACCCCGTTTGCCTCTGCTCTCCCAGCGGGGATGCTCCTGGCATGAGGAGCAGCAGCTTTCCCCAGAGCACGTCCTTCGGGAGCATCGATCCCATTTGCCGGGTGGGAGCACAGCTCGGAGACTACTTTCCAAAAGAAGGGATTTAAGAGCAAAACTGGCCATGCCCTGACCTTGTGTCTGGGGCGGGAGGGGACCGGTGGGTTGTCTCCAGGATGGGGCATCTCCCAGCCCCTCAGCCATCTGCCAGGACCAAGGCTTGCACGATGCTCCGTGGGTCTTGGGGCACATCCGCCACTATGGAACCGGTGTGTATGGCAGCACATGGGCAGGAGCTGCCTAGGAACCTGTTTGGGGGCTTAAATTAAGAAAAATAATCCCATGGGCAGCGCTAATTCGAGGAGCAGAGGGAGGGTGAGCGTGGCGTTGAGGCAGGGTGAACCGAGCTGTGAACCCTTCGCCCCTTGTGTTTCCCAGTGTGGGTGCCATCTGCCGAGGTTATATCTTTTAAAAATCAAGTGGGATCAGAACTTTCAAAATAGGCTGTGTCCTACCAGTCCTGTTCCATTGTGGCCTCTCAATCTCCAGTTCTAAGCTGAACTGGGGGTGGTTTGAGGTCTCTGTTACCACCTGAGACCTCTGTAAATAACTAATTTATTGTTACAAATAAAACGAGACCGGAATTTGATTGTGTCCCTGGCAAAATGTGGTCCAGCCAGACCTGAGAGTGCGCCTGGCTTGCAAGAGCGGTGACACGGCAAGGGGTTATTTTTGATGAAATTTAGAGCCTGTTGCCTTTGGTGGACGCTTTCTCATGGGCGGCAGGAGCTAGCGCGGGTCTGCAGGCCACGCACGGGTACGGTGGGGTGGGCAGGGTGAGGCGTTTGCAGGCTGGAAGTGCTCGAAGGGAGGGAAACCCTCGGTGGGATGGGCAACGGGTCATCAAAACCCTGACTTCTCCGAGCCTGGCAGGACCCCCCAGCTCCTCCCGGACCTCAGCATCTTCTGGCCCTCAGCAAAGGTTGGGTACCAGATGATGCTCTCTGGGATGCAGTTTTTAAACTGAAATCTCTTAGCAGAGCCTTAGTGTAATGATCTGCACCGTTGCTGTCGTTATGGGGTGGTGCAAACGGCTTTTTTGAGGCTGGAGATCTGCTGCAGGTGTTCAAAAGAAACAGGGATGCGTTTTTCTTTTTAGTGCCCGTCCTTCCAGTGATTTGTTTCATTTTATTAGAGGGCAGCGGGGAAGTGACTCAGCTTACTGAGAAAGGCTTTGGGTGTGAAGGGCATCAGCCCTGTTTCTCCTTCTGCCTCTGTCATGTAGTCCTTTCACCTCTCCTAGCTTTATTCTAACCATGATAATGCACTCTGTGTGTGTGTGTGTGTATAATATATATTTGGCTTTGACCTGAGCACTCCCATTCTGGTTAAAGTTTCCTTTATAAACGTGCTTTATGCAACAGGGGCCCCTTATTTGGATGTATCTAGAAGCATTTCTTTAGAGATACTTTATTCTCTGTGCAGACCATTGAAATCTTATTGTTAGTGGCCTTCAGCGTTGGTTTAAAACATAATTTACCTAGCCAAGGTTGTCACGCGTGTCAGGATGGTCTATATAAAATGTACGTGGGTTTCCTGGAAAGCCCATGTCATTTAAAAATCAATCACTTTGGACAAAAGTAGCTGCTGGGGGAGGCTCATGTAGATTTTTTTTAACCTTGGGGGGATCTTGCCATGGGTTCACCTGTCTGGAGATGGGAGTGCACAGTGCTGCTGAAGGTCAGACCCTGTTAAATGTCTCCAAGTTGGGCGGCAAGGTCGTGAGCAAGGTGGGAGATCCTGGCCTCAATTTTCCTTTTCAGATCTAAGATAACCAGGCAGGTTCTCTCCTGCTCCCAGGTGGTCCTTTCTCCCCCATGGCAGTGTGCCCTGGAGAGACGCGCCCAAAGCTGCCGTCCCTGCCTTGATTAGGAAGGGTCAACGAAGGGCAAGGGATGTCTTGCCTGATCCTCTCAAATCTGTCCCAGCTCAGCTCCCTGCTGCGAGCGAGGCACTGAGTTTTTGGCTCAAAGGAGGTCAGCAAAAGCTGCCAGGTCCTTGATATCTCTAAAGACAGCCCCAGTGGTGCGGCCCCCACCTCTGGTCTTGGTGGCCATGGCTCTCCTAAATGGGGAGCCCTCAGCCATGGGTGGGTAGCATGGAGGGGCTGGCAAAGGAGCCCCATTTCTGGTGTGAAGTGGCCTCAGTGCAAACTCTGAACACAAATGGCTTTGGAGAAGGCCAGGCTGGGGCTCTGGTGGTTTTCTAGGGCTTCTGGAAACTGGGGACTGGGATGACCTGTCTTGCTCCTCACCTGGGGTCCTCTGCACTGGACCACCTTGGGGTGGCACCGGCCGGCACTGCTCTCACCGGCTCCTCTCTTCTTCTCTCCTTCCCCATGTCCCACAGGACCACATCCCAGTGCCCTACCAGCCGGACTCCAGCAGCAACCCCTCCTCCACCACCTCTTCCACCCCCTCTTCGCCGGCTCCACCGCTGCCGCCCAGCGCAACGCCCCCGTCCCCCCTGCCCCCCTCCCCGCAGTGCCCGCGCCAGCAGAAGCAATTCAACTTGCCAGGTATGGTGAGCTCCCCACCTCCACGTCTGCCCAAGGAGAGGGGCTCGTGCCCCGGGGTCTCCTCAGGGTAAGGATCTACTCCAGCTGCTTGCCTTGCCTGGACTTATACTGGGATGGGGAAAAGTTGGGAGCAGAAATGAGCAGCATAGACGAGTTTAGGATAATTCAGGTTGGGAGGGAGCTTGGGAGTATCTAGTCAAACCTCCTGCTTGAAGCAGGATCAGAGCTCAAGGCTTGATTCAGTATGGGCTTGAAAACCTCCCAGGATGGAGCCAACGGAACCTCTGTGGGCAACCTGCTGCTGCGCTTGAGGCTAAAAAAGCTTTCCAGGCATGACTCCTCCGTGGCATGTGCCCGCTGCATTGCCCCAACAGCAAATGGGAAACGAGGTCTTACCCCTCTACAGGTGTCACTTGGGTTGACTTCGCTGTGTCTTTGGGGTGACGGGTCTCCGACAAGCTTGTTGGTAGCGCGCGTGGGGTGATAGCGGGGAGCAGCTGATGCTGGGGGTATCTGACATAGCTTGTCCAGCTGGGTCTTGTCTGGGTACCCGGGACCTATCTGCTCCAGGAGCTCAGTCTTTTCAGAGGTGGTGGAAGGGCTGTTTGGTCATGGTGGCTGCAGGGCCCAGGAGTTACATTAAATGGCCACAAAAGCTTCTCCTAACCTGAGGACGTGCTGAAGCCTGTCCCAGCGCGACTGCCTTTGGGCTGTCCTTGAGGCAGTGCTGCGGCACCAGGGAAGGTCCCTTCCTGGAGGGGAACAGCTCAGCATCACTCCTGGCGGTGTGGAGGGGCTCAACTGTCCTCGGCCATCTGCCTGCCTCTTCAGCTGCTCCCAAAAACGACCTGGTGAGGGGAGAGGAGGGGGAGCTGTGGTCCTGACCCATCTCTGAGATGCTGAAGCAGTCACAGCTGCCCCAGGGCCGGTGGCCTTGTTTGGTCTGCGGCCTTGAGCCTCTTTGATGGGGCAGCAGCGGGGAGGTTGGGGTCCCTCCCGCATCCCAAACGAATGGTTAACAAACTGCTCCGGTAGGAGAGAGAGAGAGAGGTTCAGGACTGCTTCTCCAGAGGAACCAGACAGCATCTTCGTGCTCTGCTGATCCTGCTGCGCTGTGGTGATTCCTCCCTTCTGTCTTGACAAGCCTTCAGCTAGAGAGGAGGAGGAGGAGGAGGAAGGAGGTGAGAGGGATTTGACTGACAGGATCCATCGTCACAATAACAAACACTTCCAAAAGCTGGGAAAACAACCCAACCGCCAACCAAACAACACGGGTTGTCCTGTGCCTGGAGAGGCTGTGGCCGTGCACAAGTCTCGCTCGCTGGAGTGCCCGGGACTCGGGTGGGATGCTGGAGAGGTGTGAGGAAGACAGCGGAGGAGCTGCGAGGAAGCACTGAGCACCCCAACGAGCACCATGACCCACCCGTCAAGGAGGGGCTCAGCTCCCTCTGCTCTTCCCCAGGTCGGGGTTTCACCAGCCACAGCCCTCGAGCCTCCGAGTGCTGGGAGGGTGGTCCACAGCGTGGGTTTCCATGCCCGTATAACCCGGTTCATGGTGGTCCAGCCAGAGCTGAAGCAGCATCCTGACGTCTCGGCAGCGTGACAGCCGGGCTCGCGGCGATTAACATCCCCAAACTACTTGCTGGGCAAGCCCTGGACCCTGCCTGGGTCTGGGGGGGAAGGGACAGAGGATCCAGCGTTTGGTGACCCCATCATTTATCACTGCTGGAGCAGAGACCTCCCTGCAGGTCTTTTGAGATGTTATTTCATGTTGTCTAAAGCAGAAACCACAGAAGCAACCCCCAGAGTGGGCAGCAGCGTCTTCTGATGGGGACCTGGACATGATGTCGCTGCCGCTGAACCAGCACGGGGAGCCCCTGGCACACTTGCCCGGCTGGCAGGGATGGAGTGGAGCAGAATCAGACCCTGGGAGCTCGGGGCGGGGGGGTTGTGGTTGGTCCCTGCTTTCATGTCCGTGATGAGCAGAGCCCTGTGGTGAAAGGGAGCCGGTCTGACACAAAGCGGGACTTACTGTCCTTTCATCTTCCCGCGCTGGAAGTTCTCCGTGGTTCATCTCATCAAGATGGTCATCTTGGGGATTAGGATTCGAGCTTGGAAATTGCAACACGGTGACCTTTTTCTGCCAGAATTACCTTTGAGTCTCCTTTGATCTCGACTCAGGGGTCCTCAGGTCCCGCTGCAGAGCTGAGGTCGGTCTTCGGGGTCTCGAAGCTGGAGAGTTGAAGCTGAGGGGCGGTCTTTGGGGTCTTGAAGCTTAAGGAGAAGGTGCCCTCTGAGCTGGTGCCAAGCCGTGGTGGCATCAGCAGCTCTGTCTTGCTTCATACCCATGACCTGCCTGCCCACGTGAGTCAAATCAGCCCTTGGGCTTTGCCTGCTGGTGACAGGGAGCCGATGGAGGGTTCCACCACCCAGAGCCCTTCTGCAGCACTTGGCTTTGGGCAACAGCTCCTGGGGCTGCCAAGAGCCGCCGGCGTCTCCTTTCAGTGCGCTGGGAGGCAGGCAGGGAGCTTAGGGAGAACACGTCTCCAAACCATGGCAAAAATGTGCAGTTAGATGGGCTGAATCGAGCAAAAATGGGCAGCAGCTGCAAATCCATCGCTTGGTGTCTCTGTGATGCTGAGTGGTTCCCAAAGGCCGGATGGGAGCCGGGCACTGAAGCCCCACAGGCTTTTGGTGTCAACCAGGTATCCAAATCCCACTGGTGGCTTTGCAGATGACATCAATGCTCTCCAAATGGTACAGAGCAGTAGCTGATGGGGAAAAAAATAAGTTCTAACCCAGCCAGATCATTAAAGGGCTAAGGTCTTAGGGTTTTTTTGGCCTGGGCACCCTACGTACCATCGTGGGTGGCATCTTCTGGAGAGACGGGAGTGGGAGAGGTTGGGTCATGCAGGGGGGAGACCCAGACTGGGCGCAGGTTGGGGTTTCTCCAGCGTCTGGCTCGGCAGGTCAGTGTTTAACCCCCCTTTTCTCTTTTCCAGCTTCCCACTACTACAAGTACAAGCAGCAGTTCATTTTCCCCGGTAAGTCTCCTTGAAAGTCTCTCCAGTAACGCGGTGGGCTGAGATAGCCCTTAGGGGAGGGGGCGCACGGCCGGATCTCCTAACCCCTGGATTGATGGGGGGTTTGTTGTGCTGGGGTGGGATTTCTCCCCAAAACCAGTATATTGTTGCAGCACTCTGCACTGCTAAGACGCTGCAGGGCTGGTTGGCCCGAAGTCATACCCAGCGATAGCCACAGGTGTCACTAAATTGGCCCTGGGGACAAAAGGGGGAGATACTTACAAATACTTAATGGGAGGATGCCAGGGGGATGGGAGCAGTCTTTTTCCAGTGGCGCCCAGTGATAGGACGAGGGGTAATGGGCATAAACTTGAACATAGGAAGTTCCATCTTAACATGAGGAGGAACTTCTTTACCTTGAGGGCAGTGGAGCAGTGGCACAGGCTGCCCAGAGAGGTGGGGGAGTCTCCCACTCTGGACCCATTCCAAACCCCCCTGGACGCTGTCCTGTGCAACCTGTTGTAGGTGCCCCTGCTCTGGCGGGGGGGTTGGACTAGATGACCTCCAGAGGCCCCTTCCAACCCTGACCATTCTGTGATTCTGTGATATTCAGTGGGATTTAGTTCCCTGGGTGCCCCCGGCGCGGGAAGGGGCTCCCAGTGGCTCCCAACCCGCTCTCACTCCTCTCTCTTCTCCCCAGACGTGGTACCCGAGACGCCGACCCGAGCCCCGCAGGTGATCCTCCACCCTGTCAACTCCAACCCCATGTGAGTCCTCTCCCCTCCTCCCGGCTATCTTCACCTTCCCCTCCCCGGGCAGCGCATCCTCTGAGCCCTACCTCCTCCAGGAGGACCAGTTTGGGATTCAGGGGTACCTTCTGGGCAGGTTGGGGTGGGTGGTCGGGGTGACCCCCTGGTTCTCCTGCTGCCCTAACCCACCTCGTGGCTCTGGCTTATATCTCGGAGAGGACAAAGGTTGAAAGGAGAGGACAGCGGATTGATTTATAACCCACAGCGACGCACCTGCCTAGAAAAAAAAAAAAAATAAATGACTTTCAGTCTGAGAAGCCAAAGCCCGAGCGATTAATCTTTTACTAAATTACGAGCGGAGAACCGGGGTCTTTGAGATGGTTTTAACAAAAGTGGGTCCTGCAGCCCCACCTGTAATGTTTTCACGGCCGATAAAGTTTGCGCTGAAGTTAGTTTGGAAAGGCGGTATATAATTGGCGTTAGGACAGGTCGAGTCTGAGCTGCTCTGCCGAATCCAGCGTTCGCCGAGGTCCTCGTGCCTGCGCCGCCCCGGCAGCGGCGTTATGTGTCTTACCGATCCTTTTGATAAATGCCAGTTTTGAAGGATTTTACAAGCCGGGAGTTTAACAGATAGGGTCTCGCTCCAGGTTTGTGTCGGGCTCACCCACGCTCTCCAAACTGCATCGGCAACTGCCGGGGGGGTCTGGCGGATCGCGCCGCTGGGGGAGGCGATGGGAGGGATGGGGACGGAGCCGCTGTCCCCGCCAGTGGCTGGCAGCTGGGAAATTAATGGAAAAGTGGTGGAAAAGCCTTTTATTATTTTTTTTTTTCCCCTTCCCTGCCTAAAGCAAGGTATCGGGGGTAGGGCCGGCAGGCTTTTTGTGGGAAAACAGCTTTCAATATGCAAAATCCGTGATTCTCCTCTTGCTGGCCCCGCTGCAAATAAGAGCCGCTGAGGTTACCCCGGGCTCGGCTGGGTTAAAGCGCGGGCTCCGCTTCGGCTCCTCGGGAGACAGGGATTCGTGCCTGGGTTAAAGATCAGGCGGGAGGAGAGCGCTGCTCCTGCAAAGTGCCCGCGCGTCGTGATGGGCGGCAGAAGCCGCCTGCATCCTCCTGGGCTTTCCGTGCCGCTCCAAATATCGGGGTCGGCTCCTTTTATATATCCACCTGCGTCTCCCCTGGGATTTATAGGGTTTTAGCGGCGATTGAATGGGATAGGAAGCACAGGACCCCCACGTCCAAGTGGTTTTGGGGGGGGGGGGTTATGCCTCTCCTGTGGTCCTTGCTGTCTCTGGCAGGGGATGCTGTTATTTAAGTTACTGTTAATAATAACAATAATTTATAATGTATTTACTTTATGCTCAAAACCACCCTGAGCTGCTCCAGCTGATCTTCCCCAGGGAATTTCCCTAATTCTCTGTTAATTGTCGGGTGCGGCCAGACACTGGTGGTGGACCTGGTGGTGGGAGGTGCTGTGTAAGCGGAGAAGAAAAAGAGGAGCTCCTGGTGCAGGGAGCTGGGAAACTAGACAAATTCGGGTGCTTTTACTGCAGGGGAGGGTCCTCGAAACCTCCGCTTCTCAAAAATAATCGAAAAACACGGTGTCTTCTCTTCTGGCCGCTCATCAGCCGCGCTTGTTGCTTTGGCTGGTGTTCATTGGGAAGGTAATTCTGATCTTAGAAACCACCTAAAAATGCCATGAGAGCATGTCCCAGCGCTGCCTCGATGTGGCCAAAAGCCACGAGGGTGTCAATCTGTCCCTCACCCCGGGGGTGACACCTCATGGGGCGATGGGGCACCCTCCACACCGTGTGCTTTGGGCGATGGGCTGGAGACCTGGTCGTGTGCTCCCCCACATCACCAAATCCATCCTGGAACTTCACGCATCCGATGTTAATCAATGCATTAATTAATATCGCTCATCCTTGCTATCCTCCCCGCTCCCCTGTGAGCACCCAGGGCCATCCTCAAGGATGGAGGCCACCAGGGCGTGGGTGGGAAGGGGTTGCTCTCCCAAATCAGCAGCGAGCCTGGTACTTCTCCTCCCCGATCCCTTCAGTCCCGGTGCAGAGCGCTGCTGCGGGACACAGGACTGGATGCCCGTGCGTGCTCCTCACCCAACTGCGTTTTTACCCCGGTGGTAATTCATTAATTTTTTTTAACAGCCTGGAAGGAAACCCGTTGCTTCAAATTGAAGTGGAGCCCACCTCGGAGGTGAGACGCCCAGACTCGCTCCTCTGCTTAGCGGGTCTTTGTTTTATACCCATCTTGGGACACGTTTCACAGGAACCAGCTAAGTTTAGCATCTGTGCGGTGAAATTGCTGATAAATGACTTAACGGCCGGGCCGGATCCTCCCCAGGCATCCGGGTCCCCCACTCCATGAAGAAGGAGCCTGGTGGGCTTCGTGGCTGCACCTCAAGTTTATAACTCAATGAGCTTTTCTGAGGCGCATTAAAAATGCGGTGGAGGATGAGGACGGGAATGCAGCTTTTAATGGGCGTTGTAAATCCTGTAGAAAGCGTATATAGACCATCAAGGGAAAAGCCAGACCCGTCCTGGAGAACTGGAGGGGCTGCAGATGGGGGGTGCTGGGTTGGGAGCAGTTGGTATTAGCAGAGATCGGCAGGGGGAGAATGAAACGCTGCTTTCAGACAAGTGAATTAAATGCCCCAGTGTGTCACCCTTTTCTATTTAACCCTGGGGTAAATGCATGCCTCCCTGCAAAATTTGAGTTTCTGTTGGCTTTGCATAAAACACAGCCGCCTGGTTGCCTCTGGGAAGGTACCTCCCCGGTTTCTCTGGCTCTGAGTGGGCAGTAGGTGGGTTAGTGAGGTTTTATCCACGTTATTTTCCGTGGCCGTAGATTTTGCCCAGAGAAGCTGTGGCTGCCCCATCCCTGGAGGTGTTCAAGGCCAGGTTGGACGGGGCTTGGAGCAACCTGGGCCGGTGGGAGGTGTCCCTGCCTATGCAGTGGGAGGTGGAACAAGATGGTCTTCAAGATCCCTTCCAACCCAAACCATTCTATGATTTTCCCGCCCCGTTTTATTGTGCTCACCTCCCTTTACCCCTCCACAGAACGAGGAAGGCATGGAGGAGGTGCAGGAGTCTGAGGATGACTTTGAAGAGATGAACCTCTCGCTCCTCTCTGCACGCAATTTCCCCCGCAAGGCCAGCCAGACCAGCATCTTCCTCCAGGAGTGGGACATCCCCTTCGAGCAGCTCGAGATTGGCGAGCTCATTGGCAAGGGCCGCTTCGGGCAGGTCTTTCATGGGCGCTGGCACGGGGAGGTGGCCATCCGCCTCATCGACATCGAGCGGGACAATGAGGACCAGCTGAAGGCCTTCAAGAGGGAGGTGATGGCGTACCGGCAGACCCGGCATGAGAACGTGGTGCTCTTCATGGGAGCTTGCATGAGCCCTCCCCACCTCGCTATCATCACCAGGTAAGCTCTGATGCCTTGTGCTCAGCCAGAATCATTTTTTCTTTCCAAAACATCTTCCTGCAGTCATATGTTCCTGGGAGGAAAGGCTGACCATGCCTCCCTGCCCTAGCAAAGGGATGTTCTCCGTCTGCTCTGTGGTCTTCAGCCCACTCATTCCTCTCCTATGAGGACAGGCTGGGAGAGTTGGGGTTGTTCAGCCTGGAGAAGAGAAGGCTCTGGAGGAGACCTTATTGTGGCCTTTTAGTACTTAAAGGGGCTTACAAGAAAGATGGGGACAGACGTTTTAGCAGGGCCTGTTGCAATACGACAAGAGGTAATGGTTTTAAACTAAAAGAGGGAAGATTTAGTCTAGATAAAGGAAGAAATTTTTTATGTTGAGGGTGGTGAGACACTGGCCCAGGTTGGCCAGAGAGGTGGTGGATGCCCCATCCATGGAAACATTGAAGGTCAGGTTGGACGGGGCTCTGAGCAATCTGATCTAGGTGAAAATGTCCCTGCCCATGGCAGGGGTGTCTAGGGATGGAGAAACCCACTGTTCTGGTTGCAAATGAGGAACGCCCTGGGGCGGAAGCGGTGTGGAAATGGCTCCAGCAAAAGGAGACTCAACCTCACCGTCCTTGGTTGGCCGCAGCCGGTGGTGCTCATCCACCACCCCCCTTGTGTGTCCCTCGAAGAAACATAATGGCGGAAACAAAGAAAGCAGGAGGACTTTAATGAGACATTCCAGGTTAGGTTGGATGGGGCTTTGAGCAACCCGATCTAGGTGAAGATGTCCCTGCTCATGGCAGGGGGTTGGACTAGATGACCTTTGAACATTGGACTAGATGACCTTCCAACCCAAACTATTCTATGCTGTGGTTTATGCTGCAAAGCAGATAGCAAACCCATGGAAGTGCGTCCAGGCAGATTCATCTCTTGTAGAAGTGGAGCTTGAGACAAGAAAGGTTTGTTTTAAGCAGGAGGGATGTAACCTGGTGGGATTGGCAGCTTCTGCTCTGGGTTTGGCTTGGTTTTTTTTTGCATGGTGCCCTGGTCACGTCCCTGGATGGGTGACAGGGTCTGGACCCCGCTCAAGCACTGCCACGGTGTGGAAAAGCTTCTAATTGCGTAAAGGAACTGGCCACATGCAGACATGAGGTTTTGTAAATAACTTGGTGCTGTGAAAACAGCTCAGGTGTCTGAAAGCTCAGCAGGATGGACGTGTTAGGTCCAATGGTCTGTGAAATGTCCAGAAGGGCAGCAGAGGTGGGAAAACTGGGTGCTTGCAAGGAGAGCTGGTGCTCCGTTGAGACCAGAACCTGTCCGTGGGGGTCTCCTCGCTCCCGAGGAGGTGGGAAACCTCCTTGGTGAGATAAGTCACATTCTCCTTGAGCGTGTCCTCCCTTTCACAAAGTTGTTGTATCTATTACGCCCCAAATTGGGGATGGGACTGTGGCAGAGTGAGTTTGGGATGGGGCCGGGGGAGGGAGACTGGGGGCTTGAAGAGCTGCTGGCTGGGTAGCTGGTGGTGCTTGGGGACATCGCAGCAGGGTGCGGGAATGAGACTGTTGGAGAGGGCTCCTTGCAGCTGTTTGGGAATGAGCTGGGATTTGGGGTCTCCCAAACCATCTCAAACACCTCCAGAGCTGCCCCGGTCTCAAGGAATTGCCATGTACCCGCCGTCACCCACGTACCTGGTGGGAGATGCAGCACTGAGCATCCTGGCATCCTCCTTGCATGGGTGGGCAATCACAAAATCCCCCGCCGGCTTCCCAGAGGAGCCGTCGTCATGTGAAATATGTTTATTTCTGAGTATTCGGTAATTTCCCTCACCTCTAGACCCTGTATTTAAGCCGCAGGGCTTGATGTGGTGCCGCTTCGCATCCCGCCACGGGTTACCTTTTCTTGGAGAAGTTTCCCCAAGGTGAGGTTGAATTTCCAGCCGCCTCCTGGCAGCGTTTCGAGACAGCCTGTGCTGAAATGGCAACGCTTCCGACAGCTATTAATGGTGAAATATTGCATCATCCCTTCCTAATGTCCCCTTGAAAGCGACACCTCCCGTCCCCCCCAGTCCCAGCTGGGGTGGCTCTGTGGGTGCCGGAGTGGGGGCTTTCCTCTGCTCCCTCTCTTGCTCAACAGCAAAGGATTTAACCCCAAATTTGTGGCTTCTCATGCCATCGCTTGCTCCGTGCCCCGGTGGGTTCATGGTCTGTATTTGGGTTGGGGGTTGCATCCTCCGGGGACAGGGTGACTCCAAACGGGGGCTGGCTCTCCCCAGCTGGGGACTGGAAAGAATAGGCTTTTTATTTCGGACCGAAAAAAGAGTCATCTGGGAAAATTCAGCAGTGTTTCTATTAGCTAGCTTTGGGCCAAAAGCTTTTTGAAAAGCGTGCAAACAGACGTATTGATGGATGTGTCAGAAACCCCATCCGTGTGTTACACCGGGCGGCGGTGCCGCCTCTACCCAGAGGAACACGCGGCTTCTCCGTCCCGCTCCGCTCCGCGATCCCCTTTGCAGCCCCTATTTGCTCAGCTTTTCAATCCTATTCAATATCAAAACCTGGGCAATATATATATCTCTCTCTATTTATTTTTTTTTTTTGTTAAGCTACGAAGTTTTTCTATTCTAATGCCTCTTTATATAAAACCATAAAGGTGCCATTTTTGACAGTTTGACAAAATAAATATGTGCGCTGCGGTAGCTTGATGCATTAATATGAGGTCTGCGAAGCGCGCTGCTTGCCTTGCTTCCCTTCCCAGCTGCGCTCGGTCCTTTTTTTAAGGTCAAAATACAACTTTGTCGGATTGCCCTAAATATAACCTGTGCTCGCGACGTCTCCGAGCGTTGCCTGCTTTTCTCCTGCAACCGGCAACCCGCTTTTATCCGTCTTTTTCGAAGGCTGAATCGACATCACGATAGCTTTTCGGTAGCAACTGGAAAGCTGTTTGGTTTTCTCCTGTTGGGATTTTTGGGGCGCGATCGGCTCATGTCCGGTGTCGGTGGCGGGCTGGCCAGGAGGATGCTGGAAAACCGAGGGAGATGCTGGAAGGGGTCTCAGAGCTCAGTCTCGGCATTTTTGGGAAGCCCAGGACTGCATGAGTGCACAACCCTTTGCCCCGAGGTCATTTCTAGATACAATTTATTCCCCTTTGAGGCTTCCTGTGGGGCTCTGTCCTGCTGATGCTTCTCCAGGACGCAGCTCTGGGGCTCTCAGGGCAAAGCATTCCTTACATTTCCTGGGGCGACCGGTCAGGGATGCTCCCTTGCCCTCCTGCCTGCGGTCCTTGTCTGGTCTATCCTTGGATGAATGTTTTTGGGGGCTTCTTGGGACATCTCCCATCATCTCCTGTGGGGAAAAGATTTCTCGCCAGGTAGATCTCCATCCTATGTGTGTTTCCTTATCTGGTCCTGCTTCTTGGCATAGGGAGGTCTTTCCTAAGGGATGCGACAGCCCTGGGGACTCTTCTGCCACAGCACAACTGGGAGCTGCTGCTTGGGCTTTGTAGGGAATGAGTCTGGGAAGAGGACAATGTGGTGTGAGCTGGACTGGGAATGATCACGGATACCGGGAATGGTCCAGGATGTGGCACTGGGGGAGGAGGGAGGCTGGTGACCCCACGCAGATGAGAGCATCGTTCTTCAAATTGGATTTTTCTGAAGGGGCTCAAGTTCTCCCAGTGGGTTTACAGGAATAATTTTAAGCCAGGCTTTGCTTGGAGCAGGGGAAAATCAGTCCCAGCTGTCTGATGGGGCCAATTACAGGTACAAACCCAGGATGTCCAAATTTCCTCACCTGCTCCTCCCCACATGCATCCCCTGGGGGCCAAACTGGCTGCGTGCGGAAGAGGTCCCTTTTCTTTTGGGCATCCAGAGGTTGTCGCTCAAGGATGTTTTTTCCACCAGGAAAAAAAAAAAAAAGAGCAATTTCTTATAGCTGTTAAAGAAATCCCAATTTTCCTGCCTGCACGCTGGAAGCAGCTGCCCATCCCTGGAAGGGGCTTCACCGCGCTGTGCCGCCCGGCGCTGCCGGAGGAGGGTTATTTATAGATGGGTTTATTTTTACTTTTTCACGCCCCTACGTTTTCCTTCCTGCTCGTTTGTGATATTCAAGGATCGTCTCATTAGCAGAAGGAAATCTCCCCCTCCAAACACCATGGCCCACGGGGAAAAGCTGGGAGGGGAAACTGAGGCAGTGGCTTTCTGATGGCGTGATGCTTTGGGTTAACGCTCTGATTTTCTCTGCGTTAACCCTTGGTCCGGGTGGATGATTGGGACCAGTACTGTTTAATGTCTTCATCGATGACATAGACAGTGGGATCGAGCACACCCTCAGCCAGTTTGCCGATGGCACCAAGCTGTGTGGAGCGGTCGACACGCTGGAGGGGAGGGATGGCATCCAGAGGGACCTGGACAGGCTGGAGAGGTGGGCCCGTGCCAACCTCATGACGTTCAACAAGGCCAAGTGCAGGTCCTACAGCTGGGTCGGGGCAATCCCAAGCACAACTCCAGGCTGGGTGGGGAACAGCTGGAGAGCGGCGCTGAGGAGAAGGCCCTGGGGGTGTTGGGGGATGAGAAGCTCAACAGGACCCACCAACGTGCGCCGGCAGCCCAGCGAGCCCCCGGCACCCCGGGCTGCATCCCCAGCAGCGTGGCCAGCAGGGCGAGGGGGGACTGTGCCCCTCTGCCG
>NW_009648775.1:1377174-1386833 GCF_000708025.1 Charadrius vociferus | reverse complement strand
AGGCTGGGAGAGGTGGGGGGGTTCAGCCTGGAGAAGAGAAGGCGAAAAAGGGGAGAGCTCAGAGCCCCTTCCAGTGCCTAAAGGGGCTCCAGGAGAGCTGGGGAGGGACTTTTTAGCAGGTCCTGTTGCGACAGGACAAGGGGTAATGGTTTTAAACTGAAAGAGGGAAGATTTAGATGAGATATCCTGAAGAAGTTCTTTACTGTGAGGGTGGTGAGACACTGGCTCAGGTTGCCCAGAGAGGTGGTAGATGCCTCATCCCTGGAAAAATTCCGGGTCATGTTGGACGGGGCTCTGAGCAACCTGATGTAATTGAAGATGTCCCAAGGGGATTGGGGCTAGATGACCTTTAAAGGTCCCTTCCCACCCAAACTATCCTATGATTCTTGAGTTGTCTCTTAACACTACTGTCTGGGTCGGAAAGGAAGAAATTTTCAGCATCTTTTGGCAATGGGAGGTGGTGACTCCAAGGAGCGCTTCCATCAGAGTCGCTAATAGATTTTCTCTTGGGTAATGAGCGGTGGGGACAGTTAACATTCATCTTAATTAGTCTTGAGCAAGAGTGAATGTGTGAGCCTTGGTGCTTTGAGCGCTGCATAATGGATGGCGCGAAACGGCGTCAAAGTCCTCAGCCCGGTGGAAATGAAAGGACTGAAAAAATGTCATTTGTGCTGCGTAGAGGCAAATGACAAGTTGTTTTTGCCGGCGTTGAATGAGACAAAGCCAGGTCTGGGTAAACTCACATCAGCTCTTTGGGGCTCCTGGTCCTGGCCCCCGTTGGCGGCAGCATGGGGAGGGGAGGTAAAGCTTCAACCACCCAGGAGGTCCTTCAAAGGACAAAGTCTAACAGTTTTCTAATGCTTTTAAAATGGCTTGAGCCACCCACGAAGGTAATGGATCGAAGAAACTACCAGGTTTTAAGATTCTGGGTGTTCCTTCTGGGGGAAAAAAAAAAGGGGGGGGGGAATTTAATGCTTATTGATCCTTCCTAAGGCTTCTGGATCTCACTGAGTCTGAAACGGAGGTGGGGGATCGGCACGGTGGGTGCAGCTTTCTGGAGGGCACCAAACGGCTCTTGTTGGGTGGGAGCATTGTTTGCAAGAAGGGAGCGAGGTTAGCAGGTCTGAAAAGCGGGCGAGAGGAGGTTTGAGCCGGAGTTTGCCCGTGCTTTGAGCTCCCGCTGACTTGCGTGGGGGATTTGGTGCAGCTTTTCTAAGAAGATTACTCGGGTTTTAGTTAAAAGCTCAAACGTGGCACCAGGAGCCTGTGCAAAGTCTTCTGGCCGGGTTTTGGCCCCTGTCTCGTCGCAGTGCAATGCCAGAGCGACTCCAGATTTACAGGGGACAACTCCATGGCTGCTGGTGATCCCACCCAGGGCTGCATGGCCGTGATTTGTGGCCCTGCTGTGATGCGTTGGAAAGACCAAGGAGAGTGCTGGAGAACATTAGGAATTAAGCTTGACCATGGCAGGACTATATAAAGAGTATTAATTTGTCAAAAGTGCCTTTCAGCAGAGGAACTTGGAGCATTTCTGCCGGAGAGGGAGCATCTCCCAAACCCTTCCCTGGGACTGGTGGGTAGCGGTGGGGAGCTGAGTGCCGAGAATGAACATAACCCCAGGTCCTCTTCCCACGGGAGACACCAAAGATGAAAACAGAGTTTACTCTTTCTTCCTCTGTGCCAAAGCAGATAGGCTTTAATAGCAGGGAACGGACTACCTGCCACGAATTAATAGGGAAGGCGCCAGAGCGAGGGATGGAAAGAGTCTCCGAGGTGCTACGGTTGTATTTTACAGCACAACTTTCTCGCACCACACGGGCTAAATGTCGAGGTCTATTTTGATTTTCTAATTCATTTCTACGCCGGCTTTTGGCAGCGTCTAATGCTTGGCTGGGAGGAACAAGCCCGGCTCTTCGCAGCGGGTCTTCTCCCATCCCCGGACCCCCGTCCCTGCGGGCACGGGGAGCTCTGGGGAAAGCTCGGCTTTGAACACTCAGCTCTTCCAACCCTCTCCCCGTGCCAAACCTCCTGACATTTACAGTGTCCCGGCTCAGCTGCAAAGGATTTGGGGCTTGTAGATCTTAAGGCTTAGGGAGCTGGGGGCTGAGTGGGTATTTAACGTGATTTGAAGGATTGGGAGTAGAAAGGGAAGGGTGTAAGTCATCGCACTTAAGACAAAACAGATTGGGGCTGCTTAATTTTTCCCTCGGGGGTGCTGCCAGGGGACCAGGACTGTGCACGCTGTTGTTGTCTCCAGGGAGCAACGTTGGCCATTTGGTCTTTAATGAACAGCAAATTAGCTTTTTCTCCTCGCTGCAACCCAACCATTTCAAAATACACCCTATCAAGCCTTTTTTTTCTTTTTTTTTTCTTTTTTTTTTTTCTTCTGCCCTGGGAAGTTAAGCAGGAGCTCTAATTCCTGCCTGACAGGAGGGAAACTGAGGCATGGAGCCGCCACGTTGTTTTCCTCCGTGCCGGGCTGGAGCCACGCATCCCAGAGCCCGGCGCTGCTGAGATGCCCTTCAGGTCTGGCCCTTCTCTCCATGCTCGTGGGTGTATTTTGGGAGCGGAAACCGTGAGGTTCTGCCTCCCACAACCCTCCCTGCGTTCCAGCACCGGCTTTGGGAGCCGAAGCATCCCCTCCTTCCCTGCCTCTCCCTCGTTTGCCGTTCTGCTGCCTTTCCCCTCTCCCAGCAGTTAAATAATGGAGCTCGTAGATCATATAATAAATAGGTATTGACTTCATGCCATGGGCTGGATCAGAATTGATTGACCCGTGGGAATACACTCCTTCGCAATCAATAAGAGGCCATCAGGCTGGATAAATCTTGATAACGACTGACAACGGGAAAGTCGATATGTGTATTAATACATACGTTAAGCGAGTATATATCTTCCGCCTGGAGACAGCGTTGCTTTTGGCAGCTTGCGGAGCAGGATGGGTTGGGGAGGAGACCGAAATATCCCGAGCGAAGAGGATGGCAGGGATGGGGGAAGGCAGTGGCTTCATCCTCTCTCCTCTCTCTCTCTCTCTGCGATGGTGTTTGATGTCGAAATAAGAGCTGACCGTTTCGGTGCTGGCTGAGCTTCCCTTCCCCATCGCAGCATCAAATCCCCGCTGGCGGCTCTTCGTTAGCACCGCCTTAACGCGCTCCTCTGGCGGGGGATGCTGGAGGCGAAAAGTTCTCCTTCGTATCTAAAAAGTGTTTCAAAATGCCATAATATTTCTATTTTGGCCCTGACTTCTTGGGGGAAGTACTTAACGCAGCGGGACTCGGCGCTGAGGCACTTTACTAGAGAGGCAGGGATTTAAGCGGGTGTTTAAGGGAAAGCCTGTGATTAAGTGCCCCCGCTGAGAGATGGTCCCACCAAGTCTTTCTGCTCGTGCCAGCTCTTCCTTTCGCTGTTGAGATGTCATCTCAGCACGATTCCTTATATTTATTTTTTTTTTTTTGGAGCGTCCTCAATGCCGGGGATCCTCTTTGGGGCCTGTTTGCTGGGGGACCCATGCGCTGGCATCCTCCTGCTTAGCCAAAGCGGAGGCTGCCCCAGGGAAATAGAACCCTCCTGTGACAGCATTATTAATTTTTTATTGATAATAATAATAATTATTATTACTATCCCAAAGTGGCGTTGGGTTCTAGTGAAGCAGCCATCTCGATCGAAAGACTCGCTGCTTCCCTCTCTTCAAAAGAAGGGCTTTTTTGGGGTTTTGGGTGGCTTTTTTTTTTTAATTTCTTTTCCTTCCTGAAGTTCAAAACAGCAGGAGGATGACGGCACAGAGAAGATATTAGGCTCCTTGAAAGGCGAGGAGAGGTCAAAGCGCCTTCACACATCCCCAAAACCCCAGCCAGCCCTCTCGGAGCCGATTACCAGCGCACCCTTTCAAAAGGCAGCAAGTGCCACCCGAAGCATCAAGTATTTTCGGATGACTTGTTTGCAAGTCAGGGCTTTAGATAAGCTGCCGGGGCCCGGGGCTGCTTTGCATTCACCTGTCTCTTAGCTCTTTTCCCCCCGCAGCTGTAGCATAGCTCCTCTCCTCTGACACTATCTCCTCCTCCGAATAAAAATGCATGGAGTTTGCTTTTTCTGAATAACTTGGGTATTTTTTCTTTTTTTTTTTTTTTTGAAGCTGCGATGGAGTTGGAGCTACTTTTCAGGGAGGCTGATCCCCCTCCTCTTCCTCTTCCTCCTCCTCCTCCTCCTCCAGCCCTTGTAGTTTGGCTGCGCTGGCTGTAGTTATCTCCCGTGCCAGCTGCTGGCAGGAAAATTTTGCTGCCTAAGTAATATCCGTCAAAGGACGGCACTTCCATCGGGCGGAGATAGCAAGCGCGGGATGAGGGGAGCATCGTCTCTTCAGGGCTTTTCTATTTCCCCCCATAATTTTTGCTCCTCAGAGGCTCTTCTGGGCAAAGCGGGAGCCAGGTCGCTGCCAGCTCTGGGCTGGCAACCTGGGCTTTGCTGTGGCCAAAACCATTGCTCGTGGCGGGTGATGGATTCATTCCCTGCCTCCCCGTTTGGCGTTGATTCGGGAGACTTGCGTTAAGGGTTCAATTCAGAGGCGGAGTTTGGGAAAAATACCGGGATGCCCCCAGAGGGACCAGACTGTGGTGGATGCTGATGCTCAGCATCAGGTCTGTGGGATTCCGGTCCAGCGTTTCACGACACTTTCGGCTGCTGTTTTCCTCCTTGGTCGTGGTCCAGTGAGGATGGGTGGTGTTTCTCGGTGCCCCGGGGGAGGAAGGAAACCCCACGTTGCCTTTGGTGAAAGCGGTGGGAGTGGAGGGGAAGGCAGCTCCCCGCTCGCCAGCGGGTGCAGCGAAGAGGAGGGAGATAAGGGAAGTTGTAGTTCTGGGGCTGAATTCTCTCCGTGCTAAATCTCAGGGCATTGGGTACGTGCGGCTCAGAGCAGAGCTGCTTCACTTCGCCTGGAGGGTTTGGCAGGGGTGAATCCCAGTGAAACCAGTCCTGAGCATCCCTCGGCAGGATTCGGGGGGACCTGGGGCCTCAATAGGACTGGGTGTCACTGGTGTCCCAGAAAGGACAGCTGGACCGGGAACCAGCCAAGATTTTTTATTCCTCCCCAAGCTTTTCATTAGGAGAAAAGAAGTGTGGGGGTATGTGTGTATATATATATATATATATATATATGGGGGGGTCCGACACATGCCAGCCATCTCCTTAGACTGAGACCTAACAAACTCATTGCAGCTCATGTCAGCGTGACCCCGGTTGTCCCGGCTGGCTGTCCCCACCATCCAAGGGGTGGTGTTTAGATGCAGAGGGCTTGAGGAGCTCGAGCTGGATGATGCCACTGCTCTGCTTCGCTCACTCCGGTGTAGCGGGGAGGGCGTGCATCAAGGGTGCGATATTTCGCATTGATTTTTTCTTTTTTTTTCTTTTTTTTTTTGCGGAAAACAAAGCCTACGGATAAAAATTAACCCAAACTTTTCCCTTTGCTGCTCTTCTCAGCCTTGTTTAATTTTCCGTTCCGTGAAACGCCTTTGTGGCTGTCTAGTTTCAAAAGCACAATTGCCAGACGTCGGTAAAAGAGGGAAAACAAGCCAATAAATGGAAACAGGTTGAAAACTTCCCGAATAACTCAGGTGCGGGCAGGAGTGTTTGGTACTCATTCCCCCCCTCCCTGCCGCGGCTAGTCCTGCTCAAATGAAATCAAGTCAGTCCCAGCTCAGCAGCTCTGCTTTTGCTGTAGCCGTATCTTTCTTAATATTCCCCAAAGATTTCTCCTTCTCCGCGCAATACCAAAAATCAGTAGACTGATGGGGAGCGCGGCAGCATCTGAGCAGCCCCTCCTTTGCTCTGTCTTTCCTCAAGCGCCGATGTAACCTGCTAGCAGAGGTATTTTTTTATATTAAAGTACTTCTTATTAATTCCCGCTCTCTCTCCTTCTGTGTCTCCCCTGGGTGTATAGTGCCGGCTATCGCCATGGTATCTGAGCTGGTTCCCCATAAATCAATATACTAGCAAGTAATGAGCTTCCTGGGGTCTGGTATTTATCACTTTGGGGTGTTCAAATGATCCTATTTAATTTAATGGGCATTTATGTGGATGGTTGGGCAGAGGAAAGAAAAGCACAAAACACTGGTAAGTAACAGCGTGGCGACCTGCGCTCAACCGCCGTACCGTCAGCTCTGAATTTATTCCTGCTCCTGAGCGGGAGCCAAGCTCAGGTCTTCAACCCTATAGAGGCGATGGCCATCAACGTAGAGGTGATGGCCATCAATGCAGAGGTGATGGCCAACAATATTGTGTGTGTTGGGGGGGAAAAATCCCACCGGGTGGGGGATGGAGGAGGCTGTTTTCACATCGAACGGCAAAGATATCAAGAGGCAGTGCTCCAGCTCTTCTTCACTCATCCCTCCCAAATTGTTCCTCTGCAAGTCGCTTTGGCTTTGCTCCCATTGCTGATGTCTTCAGCCCACGCTGGTGAAATGCAGAGTGTTTATAAAGCAATTTGGGATTTGGCTTGCTTGGCTGAACACTTCAAAAACTCGTTTTGAATAGAGAGTTGCATCTGCAGTGGGAAGGGGCTGGGACTGTCCTAGTGCTGGGGAAGGCTGTGAGTTGAGGTTGCGCCGTGGGTTGAGGTTGCACTCCTGGGTGCTGGGGACACCTGGAAGGACTTTTGCATGTCCCCGAGCCGCCCGGCTGGGCTGTCCCTGCTGCCTCTCAACTCTGGCTGGAGTTTGGTGGGATGCCAGGGCACACGTCGCCAACCTTCCCGCTCTGCCGACGGGTGGGATGGAGAGGTTTAGGAGGAGAAGAGAAGTATTTGTTTACGAATACGTACTTCAGTGGTGAATAAGCCAGGATCTGTCTGAAGACGCAAATCATCTGCCTTTGTTCCTGGTGTCAAGCGTAGGCGGTCTCTGGCCTTGTGATCCGCAGCATCGCTCGCTCGCAGCCGGCTGGGTACCTCAATGCCGCGGTTCGGCGTAGACCTCTTGAAGTGGAAAGGCAGAAGATGATGTGCGTGCCCTGGGAGCCGCGCTTTGTGCCTGCCGCTCCTGCCCGAATGGGGAACGATTGACGGGAGGCGAGGAACGAGAAGAAGCGGAATTGTTGAGCTCTGCCATGAAAAGGTTGTGCAGGTGGTGGCTGAATGGGCTCAGGTGCTGCATAATAGATATCAACCGGGCTTTATCTCTGCATTGGCAGCTCCTTATCCAGCAAGAAAACTCTAACAAATACCGGTGTGGTGGTTGCTAGTTGAATTCATGCGGAGGAGTTATTCATCAAGGGGAGGAGAGAGGCACCTGGGCTGCCTCTATGGCTCTGCTGAGGTCTGAGGAGCGCTGGTGGCATGTCCCATACCTGCGGTGCTTCACCATGGGCTGGTACCACCACCCCGGGTCGGAGCGGTGGCTGATCTCCTTGTGCCGGGGCTTGCGTCGGGTGCATCCGCCGCCTCCTTTAATGAGGTCCTTCTGTAAATGAAGTGGAGAGATGGGAATCTCACCAGCAAAGAGCTGCAGGCTCCACTCCCGGGGTTATCTCTCCAGTTCAGATAGGCAGAAATTTAAGGGTTTTTCTCTAAACAACCCTTTTCCAGGAAAACAGCTGATCTTAACTCACTTTAGGGCTGAAATCAACCCCCTCCTTCCAGCACTAATCCACACATTGCATTTGCAATGTCAATTCATGACTAGTAATGCAGACCACGAGCAACTTTCTGGAATGGTTTTTGCTACGGAAAAAAAAAGCATTTGCTGGGGAGCGGGGAGGGCTGTGGGAACCCTTTCCTGCACAGGCAGGTCATGGGTGGTGGCAGAAAGCCTGTCGCATCGTGGAGCTTAAAGTTTTACGGGGTTATTTAGCAAATTAGTGGAAAAAAAAAACCAAAAACCCCTTCATACCGGAAAGGTGGTCTGTCATTATTTTGCACCCTTTAATTCCAGTTGCAGAAAGCCAAGCGTTGCCTTTATCACTTATTTCTAAGTCGCAGTTTGAGCGCCCGGATCCTAATCTTCAGACAAATTCATATTTCTCCATGACTGCAGCCAAACTATTGCCGAAGATAGGAAGCGGCTGGTTTAGTTAGAGGAAGATGATGTTCGGACTTGTTGGTGCCTTGGGTTTGCGGTCCGGCTGGTGTGCCCAGGGACGCGCTGAGACACCCGAGCAAGGAAAAGCATTACCGAGGAGGCAGTTGCGTGGGTATGGAGATGCCCTAAACTCCCCGCCGTGGCTTGCTTGCACCCTGCAAGGTTTTTTCCAACACAACCTGCAACAAAGCCCTCTGAAAGATGCTGTTGTCTTTCCAAAACCTGTGAGGTATGGGATCAGACCCTTTCCTGCTTGACCTGAAAACTGTGCTCTCTGCCCTTGGAAGGACGTGGAGCTTTTGGCTTAGGAGCAGGAGGGTGCTTTGTATCCATGAGCTTCTGAAGAAGCAAGCAAGGTTTATTCCCAACAAGCGCTATCCCAATCCCAATCAGTTTAATCCTGCAAAGAGCTGTTGAGAGCTCAGCTTCCCCAGCTATCTGGTTCATTCACATTTTAATAGCTTTTGGAGACCTTATTTGCACCCAGGTGGTGGCCTTGGCCAGGGGACGCGCAGTAGCGATGGGGGAATGATGACCGCCCTGCAGTTTGGGGGGGACTGCTGCTGTTTTTGATGTCCCCAAGGAAAACATGGCACGGCTTCCTGGGGGTTTTGCCTCACGGTGCTGCTCCGAGCAGTCTCAGGGTAAAAAAAAAAATAAAAGTGTGTCTTTACTTTGATGCTGCATTCCCAATTTCTCTGGATTTACAAAGCGAGGGAAGGCGCTCGCCCCTCCACAGGGCTGTGCCGAGCATCGCTGCCCTCGGTGTGCCTCTGTCGTGGTTCGACCCCAGCCAGCAACCAGGACCACGCAGCCGCTCGCTCGCTCCCCCCCGTTGGCCTGGGGGAGAGAATGGGAAGAGTGAAAGTGAGGAAAAACCCGTCCCCCCAGCCAGCAACCAGGACGACGCAGCCGCTCGCTCGCTCCCCCCCGTTGGCCTGGGGGAGAGAATGGGAAGAGTGAAAGTGAGGAAAAACCCGTGGATTGAGGCACTATACCAGCTGCTAGTAAGAAAGTCAGCTCCACCCCAGCTGAAACCATGACATTCTCTTCCCTCTCATCCATCCGAACCATCCCCTCTCCCCATCCAAGCCCTGTGGGACCCAGGGAAACCCACGGTGCCTCAGTGTGCTGCTCCTCAGCCCCTGTAATGAGGCACAGGCTGATTATTTCCATCCAAAAAGGGCAAAACCTGTTATCTCCCAGGAGACAAATCCATATCGGTCCGTGCCGGCATCCCCGGGGCTGGAGGAGAGGGGCAAAGGGGAAAGCGGTGGAACCGCGTGAGGATGCAGCGGGAGGGGGGGAGAGCGGAGGAATTAAAACCCGTAACTTTTTATTTGTTAACTAGAACAGCATCAAATTAACATCTGTGGTTGCCGAAGCCTCTTTAACGAGACGTGTGTCGGGCGCTTTATTCGCCGGGCACAGGTATCCTATCTCATCTTTCTAAAGTTGCCTGTAATGAGCGTGGGTGGATATAGAAAAGCAAAAAAGCCCCTTTTTTGTGGGCGGGAGTCGAGGCAGCATCCACCCACGTACTCCATTATGATATTCAAATGTCAATATATTTTTAATTGGTTTATATTCCCC
>NW_009648775.1:1360055-1376881 GCF_000708025.1 Charadrius vociferus | reverse complement strand
TGGGTGGGTGGGTTTACAAACCGTGGTTTTATCTTCTCCCTTTTCCTGCTCTTTCAGCCTGTGCAAAGGACGGACTCTCTACTCGGTGGTGAGAGATGCCAAAATCGTCCTGGATGTCAACAAGACAAGGCAGATAGCACAAGAAATTGTGAAGGTACGGTATGGTGTGGGGGCAGCTCAGCCCCGGTGAGGGTCCGGATCCAGACCAGAGCCTGGCCGAGCCGCTCCGGGGAGCGGCAATGAAGAAGCCGAGGAGGTTGGGTAGGATAGCACCTCTTGGCTTTAAACCCCATGTCTCTTGGACCTCTCTTGAGCTGAACTGGGGTGGCAGCAAGGTTTCTCGCGGGCTCTGCGTGAAGAAGTGAGCTTGGGGCTCGTCCTGGCTGCAGCTCCTCTTCCCCCTGGGAAATTCAAGTGTTTCACTCCAGCTTTGCTGCTGCTGTGAGTTGCTGGTTGGATATTCCTCTCCTCTTTGAAAAAAAAAAATAATAATATAATAATTAATCTGTAGTTGATCTGAGGCTTCCACGTCTCCGTAATGACAGCGTCCCCGCAGCCAAGGCGCCCGGAGGAGTCAGTGCCGCTGTGCTCGTGGCAGGGGGGCTGTGCGTCCCACGAGGCAGTGCACACGTACGTTTTTTTTCAGAGCTAAAAAAGCTTTTCCTTTCACAGAGATGACTCAAAGCGCGTCTTCGACACTTCAGACGTGTCCATATAAATAGACGCCGGGGAGGATCCGCACGTGGCGGGGTCAAGTGGCCGAGAAGTTGGGTCCCGAGCCATGAGAGCTTCCCATCGAGTGTCTGCAACGGCTCGTTTTCCCAGGAGGTGTCGAGCCGTCTGCCAGAGTAGCATTTTACCGGGGTTCCAAATGTATTTAAACACCAAACGGTACCAAAAGTATTTGGCACATGTACTACCCCGGCAGCGGCGACGCTGACCTTGTGCCCAGCTCGAGGTCAGCCGGCACCTCCCACCCCCAGCGAGTCCAAACCGTCTGGGGCTGAGCTCACGTTTAACATATTTCTATGGGGAAAAAAAAAAAAAAAAGAAAGAAGTTTTTCTAGCAGATCTTAAACCTCCTTAAATATCCAAATCCATGTTATAAACCAGAGTGTGTTCTGCGATACACCCCCAGTGGTGCCGTTCCCCTGCCTGTGCTTAGGCGCTCTCTTATTAGATTGCCTATTCTGCCTTTATTTACACCCAGATTTTGCAAAGTGCATGCTGTTTTTAAAGTGAATTCCTTAAATTCCCCCGAAGTCTCTGAGCTCTGGGCAGGAGCTGACAGTTGAGCGGAGGCTTAACCGCTTGGCTGAGCCGCCCGTGTCTGCACGGGCATCGCAAGAGGTGTCTTGGAAGGGTGACGTGGCCGAGCCCCACCGTGGGGTGATGGAGGGAAGCCGCAAGGGATGAACCCCGTGCCTTTGGTGCGCTGTCCTGAGGCACACAGCAGGTCTGCCTGTGCGAAGGGTCTGTTGGGGGTTGCTGTCGGCCCCGTGTAGGGCTGTAGTATGTCCCAAGCTGGGTGGTGGCTCAGGCTTATGAGTTGGTGTGTCTGAGAGCTGAGGGCCTCTGCTTCTTTTCTATTTCTGATTTGTATTTTCCGCTTTTTAAAGATGGATTTTTCCCCTGAGCAAACATCTCAAGCATCACATAGGTCTGTCTCACATCTTTTTCCCCCTGACTACCACTGCTCTTGTGCTCGGGGTTCTCACCTCCCAGATGTTCACAGCGGGAGGTGATGGCTCGGTTCAGCCCCTTTCTCTGCGCGGGCTACATTGCTCCGTGTGGGTTGGGGTTTTGAGGACTCGGCTAAGAGACCACTGTCTTCTGCAGCTGCATGTGCATTAGGAATGGGTTGAAAACCTCAAACTCTTCGTGGCGTTGCAGGCCACCACCAGCACTGGGGAGGCGTCGCTGGATCTTTGACATGAAAGCATCACCGTGAAGAATGTCACCCATGAGATCTGCTGAAGCACATCAGCGTGAATGCACGTAGACCTGGTTGTAGCCCCAGCAGCTTCCCTGCATCCTCTCCTCCTTGGGACAACGGGGTTGGGTGCTCCTGCTGCAGGGCAGAGGGGCTTTGGGTCCGACCTGGGTCCCCGTAGGGATTAGCAGAGGTCCAAAGGCAAAGCTCTGCGGCATGGGTACTGACCCCAGCCTCCCCCTGAGCACTGGAGGAATTTTAAGACAGCAGCTCCTGCTCGCAGGGTAGGTCTATCACACCCTTGTCTCAGCGCTGTACTCACCTTCTGGTCCTTTTGGTCTCCATCACCCTAGTGCTGTGCCCCAGACACATGGCCCATTGCTGGTGGGCACCAGGAGGAGGAGTTTCTCTGCCTTCCCCCCTCTCCGTGTCAACACATGGCCCATTGCTGGTGGGCACCAGGAGGAGGAGTTTCTCTGCCTTCCCACCTCTCCGTGTCAACACATGGCCCATTGCTGGTGGGCACCAGGAGGAGGAGTTTCTCTGCCTTCCCACCTCTCCATGTCAACACATGGCCCATTGCTGGTGGGCACCAGGAGGAGGAGTTTCTCTGCCTTCCCACCTCTCCGTGTCAACACATGGCCCATTGCTGGTGGGCACCAGGAGGAGGAGTTTCTCTGCCTTCCCACCTCTCCGTGTCAACACATGGCCCATTGCTGGTGGGCACCAGGAGGAGGAGTTTCTCTGCCTTCCCACCTCTCCATGTCAACACATGGCCCATTGCTGGTGGGCACCAGGAAGAGGAGTTTCTCTGCCTTCCCACCTCTCCATGTCAACCACCAGCAGATGTTTAAGGCAGTTTCGGTGGACTTGAAGGTGGCAGGTGTGGAGAAGCAAAGGACAACCCTGACATCTCGGTTTGGTTGGGCTTGGGGCAGCATCGCCCAGAGGAGCTGGAGGCAGGACCACAGCAGAGGTTTCGGCTCCGCTACCCTACCCGGTCGTGGCAGTTGTTTGACTTGATCCTTTGAGTCCCCGTGTGCGATAGGAGAGCCATGAAGCTTATTGGATTAGCGGGTGCAAGGGCTCCCGTTATGCCGTGATCCTCTGGAGGCGAAAGTTAATTTATTTAAGACGCGGAGCCGGCAGAGGGAGCTGGCTTTTCACGCGCGCCGGGCAGCCGAGCAAATTAAGGCATTACTGGGTCGAGAGTGTTTTCTCACAGATCATCCCAGGGGGCGAAGACGGCGGGGCTGGAATTTGCAGTGGGATCTGCGCGACACCCCGCGGAGCGAGGCGAGGGATTTGGGTTTGCCGAGAGCTCCTGGAGAAATACCTTCAGCGAAGGCTCGGCTGCGTTTGAGGAGTGCACGGGAGATGCGTTCTCACCCGTGCTGTGGGAGCGTAGAGGCAAAGTCCTCGCTGCCTGCTCCCAGCTCCCATCACCCCCCGGCTGCTGGGAGAGGGATGCGGAGCATCCCCGTGGCGCTGGGTCTCATCCTGTCCCAACGGGTGCTCGGGGCCCTGTGCCGCACCTCGCGGGAGGAACAGGCTCCCGGCATTGAAATGCTGTTCCTTGCACAACCCTGGCACTACGTGAAGGTGACAGTGACATTTTAAAGCAGATTTTTAAACCTCATCATTATTTCATGTGCTGGGACCTGCGGACCCCTAATTAATCCCAGCGCCTGGAGTGGTCCCGGTATCCAGCTGCAGCTGTGGCATCTCAAGGCCGGCCGCAGCCATGAATCCTTTCCCTTCTCCAGCATCCAAATTCTTTCCCTCCTCCAGCATCCCTCAGCAGAGGCTTTTTGGGATGTGACGGCCGAGGGGTGCAGTTAAACCCCAGTGACTTGCTGGGTTGGGGTGATTGCTGTCCCCGGCTGCCCCTGGAGCGGAGCCCCCGCGGGTCTGCGCTGCTGGCATGTCCTCGGCACCTTCGGGATCTTTCCCAAGTCCTGGGTTTTTGCATTTGAGGATTTGTGGGTTTTCCAGGTTACTTTCCCAATTTTTCCAGATTGTTTCTGAATTCACGTTGTGCCTCCCGGCTCCACATCAGCTGTAAACTTAATATATTCTTGTTCCCCTGCCCGCACGGTTAATGACGATGCATGAAAAGATCAGACCTAGGACAGACCCCCGTGGAAATCCAGTTAATAAATTCCCCCATGTCAGTGATGGACAACCGATATTTGTTCTTAAGTGACAGTTTGCTGGTCCATTTGGCATTTATCCTTCAGTAGCTTCCTCCGCACCAAGTTCCTCCTCGTCTGCTTATGAGAATGAAAAGTGAGACAGCCTCGAAAGCCCTGCTGAAGTCAGGATAAATGGCTTTCATCGCCCTCCCCGTTCCCGGAGCTGGTTATCCCGTTGAGCTGAACGTCCGCCACATGGAGCTGTCGGCATTCTGCTTGATTTGCCGACGCTAAACAAGCCTGGCGCAGGCGAGTTTGGATTTCCCACCCATGGCCTTTTTATTTTTATTTTTTTTTTGCATCATTAGCGATAATTTTAATTAACCACCAAGTAGTTTTTCCTAGGGGAAAAGAATTAAGGCAGGACTCCTGCGAGGTGCTTGTTTCCAGGCTAATGGTGTCGGTGTGCACGTAGGAAGCACTAATGGCTCAGCCAGGGGACGCAGCGGCGGTGATGGAGAGCTTTGACTTATTACCCCTCTGCTCTCAGCCCCGTAAAAGAAACAAAGGCGAAAACATCATCATCATCAATTTCTCAGCGGAGGATTTCAGGAAAGCGGCTGCCGCTTTGGTTTGCCGCTAATTTTTCTTGCATAACCGATTAATCAGGAAGACGAGCGGGCGCTGTGGCAGCCCAGAGCGAGACGCCCACGCCATGATCCCGTCACCCTACGCCAGCGCCACCCGATGTCCGTCCCAAGCTGGGGGACCCCTGGACACCTGCCCTTTCTGCGGGGACAACTGGGGGACGTGCAGCCTTTGGCTGGGGCCCAGCGGTAGCTCGGTAGCATGGACGTGCTGCTGCGGCACGGGGATGCTCGTAGCCGGGCTCTCTCTGTCTTGGCAGCGGTGGGGCTGCCCCCGCTCTGGCGTTATCCCGCTCTGTTTCTGCTGCTTTTGCAATTTTGGGGTGTTTTTCTCTCTCTTCCGTCCTAGGGAATGGGCTACCTGCACGCCAAGGGGATCCTTCACAAGGACCTCAAGTCAAAAAATGTTTTCTATGACAACGGGAAGGTGGTGATCACGGACTTTGGCCTCTTCAGCATCTCGGGAGTTCTCCAAGCGGGCAGGTAGGACATGGCATGGTGGAAATACTGGGATTCCTCCGCATGCCCTAGAGCTCCCCTTTGAGCTGGGGACACAAGGAGGGAAGCCCAAAAACCTCCTCTGCAAATGGGTCTGCAGCCTCAGTAGACAGGAGGACAAAGGTGCCTTTGAGCATCCTGGGGCTGCCCCGGGGATGTCACCGTCTCACCTCTCGGGTTTTTGCTTTTGAGGAGGTTTGCTTTGGGAAAAGAGCGAGACGCGTCGCTCCTGCAGAAACCCCTCTGCCCCACGAGCGGTGCTCCCTTGAAGCACAGCTCCACGCTAGATGCCGGTGTTGGCTTTGGCTTTGCGGTGCGAAGCCCCAGGGGGATGGTGAGAGCAGGGCTGGGGTTTCGGCAGCGAGGTGGGTCGGGGCTCGGCGCCGGGCGGCGAAAACAAACTGCTCTGCTTCTTGGGTGCAGAAGTTGCAGCTCGTTGCGATTTGATTTTGTTTCTCTCTTTTTTTTTAATTTTATTTTATTTTAAACCTAGCGTTTAAAGGCAGAGTTGCTTTTGGTTGGTAGGATGGAGCGTGATGCTGCATGCGAGTCCTCGGCAGCTCGGTTCAGAGAGGCAGGAGCCGGCAGGGTCTCTTGGTCCCGATCTTTTCCCACGGGATGCATCATTTCCGTGGCCAAACCACCCTGCAGCCATGCGGGAGATGCTCCTAGGGCTCTGTTTCACCAGGGCCAGCAAAGATGGCTCCTTCCTTGGCCTTTCCCCAACACCATTACAAATCCCCTCAGCATCTGCTTCATCTCCTGCCTCTGGCCCGATGAGCGGTGCAGCCAAGCCTGGGTCGAGCAGTGCCTTCCCCCAGCCGCTCCGGTGACCTTTTGGGTGCTGCAGACATCTGGCCGCAGTGTCTGCACTGAGCCAGGGCATGGAGCAAGACACAGAGAAAATGAGAGCCCAGCTTGGGACATTTACAGCATTGTGACATATTTTTTTTGGTCTCTTTGGGTTTGGAACCAAGCCCGTTTGGTAAATGTCCCTTATTAAATGGGTTTGGGGTTGGTTTTTTTTTTGTTTTTTTTTTTTTCCCAGTGCTTGGGGAGGTTTCCCAGCTGTAGGCACGGCAGGGCAAAGAGTTTCGGCAGCCGTGGAAAGGAAGAAAAGCAAAGCTAGGGGGGGGGGAAAGGAAACACAAAAGGGGGAAAAAAGAACAAAGATTATATTTTTCATTTTTGTTAAAACTAAAAAAAAAAAACAAACAAAAAAAGCGTTGCTGACTTTTCCCAGCGGGAGAGAGCTTTTTCACTAAACCCTTTGTGTTAGAAGCAGCACGGGCCAAGCGCGGCGTTATCAGTGCCGGCAGCTCGGGCAGGTTTCCTCCGGCAGCGCCGTAACTGCCTTCTGGTCCTTTCGCTCTCCGTCACCCCACGTGATGGAGGTTTGTCACCGAAGAGGTTGTCGTGGCCGATCATCACTTTGTGGAGAAGACGATCAGGAGATAAAAAGTACCTTGGAAACTTGGTATTTTTTTTTTTTTCTAACTCGTGTGTGACGACGTCGAAGGATTAGAGGAAAAGGCGACGGCTGCTTCTCTCCATCCCACGCCTCTCGCGGCGAGGCGGGCAGCCAGCCTTTCCGTTCTGCTTGTATAAATATCATCTGGTTTTAGCACAAACTTGGCCAAAAGCTTAGGAAACCCAAGAAATCCAGCAGCGCTGCTGCTTTCCCCGCAGCAGAGAAGTGGGGTTTGGCTCCGGATTAGCAGCTGGGCAGGGGTTTTGGGGACTTAGGTCCTGCCAGGATGAGGTGGCAGCTCATTCCAGCAGTGGGAAAAGGATTTGGGCAAAAAAAATGGCCAGATTTTGCCAGGGACTTTTGCTATGAAGGTTAGAGATGCTCTGGAGATAAAATGAGGGATGAGGTGCTGGGGAAACGGGGTAGCTGATGCGGGGGAACCGATGCGTGGCCATCTCTGCTCAAGATTGGGGTTTCACTTGGGGGTAAAGTCCAGGAGATTACTCAGGAGGAGAAGGATGGTCAGAAATGCAAGGCTTGACAGAAATGAGCAGTGTTTTGCTAGAAAACTGGAGAAAATGGGG
Organism: Charadrius vociferus; assembly: GCF_000708025.1. Classification (NCBI taxonomy): domain Eukaryota; kingdom Metazoa; phylum Chordata; class Aves; order Charadriiformes; family Charadriidae; genus Charadrius; species Charadrius vociferus. The sequence continues at coordinate 1,369,613 of NW_009648775.1, read as the reverse complement.
AAATTTCTGCCCCAAGGAGCTTTCAGTGTGGCTGCCCCGGATTGCTGGTGGCACATATGTCTTCTGCGGTGGAGGGCTGAGAGAAGGTGGGGATTCGTGGTCATCGGTCACTGTGAATTTTGAAGCAGTGGGTGTCTGCAGGTCTGATTTCCCTTTTCAGGGTGGGTTTTTTTTGCTGGTTCTGGTTTCTCTCTGATGAAGGAGGATGATAAAGCCCAGCTTTGGGTCCTCAGAGGCTTGGACGGACAAGCACGTATGGAGATGGGAGCAAATTTTTGCAGGTCGAGTTAAGGACGGTGATGTTGCTTCAGACGTGAATGAGAACTACAGACTGCCTGTTTTTGCTTGGGTTAAAAAGAAAGACATGACTTAAAAGTCCTCCTCGTCCTCCTCGAGCAGGCTCACCGACAGTTCATGAAGGTATCCGGCACATGGAGTTTGCAGCGTCCGTGCGTGCCGTGACACGCTTGCGCTGCTGAAAACAACGAGATGGCCAAAGCAACTAAAATACTTTCTGCAGAGACTTTGTAATCCGCTGTCTTATCCTGGCGAAACCAAATTTATTTCTATTTAGACCTTGTTGGGCTTGGTAGGGCTGCTCTGTAATTAGGAGGAGCGCGGGGCGGGTCTTGAGTAGTCTGAAGAGCTCTTCTGCTCTTGCTTTTGCTTGTCCTTCGGTGGGTTTAGATGATGCTTGTTTGATTGCGCTGCTTTCTGCTCGTGGAAGCGGCCAGGTTGGTTATGAAGTCAGGCAAACTTTTTGTCGTGAAACCTCAAATTGCTGTAATTAAACCAAGTTTTGGCATTGCATTAAAGCTCATCCCTCCTTGCTGGACGCTCCTAAACCCGTAGCTGCATGTTTGGGTGCAGGTGAGCTTTGCGGAGGGATGAGGCTGGGCTTGCACGGGAGCTGCGGAGCCAAATCTGGTCCCCGGAGCATCCCGAGATGAGCCTGAACGCCGCTCCTGGGATATCACAGCACCGGGCGACTTGGGGGAGCAAAATTAAAAGCCCCAGGTGCAATCCTGGTCCTGCTGAGGGCAACGGAGCAGATCTGACTGCTGCCCGCTGCATCCTGCTCCCCACCGCCTGCCCAGGGATGGAGATCGTAGACACAGGGAAGGACGAGCGAGCTCCTCTGAGTCTTTTCTAATTGCCCCAGTGCTTAATGCCAGCTTGTAATTAAGAGCCAGGCAGGGCTGGAGGACGGCGGCAGGAGCCGGCTGGGGAGCTGAAAGCCTCCCCTCCTGCGCCAAAGTGCTCTCGCCTGTGGCTCCCCGGGCTGGAGGGTCCGTGTCTCGCCCAAGCCACTGATTGCGGTGGTGGCTCCGACGCAGCGGGGTGAAGAGGAGCCGTCGAGAGTCCGGAGGGGGCACGGAGGTTCAATCAGCGATCCCCTGCACTGGCAGCATCCTTTCCCTAGGGAGGGGGTTCCTCCTCTGGTCACTGCCAGACCTGGGGGTGATGCCTGGGGATGATGCCTGGGGACGGGGGGATTCGGACTGCGTCATCTTGGGACTGTGCGTGTTGTGTGCACGCAGCCGTGGGGGGGAAAAGTCAGCCAAGGAATCGGCGATTGCAGTGGGAGCTTTGCATCCTGCCTCGGGGGTTGGATGGAGATGCCCGTGCCTGGATGGTGTCCCCTGGGACACGGGCTCTGGCATTTTGGCCCCAGCAACCCCACAGCCATCCCTTACCCTTGCACGTCCCCATCTTCAGGAAGGCATTCAAGCACAAACAGGGAGAAATCCCTTGATACGAGATGGTGGGCTCCTCCTTCTCTCGCCCAGGGTGACACGGGACAGTTTTTGTTACCTCCTGTGAAACTATGCTGCTGAATTTGGGCTCGGACATATGATCAAGCTGTTTAACATGTTAACCACCACCGGTGTTCCCTGCCCATTTCCCTGCCTGGGGACCCTTTTTATGCCAGCGGTGCATCCTAGGTGGATGGAAAGGATGAAGAAACAACCAATGTCATCCTCAGCTGTTGGCCAAAGGACCCTAATGAGCCCCCGAGCAGGGGGACCTCGAGGAGGTAGAGGAAAAGCCGGCTGAGGTTAGTTTAGGGGCTGGTGAGGGGGATTAAAGATGGAGTGAAATTCCTGGCTGGCAACCTGGGATTTAAGAGCAATGTCGCAGCGAGGATCGGCCGCTATTTATCGCAGAGCGGGTGATTATAATGAGGGCAGGCTGCTCCCACGGGCGATGGCATGGGGGGCTTGGACACGAAGGTGGGTTGGAGGGGCTGTTTGGGGCCAAACAGCTGAAAACACAGATTTCCGGGCCATTACTATAGGGTGGGTTTGGTTGGAAGAGACCCTTAGAGGTCCCCAGTCCATCCTCCTGCTCAAACCACAGTGGGGCCAGCTCAGGGGTCAATGCTGGTGGGATCTACCCCAGGTAACGCTTTGCCCCCTCTTCTTTTAAAGTGTTTTGGTGCAATGGTGACAGCGAGGGCCCCGGCAGCCCCTCCATTCCCATCACCAGCCCGGCGGACCCAAAACTTCTCCTTGCCACCATCCTGTGCCCAAATTGTGCACTGCCACCTGGCAGGAACAGGCATGAAGCCACTGTGCTGGCGTGTCTCAGAGCAGGGTTAAAACCCGACTTTGCAAGGATGCTGTTGGGAAAACCAAGCTGAAATGCCCCAGGGAGAGGGTGGGAGGGCTGGGGGGCTGCTGGCTGGTGGCATGGGGGTGATGTCCTTCCCCCCCGCCCCGTGCCCTCCGTGGTACCCACGCACTCGGATGTCTTTGCACTGGGGTGAGTCCCTGCGGCGGGGAGACGGGGAGACGGGGAGGGGGGGGGGGCTGCAGAGAACTGGCGCAGTTGTGTCAGGTGTGAGCTGCCCTGAGCAGCCGGGAGGGGATGGGGATGCGGAGGGGATGCTGCCTGTGGGAATCCCCATTGATGGGCTCAGAGCACCTTCCCGCTTTGAGAAATTTTGAGTTAAACCGCCCCCTTAAATCCCCAAATCCTCCTGTTTCACCTACGGACCAGGGGTGGATCCAGGCAATGGGGTCTGGAGCATCCTGGGGTCGTCAGCGTGGTGTAACCTCCCCCCTGCACCTTCCTGGGGCGGGTACCAAGGAGAAGATGCTCAGGATGTCAGCTGGCGATGCAGAGGGTTTGGGGACACAGGTCTGGGAGCCCCCGGACACCCCAAATCTCCCCACCAGCCAGCTGTAGAGGGGCTGGCAGCGGTGGCCGCCACTGCGAGGCGGGGCTGCTGGGGGGGAAGGAGATGCCAAAAAAGCCCAGAAGAGGAGAATTGATGAGTCTCCTTCAGCGAACCACCTCGGAGCCCTATCACGCCTTGATAAAACCTTTCTCGAGGCGGACGTAGGGCTTGGGGGTTTTACTCAGCGGATTAATTTTCTCATGGATACCTTAAAGGCTGCAGGGATTAGCGTGCGTGGGGCTGTTATCGGAGGCGATATTTCCATCAAAACCGCAGTAATTACAGCTGAAAGGGTCTGGCTTTTTTTTTTTTCCCTCCCCGAGGTATAACTTTAGAACAACAAAAAAGAAGTAATTAAGGGATTGTACTGAACTAAGTGGGAATCAGTTACTTAGTCGGTTTTTCCTTTATTTTTTTGAGTGTGAGCTCTGCCCTTATGTAAAGCATGAGTTGCCTTAAAAGATTTTCCCACATTTTTCCTCTTTCTTGTTTCTGCTGCCCTCCGCTGAGCCCAGGAGGCTCCTGGATGATCCGGAGGGTTATTGCCATCGCCGCTTCCCTGTAGGGATTTGAGGATCAGTGACAGCAAGAGGAAAAGATCTTTTAGAGGCTCCAGAAGACGGCAGAAATGTTAAATTAAAGTGTGTGTGAGGGCGGTGCGGAGCATTGGGCTGAGGCTGGCGGTGTTCGCTCGCCGAAGCCAGAGAGATAACAGCAATAATTAATATTAGATGCGTGGTCTTCTCGTGCAAAGGCAGCAGACCGCTCTCCGTGGCACCATCCATACCCCAGGAAACGCAGCCCACATATTTTGGATGCATCCGAAAGCGGGAAGGTGAAAACCTAAGCCCCGAACTCCCAATTAGAAACTGGAATTTAACTGCGTTGGATGCATTCGGGCACCTTCAGAATCCCCGCTCCTCCCTAATCTTTTTCCTTTGCCACCGGGACCTGCCTCTTTCCAGCACCCCCCCAATTCCTCCGCGCCCGCAGCACCAGCAGGCATCTCACACTATTCAAATTTTTGGAGACTTATAGTCAAAGTGTGCGTATTTTTCCCAAACCAGGAGAGCTGATTTCCAAAATCAGGAAGCCCCCTATCCAAGAGTGATCCTTCATTTATCCGACCCCCTCCATCAGATTTTTTTCCACCCCAACGCCATTTTAACCCCGTTTCTTGCTGCTTCAGCCGGCTGTGACGGCATCCCTTGAAGAGAAAAGCAGCTCCGGGGAATTTGCCTCAGAAATCGGGGCCAACGCTGTGGGAGTCGGGGCTCTTCCAGCCTCCGGGTGCCGGAAAACAAGGATGCAAAACTCCCAGGTGGTAGCGGGGGCAGAGGATTGCGGGGGCGGCCGCCAGCTCGGCCGGAGACGCCCTTGTTTTGGGATATTCCCTTGGTTTTGGGAGTCCTCACGGAAAGGAGGGCTTGGCTTAGCGATAAGAGCGGTGCAGTGGCAGATGGCTGCGGGCTCACGTGTGCCATCACCCGGTGAGGGCGCCAGGGATGGTTCGTGCCGTACCTTGGACGGCTTTTTGCGGCTTGGAGTGCTTTTCGCAGAGGAAAAAGGGAAAAGTGGGAGCTGAAAGTGAATGCTTGGGCTTGTCCTTCCTTACTCCTCGCTGCCCTGCGCAACTGGAGCAGACGGCGGAGTTAGAAACACCAGCCCGGCAGCTGGACCGCATATTTACCCCCCACATCATCTATTAAGCTGCTCCGCGGGGAGCGGGACGAGGTGCTATTGCAGCCCGGTGGGAGATCCCCACTTGACGTAACAGGCTGGCTAGCGGCTCTGCCCGTGCCGCTGCCCACACCTCTGCCCGTGCTCCCCGCCAACCTCCATCCTCCTGCCCCACGGGCCAGGTTCTTCCCCAGTCTAAACTGGGGGCTGAGCCAGGCAGGTGGCTTGCTCTCGGTCAAGCTGACAGCTTCAGTTTCCCCATCTGGAAAATGGGAGAGGTGATATCTCTGTAATGAGCGCTGAGCACCTCAGGTGGAGTATCCGGAATGAAGCATCTCCTGGATGTCAGTGATTTTAGGGCAGGGAGAGATGGTGGATACGTGTGCAATGGCCCCTCCGCGGGATGTCTCCCACCTCCTCCCATCTCTAATCCCCACTGTCTCCCCACAGCACGATCTGGTACGAGCTGCACGCGCGGGAATGGCCCTTCAAGACCCAGCCAGCGGAGGCAATAATCTGGCAGGTGGGAAGAGGGATGAAGCCCAACCTCAGCCAGATCGGGATGGGCAAGGAGATCTCGGTAGGTGGTGTGGGGCAGGTGCTGGAGCTCTGTGTGTGTGTGTGCGTGGAGGGGGAAACATGCCCCACTGGTGCATGCCCTGGGTGGAGGGTCTCTGAAAAACACTCTGTGCTGCCCAGGATCTGCCAGCAAAAAAGCAAGGGGTCCCTCCCTCCCTCCCCATCCAATGAGGCTTGGTCCTGCTGCTATGACACAAGTATCAGCTCAGCTTGTATGTCCCCTCCGCCCAAGTCCTTCACAAGCATGTGGTGATGGAGACGGGGTCCTCATGGGATGGACGCATCCCCTCCACCCCAGCCCTTCTCAAGGATATGGTGATGGACATGGGGTCCTTGTGGGATGGACACATCTCCTCCACCCCAGCCCTTCATCAGGATGTGGTGATGGAGATGGGGTCCTCATGGGATGGACGCATCCCCTTCACCCCGGCCCTTCTCAAGGATATGATGATGGACATGGGGTCCTCATGGGATGGACATATCCCCTCCATCTCAGCTCTTCATCAGGATGTGGTGATGGAGACGGGGTCCTCATGGGATGGACATATCCCCTCCACCTCAGCCTTTCATCAGGATGTGGTGATGGAGATGGGTTCCTCATATGATGGACACATTCCCTCCACCTTAGCCCTTCGTCACGATGTGGTGATAGAGATGGAGTCCTCATAGGATGGACACAGCCCCTCCACCCCAACCCCCACCCCTTCTCAAGGATGCAGTGATGAAAATGGGGTCCCTGCACAGTGGATGTTGGGTGTGGGGGTTGTGGTGGGTGAGGGACTGGCTCTGTTTGCTCACGTGCTCACCCTGTGTGGCTGCAGGACATCCTCCTCTTCTGCTGGGCCTACGAGCAAGAGGAGAGACCCACCTTCACCAAGCTCATGGACATGCTGGAGAAACTGCCAAAGCGCAACCGTCGCCTTTCCCACCCCGGGCACTTTTGGAAGTCGGCGGAGTAAGTCCCTGCCCCTGCCTGTCCTTCCCCATGCTGGCAGGCAGCTCTGCCTGTGCTCCTCAAGACCCCGCTGTCACAGCTGAATGGCTGGCGCTGGGGGAACACGGGGACAAGCTGAGGGTATTCTGGTGCTGTGTGGAGGGGCATGGATGGGTAGGAAGGGTGGTCACGGAGTGCTGTGCCCATGCCAGCTGTCACTGCAGTGCTGGCTGTCCACGTTGGGGTGAAAAAGCCTGTGAAAGTAGTCGGAGATGATCAGGAGGAGCATGGTGATGTGCTCCACCAAAGGCGAGGGGAAGAAGCAGGGTAGGTCCAGGGGCAGGCTGGTGTCGGGACCTTGGGGCCATCTCCTTTGGAGACATCAGCCAGGGCTCCAGTGCCTGCTGTGCACCACGCTCAGAGCAGCTTTCCCTGCTGGGAAGGCGGTTTTTTTCTTCTTTTGCCCAGATTTAACTGGTGGGGAGGGCAAGTTCTGCCCGGGATTCTTCCCCAGACCTGCAGCCTGCATCAGCCGTCGCAGCTTCCATGGTCTCTTCTTCTCCCACAGACAGCTCGTGGCTGAGTCCTGCTCCGTTTCATTGCTTTGGCTTAGTCACATCTCTCCGCTTCAGCAAACGCAGCGTGAATGGGTCCCCGGTCAGGGTTTCAGGATTTGGCCTGTTGGAAACAGCAGGCAAATCGCAGAAGAATCACTTAGAAACTCATTTCCTTCCCTTGAATTCATCATATGGTGACAAATAGGACCAAAAGCTTAACTCATGCAGGGGTTGCATTCACGGGGGGACTTTTTCTTCTCCCAGAGGGCGTCCCCGGACCATGGAGGCTGGAAACAGGGAGGGGTGGAGGTGAGCTGAGGGAGAGAAGTGAGGGCACTTCAGGCTGCATCAAGCATCCCTCTTGGACCCCACCGAGGGTTAGAGATGCTGATTTCTCCTCCGGCTTCCTTATCTGTGCAGCAAGAGCGGGTGGCCCCAAGGTTACCGGTGCAGCGAAAGCTGCTGGGTTGTCCCCTGTGTCACCTCCCATGTGCTCGGGGCTGATGAGGGGCTCTCGGGAACAGCACCAACCCAGCGGTCAGACAGCCCCCAAATCACTCGGAAAGTAAACCGTCAATCTGGAGGGAAGTTAATTACCAATCTGTGCTCTGAGCAGGCACCAGGGCGACTCCGGCAGCCGGGCAAGGAAAGCTGAAGGTTGATGAACCCCAAAGCAGCAGGCTGTGTAATTGCTCGGTTGGGTTGGGGAAGGTTTTTGCAATCACTGAGCCACGCTCTGTCTGCCACCGGCTCTGCCTGCCCGGCAGCTTCCCCTTAATTACCGGTCCCCTCTTTCGCTAAGCACGAAGGAAGGGAGGATGCTTCGACTCAGCACTCTCTTTCCATCCGAGCTGCCTCCTTCCTTAGGCACTCGGCTCCGGCCACTTGTCCCATGTTTGGTTCCGGCTTCTTGGTGGAGCCCCTACTTGCCCAGGAGCCCCGGCTACGCTCACGGATGAGCCGGTTGTGGTACCCATTGGCTCTGCCATCCCTGCACGCAGGAAAAGGGGGACAAAACCCCCACGGAGGTCCTGCTGCTTGGGAGAGCTTGCGTGTACGTGGATGGGATGAGGTGTGTGGTACCCAACAAGCCCTTTTCCTCTCTAGATGATACTGACCCTTTCGTTAGGTCAACGGAGCTGGTGAGGGGTCTGAAACACATCTTATGAGGGAACTGGGGGTGTTCAGCCTGGAGAAAAGGAGGCTGAGGGGACACCTTCTTGCTCTCTACAACTACCTCAAAGGAGGGTGTAGAGGGGTGGGGGTCGACTTGTTCTGTCAAGTAATAGGTGATAGAACAAGAAGAAAGGGCTTCAAGTACCACCAAGGGAAGTTTAGATTGGATATTAGGAAGAATTTCTTTACTGAGAGGGTCATTGGGCACTGGAAGGCGTTACCCAGGGCAGTGGTGGAGTCCCCATCCCCGGAGGTATTTAAGGGTCATGTAGATATAGCGCTGAGGGACATGGTTTAGTGGTGGGTTGGCAGTGTTAGGTTCATGATTAGGCTAGATGATCTTACGGGTCATTTGCAATCTAGGAGATTGATTCTGTGACCCTGAGAGCTGCCTGCACCAGGAAAACCCAAACCGGGCTGGCGGGGAGGTGCAGAAGTGCACGGCTTCCCACTGTGCTGCCGCTTTCGGGGGCATCTCTGTGGCAAACCCATCTGGGGAGAGGCTTTTTGCAAGGGGCTGCCCTGCAAACACCCACGGCGCGGGGGGACAAAGTGCCCGGTGCTGACTCTGCTGCCTTGTGTCCCTTCCAGGCTGTGACGGGAGGAGTTAAGGGACGGTGCCTTCATCCCCCTGCGGTTCTCCTCTTCCTCTCTGCTTCCCAACCCGGCGCTACGGAGGAGCAGCGAGCGCCGTGGGCCGACAGCGGGACAGGAATGAACCTCTTCCCCTGCAGCGTTTCACCCTGTGAAGACTCTCTGCAAGGGCTGGAGGAACCGAGCCGGTGGCTGAGCCCCGAGGACACCCGGCCGCGATGGGATGGGGAGACAGCGGGCGGCTCTCCATGCACATGGGGTCAGGTCTTGGGCTGGTTCACCTCCCAGCAGGGGGCAACCCACGGGGCAACCAGCTTCGATTTAACCCCAGGGCTCCTCTGATCCCAATCAGCATGGTCAGTGCTCACGATGCTCGCTTGGGGAGGGGTTGCTTCTTGGTTCTCGGTGGGTTTGTTTCATTTCCGTTGTCTGTTTATTTATTTATTTATTTTTAATGGGGGAAAAAAAAAAAGAAAAAGGGGTGGGGAAATGTTGCCGATTCACGAGTTTAGCGCTGGAGCCTGCTGGGGCCAGGGAGCGCTGCTGCTATTAGCTGTCGTGTCCCCCCCTGCAGGGAAATACATCTGCAGAGCCGGAGCTGGAGGAGTCCTCTCCAGCCCCTTCACGGGCAGCGGTGACCTTTCACAAGTGGCTTCTCTACCTCCCGGCCATGCCCACTTACATTTCCCCCCTCCCCGGGTCTCCCTCTCGGCAGGGCGCATCTCCGCATTCCTGTTAATTTAGCCGGTCGCCCCCAGCGCGTATCTAATCAGCGAGCTTTTCCCTCTCGCCCTCCCCGGCGCTGCTTTGCTCTCGGCTTCGCCCCTCGCCCCCGAAGGGGCCGCCGCAAATCG
>NW_009648775.1:1355970-1359998 GCF_000708025.1 Charadrius vociferus | reverse complement strand
CCCCTTCTCCCCTCCTCTTCCCCCGGCACGCAGACAGGCTCTGGTTGTACAGAGCATCTCCTTTCCCAGCCCCACGGATGCCTGGGCTGAAGAAGCTGCCATGCCCAGGACCGTTTTCCCCTGCGTCTTCATCTTCCATCAGCCAAATCCCGCACCTCCCCGAAGAGATGCTCTTTGGGCAGCATCTCGGAGCCGGCATCGCCGTCTGAACACCGCGTGCTGATATTTCCCTCTCCCCATCAGCTCGGATGGGCCCTCGAGCCCATTAGATGAGCTGTCAAGCGACAGATGATAGCAAATTGTGTTTTCAGGCCCTCATTGAGCTTAATTGCTTGACAGGAACCATCCCGAATAATTCCATCGTAGTCTAAGTTAGCTTTAATTTGGAGACGTGACGAGGCTCTGCGAACTAACCAGCCCTGGTTTGTTTGCTCCTCCTCTAACTCCCCCTCGCCGGCGTTTGAACTGCTTTAACATAAGTAAATGAAGATTAGAAACCTAATTGCAGCGGGGAAGAGATGTTACTTTAATTGTGGGGGCGTGTGAGGAGGTGCTTTTATTTCTTAAAATTTGCACAGGTGCATATGTGTAAAATCTGAGGTGGGCAGGAGCGGGGTGGGGGGGGGGATGAATGCGGCCTCCGAGTGCTCTGGCAGAGGTTTGGTCTGGATGAGTCTCCTGCCGATGTGTTTGGGATGCGTGCCGTGCCGTGCCGCGGCGTCTCAATCTCAGATGTTTTGTATGAAGTGGGGATGAGGCAGGATCACCTGCCTTTGATGCTGAGGCCAAGTGGAACGAGCCAGCGAGGGCGGGGTGAGCCCTCGTTTGTGCTAATTGCCCCCTGCAGCACGGGCAGTTTGTGGTCCCCTGGGCATGATGCTGCAGAGCTCAGCGTAGGTGGCTGAGCATCACCTCATCCCGGTGATGAAGAAGGACGCTCCATGGCCGTTCTCCCTCTGCCTCCTCCACATCCCACCTCTTCCCTCACCAACACACACACCCCATGTTCTTCATCCCACCCCGAGGCCGCAGCAGCGACGTCTTCTTCCACCTGTCCCCCCAATCCCAACCCATCCCTGCTGTCTCCATCCTCTGCGCGTCTGCGCACGTGTGCCATAAACGTTGCACTAATCCTCAGAGTCTCTCTGAGTTTTCACCAATGCCTTCACCCGCGGTGGTCCCAGGGTCTGTGGGAGGGAGCACACCCCCTTCGCCGGAGGTCTCAGCTGCCAGGGGGGAGCAGGGAGGTCTCCCCATGAAATCACCGCTCCCCAAACCACGTTCAGTTAGAGCGATCCTTGTAGAAAGGTGGTGTCCTTCTCGCTCGGTGATTTTAGTTTCTACATAGGTGTGAACTTCCTAGGCGAGCAGTAGCAAGTGGAACGTGTTGGAAGGATGAAGGAGGTGATAGCATGGGTGATGCTCAGCACCGGGGGTGCTGTAGCCTGATAGACGTTGTGCGGATTTATGGTGGAAGGTACAACGCCCGTCTTGAAAGACTTACTGTGGGTTTGCTCTCTGTTCCCCGAGCCCTCTACTTGCCTGCGAAGTCTCACCTTGACATATTCCCCCGTGGGGTCTCACCAGCTCTCAGCAGATGCCCGCTCTATTTTATCAGCTGAGGCTCAAGGAAACAAGTGAACCCATGAGCATGTTGGTTTGGTTGCCCCACAGCATCAGGTCCTCATCAGGAGCACAGGGCGCTCCGCAGCGGCCTTGGCCAAGTGTTTCTCCCCTGGATTTTGGGCAACCGAAAGGAGCTGAGTGCTCCCATAGCCAACAAGTCTTGCCAACTCTTCCCTCATCTCCCTCCTCTTTCTCCCCCGCCTTCCCTCACTGTAACGTCTCAGCCGGGCCACGAGCAGAGCTGTCGCACAATAGTGTCGATGGAAAAATAGCTGCCCTGTATTTATCATAAATTAACTCCGAAGAGCAGCTCCTTCCCTTCCATTCAGCGCAGCAACGGTTGTTTATGCAGCCGTGTTATTTGCATCATGCCTTCTTATTTTTGAAAGTCTTAATTATTAAAAAAAAACCCAACCAACCAACAAATCTTACCATTTTTTGTTGTTGTTGTTTTTCTTTGTTTTTTGACTCCGGCTTTGTGCAGGGTTTTTTTTTCCCCAGTTTAAAAATATCCAGCCCTTCAGCAGGCAGAGAATGTGGGAGAAGCTCTCCACAATGCCCTCTAATAGGAGATCCGAAGGAGCGAGAAGGTCCATCCGGTGGCTCAGTTTAGCTGCATGAGCTAGAGGAGAGACGGGTTATTTCCAGATGCGCCGGGCGAGAGCGGAGCCGGTTTTAGCACGGTGGTGTTTCGAGCAGCAGCTCGAGACATAGGGAACCGTCCCCAACCCCAGGGTACATCCCCGGGCTCCGGCAGCAGAGCAGCCCCAGTGATGCTCTCCTGGTCCTCCAGCTCTCAGCTGCTTCATCCTTTGGGTCACCCTCCAAGTCCCTGACCCTTCCCGGTCCCTGACCTTGCTGCTGTCTTGGGTTTTTTTTTTCCATCGTATGGATGCTCGTGGGGAACACCGTGTTTGGAGCTGGGTAGTGAAGCCACTACCAGCGATGGAAGTGGTGGTGCTGCATGGCCCCAAAGCGCTACGTCCTCCTTTGGCTGCTAAATGATGTCCCCTGGTCCTGCTGCTGCTTCTATCCACCTTTCCCCCCAGATTACCCAAATCCTGGCTGAGCCATGACTGGGCGGTTCGTGGGGATGATGAGTTCAGATTCCAGCCCCGATGACTTTTATCCAGTACTTGACCATGGCAAGAGCTGAGATGGTTAAGGTTTAAGGCAGATGGTAAAGCAGAAATGAATGTCTTGGAAGTGGAGGAGCTGCTCAACCTTTGTTAGATATTATGGAAGAGTTGGTGTTGGCTTGGTCTCCTCGGCCGTGCTAAGGAGAAGGGGTCTGCGTTGGTGGTGCCATGAGATGCTGTCTACAACCTCCCAAACACCGCAGGGAGCCCTGGGTCGAACCCGCCGGTGGCCGGCGCTCTGCTGGGCACCTTCGCTTTCCTTCCTCCTTTCTTCGCCATTTATTTATTTTAATTTATTTTAATTTATTTGGGGGTTTGTTGTTTTGGGGTTTTTTTTGCAAATAGCGATTCTTCGGGAAGCTTGGTCAGCTGCAAAAGCCTTCTTTAATTTCTGGTCCCTGTAAAGTACGCTGTTACATTTTCTTGTACATAAGGTATATATAAATATATATACATATCTCTATATGTATGTATATAGATATATACATATATAACGAGCTCTAAATCCTGTACAGTTTCAAACTGAACTCGATGGCCTGCTTTGTTTTCTCTGTGTTAGTCGTTGTTGCAAAACTCTCGTCACTGGAAAAGAGCAGTTGATTCTGGTGAAAAAAAAAAAATAAATAAAATATCACCCACAAACCAACAACAACAAAAAAAAATCGCTGAGAAAGGCACGATGGATCTCCCCGATGTAAATTTGTACAGTAACATTTATAACGTTTTCTACACTTGAAGAAAGTATTTATAATTTCAGCTGTCTGACTGAGTGCGAATCTCTGTGACCTGCAGAAATGGATAGCCATTTGTTCCCGTGGTTTCTCGTGCAGTGTTTGGTGAGGTGACAGTGTATGAATTATTTATGCCAATAAAAAAAAAAAAAAAAAACAAAAAAAAACCCCCACAAAACCCTTTTGAAAAGCATCGCACCCCTGTGCTGCTCCGCGTCCCCGCGCCGTCACCCGCTCTCTGCCCTCTCCTCGCGCCGCAGCGGTGTCGCATCCTGGTGATGGGGTTGGGAGTATTTGTCCGTGATGGGGTCTGGACCACTTTTCTCCATCAAACCCCCGGGAGCATCTCGGTACCACGGGCTGGTCCGGTGATGCTCGGGGCTGGGCGGGGGGGGAAGCACAGCGCTGCCGAACCCCCCTTTTTCCTCTCTCGCGCGGTGTCGGCTCGCAGCCCCAGCCCTTTGGGGGACGATAATTCACGGCGAACATTTGGATGGGAGCCGCGGGGAGACGCGGCAGAGGAAAACATGGG
>NW_009648775.1:1354145-1355640 GCF_000708025.1 Charadrius vociferus | reverse complement strand
CCCCGTCTCCTTCCTCCTCGCTATCACCCGAGCGCTTGAAAGGTAAAATAATGATGGCTCCCCATTAATAAACCATGAACACTCAACACTTTTCCTGTCGAGGGCTTTTCATCTTTCAAAGCCTGCGGGAGCCCGTAACCAATTAGACCGGGCACATCCCGGGTGGGGAGAGGCAGCGGGGCCAGCCGGGGGGATTTTCCCGGGAAGGATGGGGAAGGAGAGGCCGGGTGGAAAGGGGATGCTGTGATCAGGCGTGGATGTCCCAGAGGAGAGAGAAACGGGATTTGGGGGTAAAAAGCCATCACTCGATGCCCTCGTTATGTTGGGGACTTTGCCGCCCTCCTGGCTCCCTTGCGGGTTAAATGGGATGCTGGCTGCATCACGGTGTCGCCGACGCTTGCATATACGCAATAAACAGGGGGTTAACCCCTGCTGTTGCTTCCCCTGGTGTAAATCCCACCAGTCTGGAGCATAACTGGTTGGCACTGGTGTGTAACTGGGCACTCAGGGCCCTGGGTGGCTGCAGCGCTCCAGGGCCAGAGCCGCTAATTGAAATGCCGGTGGCAGCGCCGAGCCCCCGCTGAGCCCAGCGCAGGGATGCTGAGCTCGTTCCTGGCTCGTGGCTAATGAGATGCCAACACCGGGACGGGGATAAATGTGCAATATATCCCCCAAACAGCCTTAACAATGGCGTTGGTGGATTAAGAGGCTCCTCTGAATACATATCTGCATATATATATATACATGCGCGCGCGCGCGCGTGTGTGTGTGTGTGTATCGGAGAGCCACATGAATACGTACACGTGTCCGTAATCTCCTTCTTGCTGGTGATGAATCACGAGCCATTAATATTTCATAGGCAAAGAATAAACACAGGGAGTGAAAGAGGAGCTAAGCCCCCAGGATACCGGCTCTAGCCCTCCCGCCGCTGCTCCCGGCTCCGGGTCAGGCTCAGGGTGGACATTGCCCCAACCCGGTGCCAGGTACCAGTGGCATCGGCACAGCCGGGGTGCAGCCAGCCTGGCTGGTGTGAGAGGGTACGGTCACCAAACGGGGCTGGTTTCTTTGGGTTTGTAACTCTTTGGGGGTCAGCTACATTGATGGAGAAGGAGGAGAGCAGACAGCGTCCACCTTTTCACCGGGAGGGTGACTTCAGAGGTGTCCCCACACGTCCTGAGTGCTGCTTGGGTGACCCACCCTCCCTCCAGACACACGGGGTTTAATACACATGTATCTTCCTCGACTGCCCCCGAAATAAAGCGTATGCTGAAACTTTTTATTGACCTGAACTTAAAAAATCAGCGCCAAGATGCTGCACCTGGCTGGGAGCCTCTGCTCGCCGCGGGGACCGCCTTGTCACCGCAGGGACGGCTTCGGTGGCGCCGCATCTGGTTTGGGTTCCCCCTTTCCGCTCTGTACCAGCAGAAATGGGAAAGAAAAAGGCCGGTGGGGGAGCCGAGCCCTGGGCCCGCAGGGTGAGAAGCGGCACTGGCCC
>NW_009648775.1:1348620-1354103 GCF_000708025.1 Charadrius vociferus | reverse complement strand
GGGGGTTGTCCCGGGGTGGGGGTAGGGAATATGGGCTGCACAGGGGTTGCGGAGCAGGAAAACCGCTGCGGATGATATGCAGTGCTCCTGCTGCAGCCAGGATGCGGGTCCGGAGGCTGCGGGAGCGCAGGATGGGGCTAGTGAGGGTCCTGCATCGCTGGCCGGGACTACCCTGGGGATGCCGGTGCTCTCCGGGGCACTGCCCTGGCACGGGGGGACGGGGGGGGTGGGGCAGGGGCCGACAATGGGGTATTGTTTGGCCACTGTAATTTATGTTTCCTCCCCAGGCTCGCACGGGCTTTCTCAGGAGCCTCAATGAGCCCTCGCTGCTGGAGCAGAGCACTGGTCCCTACTGGGGGGGCGAGGGGTGAGCTGAGCACCACAGCCACCCCAGCAGGGACTGGGACTGGGAGGAGGGGTCCTGCCCAGGTGATGGACATGTGGGTTGGGGGTTATCCAGGCTCCAGCCCTTCGTTAGGGCTTGATTAGCCCATCAAGGGCTGTCCTGCCCCAGGAACAGGACACGCTGGGACAACCCAAACCTGCTCCACCACGGATATCCTGGAGAGCATCACGGGGGGCCAGCGGGGAACCCCAGGCAGGTGGCTAACGATGCCCGGACTAATTGGCCGCTTCTGTCACGGCCACCCACCCTTTAACAGGATTGTTGCTCTGAGTCGGAGCAGAGCTGATCCCGCTTTGCAGAAAGACCCGGCTTCTTAGCGGGATTAATGTCAGCCCAGGCATACAAGGGAGCCGCCTGGCGTCCCCCCCCCGGGCTTCACCCCGCAGTTTCCACCCTCCCCCTGCCCAACTGCGTGGGGAAGGGCTGCCCCGGCCCCTGGCTGAGGTCCCCACCGTCCTGCTGTCCCATTGCTCAGCAGATTCCCTTTCCTCACCTCTATTTTTACGTTACCCTCTGGGACAGAAACCTGACCCTTGGCAGCCTTACCCTGCACCCAGAGACGTTAACATCAACTCCCGCTTGGCTCCCAGTACAGCCCCCGTTCCTCCTGCCAGCCCTGGGAAGGAGCCGCAATTCCTAATTCCCCACTTTTTGCCCTAAACTTCGCACCTGCAGCTTCCTCCGAGGGTTGAAGAGACGTGCCCCTTGGCAGCACCAGGTAGAAAAAAAAACAACAAAACAGGCTGAAGGCTTTCCCCATGCCTCACGGCTATTTATTTATTCCGTGTTTTGTTGGGACAGGGTGGTTTGCCGTGTCTGTACAGCAAACCCTGGACCTGGGTGGGGGGGTGGTGTTATGGGGTGTCAGGGCACCCCCTTGCCGTCGGGAGTGCTGTGAGGTCCCTGAGGTACGGAGATGGGTGGGCTGAAGGTCCCCTTGGAAAATCAATCCTCAGCTCAGGGTTTGCGCGTGGGCATCTGGAGGGCGGCGCTCACCCGGGTGGCGTCTGGGGACATCGAGGTGCCAGGCATCGCCGTGAGTCTCCAGAGGGCGTAAGGAAGACCCTGTGTTGTCGTCGCCCTCCCCCCCCCGCCCGAGCCCATCGCAGTGGCAGCCATGGGGTAGGGATGCTCTGTGGTACCCACATCCCAATTTCCAGCTGGTGGAGAGAAACAGCCCAGCGACCCGACTGGTAGCAGGTACCGTGGGTGAGCCTTCAGCCTCGCCTCCCTTCCTCCTCTGCCAGCAGCTCCTGTGGGGAGAGCTCAGACTGGTGCTGCTCCCCCCAAGTCCCCTCCAGCCCCACGGCGATGGGCAGCACCATCCCGAGCTCACCCTCCTGCGGAGGGCTCATCACCCTCCGCACAGCCGGGGCAGAGGGGATGCCAGGGACAGGGATGCCCCTGGGCCGTCCCCTCCATCTGCAGTGGAAACCCACACTTGCTGCGACGTGCCGGGGCAAATCCAGCCCCTCTGAGGGGCAAAGGGACGCGACTCCTCCTTCTCCGCACCTACCGCGCTTACGGCCGGCCACGCAGCAGCTCTGGAAGCCCACGGGGGGATTTGTGAAGGTGTCTTGCAGAGTCACGCTCCACAAATACCTCTTTACCTCAGGGGCTTTCGCAGCACTGGGTTTACTGGCCGCTGTGGCCACGGGTGCTCGGGGATGCCCCAAGCTCGGGGACCGGCTGTCCCTCTGTGTCTGTTGGCATCATGCCGCTGACCCCGCACCAACAGGCTCTCGTGGCTGCGGCTGCTGCCCTGTGACTGGGGTGGGGGAGCGGGGACACAGGAGGGGACAGCCACCCCCAAGCTCGTGGAGACTGAGATTAGAGCGGTGCCACTGCGGCAGTCGAGCCCCGGGTTGGGTTTCACTCGCTGGTAGCTATTTTCAGGCTTGAAAATCCGACGGGTGATAACGCTCGTGGCTCTGTGTGTGTGTGCGGTGAAGTCATCCTCGGAGCAACAGGTCCGTCCTCAGCTCGGCCGTGCTGTTTGCTTTCTTAGGATCTAACTTATAAACTCTTATTTTCAGCTGTTTTCTCCATGCAACCCCTTTTTCAGCATCCTGGGTAAGGACTGGTCTTCGCTTACCCCTTGCACGGGGGGTTTGCTGCTTGGATTAGCCCGCGGCAATCCCACCGTGCGGCGATCGGTCCCTGCTCCCTACCCAGAGCCCCCGAAAACCAACACGTCGGGCTGCCTCCGAGTTCATTTTACATTTACAGCCGTGCCGGTGGAGCGACTAAAGCATGGCTCTGCCAGGCGGCGTTGGCTCTGCGTTGCTTTTGCAACCTACACATCACGAATCCTGTTTGCATCCGCAGGGATGCGGGAAGGCTCCGGGCAGGGGAAGGGGACCATCTCGCCAGCGGGAACCCCTCGCTCTGGGACCGGGCAAAAGCTCTCGGTGGTTTTCACCCCCTGCCCAGGTCCTATCCCGCTGGCTTGGCTCGGAGCAAACCTGCCGGGAAGGAAAATGGATTGCCCCATTATCAGCACTTTCTCCCACACCTTAAATACAATGCACCTGGCGGGAGAGCGGCCCCTGGGTGCTGCTCGCCCACGCGTGGTGGGTGCAGGCAAGCGGCTCGGCCACGGCCTCCCGGGGAGCACCCCTCTGGGATGGTTTTCCCAGGGGAGCAGCGCTGCCGCCGCCTCCGGACTCAGCGGTGAGTGAGAGCCGGGCCACCACGGTGGGTCGAGACCCCTGGGCTGGCAGAGGGGCTTTGGGCGACGGTGGATGGGTCAGGGGATTGGGAACGGTGTGTGCCGTGAGCTACGTGCTGTGGTCTTGTGGTTGGTGGTGGTGGTGGTGGGGGTTTGGGGAGCTGAGCGGCCGGGAAGGTCGTGCTCAGCTGCTAAAGGGGTGGATGAAAATTGTTGTGGAGGCTCAAAACTCTTTTGCCTGCAGAAATAAGGTGGGGAAGGCAAAGGGTTTGCATTCAGACTCTTGGAGAGCTGATAAAATAGCAATTGCCCCAATGGGTTCAGCCCCAGG
Organism: Charadrius vociferus; assembly: GCF_000708025.1. Classification (NCBI taxonomy): domain Eukaryota; kingdom Metazoa; phylum Chordata; class Aves; order Charadriiformes; family Charadriidae; genus Charadrius; species Charadrius vociferus. The sequence goes on along the minus strand of NW_009648775.1, from coordinate 1,350,695 downwards.
GCATCCCTCAGGGCTTCCGCCCGCACTGCTGGAGATGTCCCAGCCCTTTCTCCACATTCCTGTAAGTCAATCATAAAACTTCCCTGTAAATCAGTGCACAGCCCCTTTCTCCCCTGCCTCCTCCTCGTTTCCGCGAAGCCGGTTGAGGTGCCAGGGATGGATCCTGCTTCTCCCCCAGCCCGAGCGGGGAAGAAGGGTATAAAAGCAGAAATACCGAACTGCCCCAATGCCTCTGCTCGGAAGTCTTTCTCATGGAGACTTGTTGGTAAAACAGCCCCAGCGCGGAGCAGTGGGGACTGACTCCGGCTCTGGAAGGGGAAAACACTGGGTTAAATTGCTCACAGCCGCAGAAAAGTGGGGTTTCGCAGGCAAACGGTGAGCGACCGGAGGACACGTGGGAGAAGGTTCCTGCTCTTGAGAGCAGCATCCGAGTCGCCTTGGGATGGGAAGGGCTCGTGTGAAGTATCGCAGGGAGCTGGTCTGTAGGTGTTGACAGCGAGCAAGGCAGGATGTTTTCAAAACTATTTTTATTTTACGAGGTTTGGGTTCCTTGGGGTTGAGCTGAAGCTACTGGGCAAGAAAGCCACATCCGCGCCGGTGCAATCTGGGGGTCAAGCGCATCCCTCCCTGCTTGGGGCTGCCAGGGGGGAATGTGGTGTCTCACCTCGGGGGGAAAGTCTCTTAAATTTAAAGAAGCAAATTGCCTCTGAGCCGGGGAAGCTCAGGGGCTTTGCAGCAGCCCAACCTGACACTGAATTAAAGTGTGGCTCTCCCATGGCTGAGTGGATGCTGGATGGGGAGGTTGGAGGGGACAGGAGACAACAGGGTCCCTGGAGTTGATTTAATCACGAAGTGCTGGTTTAATTAATGCAGCAGCCCTTGGATAAGTCCTAATTCTCCGGGCACACCTGACTTTGCAGCACACGAGGGCTGAAGCCGTGGCGAAGAGCTCGCAGGTGCCTTTCTGCTCTCCCTCGCTTTGTAGCAGAGAAAAATCAATGCAAAACCCTTCAAGATGCCCGGAAAGACCCGTTATCTCCTGATCGAGCCGGGGAGGTGAAGTTCAAACAAAGCCCCACCGCTGCGTCAAGGATGAGAGCTCCTTGGCTGTTCTTCTGGGGGTGGGTTAAAAAAACCCCAACTCCTTCCTTATAGACATATGGCATTGCTGATTTAAGGCAAAAAGAGCCTCTCTTGCCCTGGCTGTGGTGTGGGAACCTCTTTCTCCTCGAGTCTGCGACTTGTTCTGCTTTGGAAAAAGCATTTTGCAGAGGGGGAGGTCCTGATCCCCCGTGGACGTGTCCCCAGGGAGTGGGGGACAACCCTCTGCAGCCTGTTTCTGCAGCAGCGAGAGTCTGCCAGGCTTTCTCCTAATTTTCCCCATTAGTTGGGTGTTTTGAACCCAAATCTCCGGCTCGCTCTCATCCTCGCCCTCCCTCCTCCCAACCCCCCCAGTCGGTATAAGGGAGAGACAGATCCTAAACCACTAAACGCCTGAAAATTAGCTGGAAAAAGCAGGTTGGGTGATTAGGCAGGCTTAGAGCAGCTCGCACCTGGGGAGGTTAAAAGTTAATGAATAACTACACTCCTCCGTCAGCCGCCGGTCACCGCCGGGGACTCTGCGGCTGCGCTGGTGCCGGGTGCTCTGTGGGTATTTTGGTCCCCTAAAACCACAAAGAGTTTCCCCCCACACACCCCATCCCAACCCTGGGGAGCCCAGGGGGGATGCCCTGGTTGGGGCGATGGGCAGAGCGGGTCCCGGGAGAGCTGCACGGCCTGGGGAGGGGATGGAGGATGCTGCTAGGTCCCGGCGAGGGCGAATGCCACCGTGGGAAAGCCGGCCGGGGGCCGCGCAGCCGGCTCGGCATCGCGCACGCAGCCCTCCTGCTGTTCCACCGTCCCCTCCGCCAGCTCCGCCGCCGAGCAAAGCCCTTTTTCTCTTCCCAAGCTCCAGCCGGCCTCCCGCCTCTCGGACGGCGGCTGCGGAGCGATGGAGTCGGTGTGTGCCTTTTGTTTGTTCTTTTTTTTGGGGGCTGAAATCCCTCAAGCCGGCCGGGGCGGGGGGGGGGGGAGCG
>NW_009648775.1:1347240-1348531 GCF_000708025.1 Charadrius vociferus | reverse complement strand
GTGGTATGTGTGAAGGTCTTTGGGACCCACCAAAGCAGGAGGTTTCCAGGCGTGGGAGCACCGTGGTTTATTCGGGATGGGATCGTAGGGGTGGTCGGCTGTCTCCCACCTCCCCGTCCCCTGGTGGTCCTGGGAATGGCAGGGGAATCACTTCTCACCTCCACCAGTCCGGGTGTTTCACTTGTTACACCCCTTGGGTGCAAACTCGGGGCAGGGGGACGGTGCTGCCATCAGCATCCCTTCGGCAGGAGCAGGAGGTGGGCAGGGGGCGATGGGTCGGGGTCCGCAGGACCATTTTGTGCACTGGAAACCTTAAAAAATCCCTCCCACGTGCGTCTTGCTGCTCTTCTGCGACCTTTCGCTTCCCTTACATGCCCCAGGTTGGCGAGGCGTGCTCCGCCTCGATGAACCCCAGGGAATTTTCGGCACAGGTTAGCACGGGGGTGATGGGATGTGGGGCACAGAGGGGCGGCCACGGGGGGGACCGGGGAAGGGACAGAGGGAGAAAAGCAGCCGAAGGGGATGGAAGGCACCTCCAGCCTCGAGCAGCAGCGTCTGCAGGGAGGCGTGCGGCTCCTTCCTCCGGCAAAGACCTCATCCTGCAAACCGCGTCGGCACGCAGCTGCTCCGGCTTCCTGGGAAGTCCTATTGATGCCAAAGCAATGCTGGGCAGGGGAAGAGGGAGAGAGGGAGGGAGGAGAGGGAGGGGGGGAAAAGACAAAAGTTATCCGGGGCTGCGTGCGGCTGCAGATGTAGGGTCCTTACCCCCTCCTCCTTGTTTTTCGGGGAGGGGTTCGGAGTCCGTGATCAAAAGCTGGAGCTGCCGTCCATCTGCTTCTGACAACCTGAGCGCTCGCTGGCAGCTTCTGAATTCAGAGCGTTGAATTCCTCAATAATTAGAGGGTTGGGGTTTTTTATGGTGGTTTTTTTTTATTTTTTTTTTTGGAAAAAAAAAAAACAAACCAACCCAACCAACCAACCAACCCCATCTGGGCTTTTTCATTATGGGAATGAAAAGCCAAGGTGGGTGTGGGAGGGGGGCAGGTGGATTTTCAGCCTTAGCAACCCAAATCTTGAAATATTACATCAGCGCCGAAGAGGTGTAATTAAGTAGGAAACAAATGAGCCCAGCTAATCTGTTTTGCTTGTTTGAGCTTAGCAGAGTGCAGAAAACAAACAGAGGCTGAATGATGAATGAGCCTTTTTTCTTCTTTTTCTTTTTTTCTTTTTTTTTTTTTAAGGGTTTTTCTTTCGCCGAGCCCCGAGGGGGGGTTGGGATGTGGGTCAGGAA
>NW_009648775.1:1346677-1347212 GCF_000708025.1 Charadrius vociferus | reverse complement strand
CCCAGGGGCTCCCCACGCCGCGGCAGCCGAGGCTGTGAGCTGGCGCTTGCCGTTTGCCCGTTTCTTGCTTTAATTGGCTTCTTTGCCAAGCCGGCTCCCTTGGACGCCTTCCCGGAGGGATGGGGATGGATCTCCGTGCCGCTGCCGCCCGCGGCCGGGGGAAGCATCAAAGCCATGGCCCTGCGGGTCACCGTGCCAGTGCCCTTTAGTGCGGGCTCTGCCGCCGCATCCCTCCCTCGGCTGCAGCCGCAGGAGCATCCGCGTGTCCTCGGGAGGATGAACCCGAGGTTTACCTCATGGCATCAGTGTTCCTGTCACCGTGGTGCAGAGAACTGATGCCATCGGTGCATCCTTGGGGACCCCACAGCATCCCACAAGCCGCTCCTCCTGCCTCCCCCAGCCTCGCCGCCCCCAGGAACGGGGGGGGACACACATCCCCGGCTGTGAAACCACCGACACAGGCAGCGTTTCGCAGCCCTTTAAACACCCCGAAGGGCTTTCGGCGGCTTGGGTGGGGGAGGGCCGGGCCACTGCC
>NW_009648775.1:1346353-1346619 GCF_000708025.1 Charadrius vociferus | reverse complement strand
GGCGGGGAGGGGGGTTGGCTGGGGTTTGTTTTCTCCACGCGCTCGCATGCTTTTGGGCTCCGGCAGTGGCACGAGGGGCCAGGAGCAGATGGCAGCCATCGGCCGGGCTTTCTCTCAAATCCCTGTGGCTCCTGGCACCGCGCTGGGCAGCGGCTCCCCGTAACCCCCTCGCTCCCACGTCGCTCTCCAGGGAAAGAACCAGGTTTCTTTTTGCCTCTTCTTTGAGCATATTGTATCTAATCCCCATCCCTGAACCGGCGAGGGGC
>NW_009648775.1:1329702-1345142 GCF_000708025.1 Charadrius vociferus | reverse complement strand
CCTGCATCCACACCGGCCCCCAGCAACCACCCCGGATGGGAGCACCAGCCACTGTCTCCCATTATAACTAGCACCAGCATTCCCCTTATTACTGTTATTATTATTATAATATTCTTTTAAATTCTGGGGTTTTTTTTCTCTGCAATTTATTCGCAGGCATCGCATCGGCTGCCTTGTTTCGGCAGCGTTGCGGCTCTCTCCGTGTAATAAGAGCGTCTCTGGAAGAGAGAAAATTGAGCAACTCGGTAGCAGGCAGTGTCTTCCTCACCAAGCGAGGGTGTTTACGCTCCTCGTGTTGTTTCAGATGAATAAATTTGCCAGACAGCGATGATATTAGCCCCGTCTCAAAGACTTGATCAATTTGCAGTTGTCTCTTCGACGATAGTTTTTTATTGAACTGTCTGAGATGATTTCCAAAGAGAGGACTGCAATTTAAACTATTAAGTAATTTGGGAGAGCAATTAGTGTTAATCTGGAAACTCCCTGTGTTGCTCCCGAATAAATCAACCTCTCCATGAGAGCCACGCTGAAAGCGCCTGGGCTGATTTATGTAGGGGGGAGGGAGGCTTTCTGGCAGGAAAACAACAAATTTCTTGCCTGGAAAACTTTAATAATTTAATAGGACAGTGTGGTGGTTCAGAGGGTGTCAGGGACTGGTGGGGATTTGCTCCCGGGGGCTGCCAGCATGCCCCTCTGTGCATCCCCACCTCCGAAACGCTTCTCTGTCGACAGCCGTGCACGGCCCTGCGGTGCTGCCCGGAGAGGTCTCGCTTCCACCCAGCGCTGGGTTTTTGCTTCTGGTTTCATTCCTCCTCTGGGGGATGGAGGAGGGAGGGCAGGGATGGGGGGCAGGGAGATGAGGGAGGGCAGAAGAGACCCCCCACTCCCTCCCATGGGATCGGACCTGGCTCACATCTGCCCAGAGCACATCAGGTAGTAGAAACACTGTGTGGTCCCATCAGGTAGAGCTGGTGGTTTCCTCTTCTGTCTTGTTCTCTGTTGGTTTCTGCTCAAAATCAACCAGCAAAACTAAGTGTGAGGTCTCCAAAACTGTGTGAGCAACCTCTGTGCTCTGCCTTGCACCCTGTCTCCTCTGCCTGCACCATGGACATTCTTGCTCAGGGCAGGGCTGGTTGGGAGTGGTTGCTCAGGGCCACGACCCAGCCAAGTTTCAGACAATCATAGAATCATAGAATGGTTTGGGTTGGAAGGGACCTTGAAGACCATCTCGTTCCACCCCCTGCCCTGGGCAGGGCCACCTCCCACCAGCCCAGGTTGCTCCAAGCCCCGTCCAACCTGGCCTTGAACACCTCCAGGGATGGGGCAGCCACAGCTTCTCGGGGCAACCTGCCCCAGGGGATCACCGCCTGCACAGGGAAGAATTTCTTCCTAATAGCTAATCTAAATCTCCCCTCTTCCAGTTTGAAGCCATTCCCCCTCATCCTATTGCTACATGCCCTTGTAAAAGTCCTTCCCCAGGACTCCAAGGATGAAAAATCCCTGATGTTTGACCACCTTCATGGGACACGTTTCCCCTCCCCTAACAGCAAGTTAGAATTTCACACATTCCAACTTGTGCCATTGCATCTCATCCTGCCTCTGGTGACCTCCAACTGTCTTCTCCCCAGCTTCCAGCTAGGTGATTGCAGACAGCCATTAGGGCTCTTCTTCCCCTCCTCTTCTTTGGGAAGAAGGAGCCCAACTCCTGCAGCTTCCCCTTGTGCATTGTGTGCTCCTGCACCAGTCCTTGATCAGGTTGGTGGTCTCCACTGAACTTCCATGTGTGTCCATGTCCGTCTTACCCTGCGGACCCCAGAACTGGACTCCTTCCAGACCTACAAGCACCAAATAGAAGGGAATAATGCAGCCCAGGGAAGCAATTGGCTTTAGCCAAGTGGAACCATGGTCCTCCTTGTCCACCAGGATCTCCAGACCTTTTCTCCAAAGCTGCTTTCCAGCCATTTGGACTCAGTCTGTCCTGCTACTTGGGGTTATCCCGTTCCAGGGGCAGGACTTGGTGTTTGCCTTTGAATTCTCTGAGCTCCTGTTGGGCTGTTTCTCCAGCCTGTTGTGGTCCCTCTGGATAGCAGCTCTGCCTTTCAGCATGTCAGCTGCTCCCCGCTATCTGCTACCATCTGAGAATGAGCTGAGCGTGTACCCTGTCCTCAATTTATTTACTTATCCACAATTTGGCCAAAAAGATACTACAGGAGACTCTGTCAAAGGCCTTGCTAAAGTGAAGTTATACACCTCGCACTCCTCCGCCTCTAATCATCTCACCCTGGAAGGTGATGTGGTCCATTGGCCATAATTTCCACCCGGTAAATCCTTGCTGGCACTTCCCGATGACTTTCTTGTCCCTCATGGGTGGAAACAGCTTCCAGGAGGATTTGCTCCGGCACCTTCTCAGGCAAGCTGAGCAGCTCGTGGTTCCCTCCATCATCCTTTCTGGACGACGGGTGACATTTGCCTTTTTCCTGTCCTCAGGGAACTCCCCTGTCATTCAGCGACAGCAGCAGCCTTGGGCGAGGGCAGAGCCAGAGGGGCGAAGGCAGCCCCGGCAGAGAAGAGGGGACATCACAGCCCTTCTCCCCCCCTGACCTTGCCTTTCTCCTCAAGGTCATCCCAGGGAAGGTATTTCTGTTTGCAGGGGGCACGATGGCGAGTTGCGAAGGGCAACTTGGAGAGCCTCCACCTCTCCGAGCAGTTGCTTCTGTTTGGGGTTGTTGCTGTTTTCTGGTGGCTGCCGTTTCCCCGTTCAAATACCTTCGTAATCCACTAAGGGACCTCACATCTCCCTTTCTTTCTTCTTTTTTTCTTTTTCTAAAACAATTAGCTTGGCTCAAGCCCTCTGCAATACATCAATTAATACAAGCTGCGGCAGTAAATTAAAGGGAAACAGGAACGACTATGCTGGGATTAGGTCACTGAAACTATAAAGTTTGGAACAAATCAGATTTCCTTGGGAAGGGAAATGGACAGCGGTGATATGTCAAGCCGTGAGATGAGACAGGCTCAGAACAACTTTCCAGAGTCTCCTGACTTGGCCGCTGGATGCCAGAACTTCTTCCCTAGGGAAAGGTTGGGGCTGCCAGACCCCGTTGCTGCTGATAAACGCTTGGTTGGCCAAACAAACAAACAAGAAGAGAGCCAAAATGGAAAAGAGGGTGGGGGGAAGCTGCGCAGCCGCTTTGGGTGGTGTGTGGTCTGTAGTTGTATCAAGACTTGCTGCCGGCCAGGTTTCCTGGGTCAGGCCCCGTATCCCCTCTTCTGCGGTGGTTGATGCTCTTGGATGTTGTACTTGGCCCTGTGAGAAGGTCAGATTTCTTCGTTCCCAGCTCACCAAGTAACATTTCAGTCCTGCACAGCCGTGATAGGGAGCAATACTGGGAGGGGTGATGGTGCTCAGAGGTCACAGCATCCCAGACTGGTGGGGGTGGGAAGGGCCCTCTGGAGCTCCCCCATCCCACCCCCTGCCAGAGCAGGGACACCTCCAGCAGTGGCACAGGATGGCGTCCAGGCGGGTTTGGGATGGCTCCAGAGGGGGAGACTCCCCCACCTCTCTGGGCAGCCTGTGCCACTGCTCTGCCACCCTCACAGCAGAGAAGGCCCTCCTCAGGTGGAGATGGAACTGCCGATGGTCACGTTTGTGCCCGTTCCCTCTTGTCCTGTCACTGGGCACCACTGAACACAGACTGTTCCCATCCCCCTGGCACCTTCCCTTTAGGGATTGATAAGTATTGATACAATCCCCCCTCAGTCTTTTCTCCAGACTGAAAAGACCCAAGTGCCTCAGCCTGTCCTCATCAGAAAGATGCTCCAGTCCCTGCAGAAGGGTCCCTGCAGAAGGACTAGAGGAAGGCAGAGCACTCGCATCTCTGTGCCAGCTCAGTCTGCAGCCGAAGGGGGTTAAAAAGTCCTCCCAAAAGCCAACGTGACTGGTAAAACGGCAACTTCTGCACTGCACGAGGCGAGAATATCCTTGCCCAGGTGCTCCAGCAAGGCATGGGCAGTCCCTTCCTCTGCCCATCCTCTGTCCCTCGCTGCCGGTACCCAGGAGAGACAGGCAGACTGCCGGACAGAGGTCACCTGTCATCCCCCTCCCCCTGGAGGATCCTCTTGCGTTCCCAAGGTTGGTGGAAGGCCCGAAGCGGAGGTTTACACCCTGCTCGGGCGCTCCCCCCGGCAGGGATGATTCCATCCTGTATGTTCTCGTTAGCCACATAAACGCCTCATCCCTTTTGCCCTCTTACTCAATTCTTGGCTTCAGCGAGATGCCGCAAACTGAATTACATGGTGCATGCATGAGCGAAACTTTTCCTCCTCTTGGCTCTGCATTGTCCCTCCCTTCTCTCTTCCCACAGCTTCTGTCTTCACCCCCTGCTTTGTCCCCCCAGGGCTGGTCGTGCAAAACCCATGAGGTCCCCACCGCCTCCCCGGGAACGTCCCTCTCACCCTGCGAGCGCAAACCCCCGCTTGCTGCTGCTATCTGAGCACCGAGCTGCCCCCCAGCACTTAACCCCTGCCCACGCAGCTTCATTAGCAGCAGCGTGAAGGCCACCACATCCCTTCACCTCCAGACAAAAGTCTTACTAATGATGGAAACATCTGCTGGTGGAGCTGGAACGGCGTGGGAGCTGCGGGGACAGGGCTGCAGTGCTCACTGTTCAAAAAACAACTTTCTGTGGCCTTTTTTATCCTCCAGCACTAATGATGTTTCTCAGTCATCCCAGCGAACTCGGAGCATCAAAGTTGAGAGCCAAGGCTCTGGGCTCCTCGTGCTGTCAGAGAGGAGAGGCATGTCTGGAGGTGGGGCTGTGGGTGGGATCCGACACCTTTCCAGGGCTCCCACCACTCTCTGGAGAATGGTTATGGTCCCAGGAGACCACGGGGCAGCTGGTCATCTTCAGGGCTGCACCCTATGGGGGTTGGTATGGGCCCTGCCAGGGCAAAAGCTCCCTGTAACAGATACGCGATGGAGCAAGGTTGAGTAGATGCGTGATGGAGTAAGGTAGCGGTGAGAGCATGGTCTTGCCAAAATTAGCTAACCAAGTTTCTTGCTTTTTGCTTTTGGTGGAACCACGGCTGTGTCGCCTTTCCCTGCTCTAAGGCAAGGCAAACCAGGCAAATCCTGCCCATGTTTTGTACTCCTTCTCTCTGAGGTAACACATGGAGGGATGCCACTGAGACATATCCCATCATCTTCATCGGTCTTTGCAGGCAGAAGGATTTTGCAACGCTCCTGCCATTGCCTCCCCGCCGAGGGCTGGGCTGCCGTGCCAATCACACAGCTGGCCACGGGTTGTGTTGGCAAAGCTGGTTTGGCCATCCTCAGCCTGACATCGCTGCCGGCTGCTGCTGGGGATAGCGTTGGCTTTCTCTCCATGTACAAACCGGTGCGGTAATGAAAGGTCGGGAGTGGATTTGTAGCAAGAGGCCAATGTTCACCCCTGTGAAATCGCAGAGGTAGTTTCATATGCGGGGGCTGCACCCAATTCAGTGCCCTTTCACTCTTCCTTGTGCTGAATGGTGACAGGGATGGAAGAAGAAACATGATTTCAGCATCACTGAAGGCAAAACGTGGTCTTAGCTGTTCTGGTGGCCCCTCATAACTTCACTTCTTTCTTGAGCTTCTCCTCCTCTGCATTATTTTTCCCTAAGCCCTTCTACCCTCTTAATAATGGTCACCTGCTGTAGGTAACCCTGCTCTGTCAGGGGGGTTGGACTAGATGATCTCCGGAGGTGCCTTCCAACCCTGACCATTCTGTGATTCCACAAAACATGTTACCACGCAACGTGATGCCGACAAAAAACCTCCATGTTCATGTAGACTCCAAGACTGATGTCAGGAGGACCGTCAACCAACTTACAAGAGCCTCTTGGTACTGGTTCAGGTGCAGCAGACAGCGTATGTCCCATTTAATGCTGTAGCAGAACTTGCATTACTCCAGTAACTTGTGTTTCTGAAGTCAATCTCCCCAGTCCCCTCATGGGAACCAACATGCACCGTTGAGTGAGAATGAATCAGGCTGGAAGAGCCCAAGACAACAAAGCAAAGTGGGATTTGTAGCTGGAGAACCTGAGATAACGTCTGCTGAAACCTGTGCCGGCAGTGCCCCCATTCCCACCAACAAAGCCTCAACCTTTGGCTTTCCCTCCATCCATCCTTGTCCGTGTCCACCTGCATCTTGGGTTTTAGTGGCTGCTTGGGGTTTTCTGGGGTCCTCGAGCCTGTTGTAGGGAGTGGAGACGACTGCAGCGAGATCGGGAGGTTCAGACACTGGCTAATCCTGTTAGGAAGCCAGTGGTTATTGCAGGGCTTCCAGTGGGACCTGCTAAATGAACCATAATTCCGTAATGTGATTTCCTTTTCCCGGCCAGACTAAATGTTCTTGGGCCCTGGGAATAAAAGGTCCGGGGGTGGTGGTGGGGAGAAAAAAATAAAGAGAGAGAAAGAAAAAGGGGAGGGGGAAGCCTGTCTCAGGCTCCGTCTCTCTCGATCGTATCAAAGATTTGAAGAGCTCTCGGATGCGCCTGGTTATTGCAGCTCACTTCTGCGCCCCGTGAGTGCAGCTCAGGGCAATAGGCTGCCCTGTCCTCCTCCGCAGGGGGTTGATAGGACCCTGAGAGCAAGAAAAACACATTTTGAGGTTGTGATAGCACTCCGAAATTCAGCGAAGGTGAGAGAGACTTCTTTACGAGCCAGCAGGATGCTGGAGAGGGAAGGGGAAACAGGCAGCGGGGCCAGCGGGGAGGAAATGTACCCTAGAAAGACAACGATTTCTTTGTAGGAAAGCTGAATTACGCCAAGAAATGTCCAAGGTGTGTTTTGCTCTGACTTCTAGCTAGAAAGGGGAAAAGCCTGCAGCCCCCTTCTCTGGCCCAGGAGGTCTCCGGGGTGTATTTGCCATCAGAGTCCGCAGGGAGGATGCTCAGTGTCAGTCCTGTCCTTGTTTGGCAGCAGATGGGGTGAAGAAGTCAGGGCAGAGAGGAGCCTGGCCCACGGTCTTTGCAAACAGTAGGGTTTTTTTAGGTGAAAACCTGTGGTGGAAGCTGCCAGTAACTCAAAGACCATCCACCGTTTGTGCTGGACCGTTGGCCCCATGGGGACGGCTCCTCACCCCAGGGGAGCAAGGGCATGTACCCAGCCCAGCACGGCCGGATGCCTGAAACACCTCCTCGTCTGGGAAGAGGCCCCAAAGCCATAAGACAACGTGTTTCTGACTCAAACAGCTCCTGGCGAGGGGTTTCGGGGAGCACTGGCTTCTGCAAACGCCCCATCTCTCCCCTCCTCCTCCATCAGCTTGCTTGCTGGTGGCCCCAACCTTCCCAAAATGGCCTCGTTTCACCCCGGGATGAGAAGCCAGTCTCCCCCAGGGAAGGGCTGGGCTCTTTGCTCCAGCGAGGTCTCACTGCTGGGGAGCGGTTTGGGACTGGGAGCTTTGGGTGCAGCCCAAGGAGCCGGGAGAGACCTGCCCGCTGTGACTTGGTGTTTGGCAAGAGCTCTTTTCTCGCTTGATCTTCATCTTGCTCGGGTTGTTGGTGGTTTTTTGTTTTTTCTTTCCTTTTCTCTCTGGTCTTTCTTTTTTGAGCGTCTGACTCTCTGATTTGTTTCTGTCTAAATGGCAAACAAAAGGGTTTGGTTTGCCAAGTCCCAAGTTGGGCTTCTCCGGCCATGGCTGGTGCTTTGGGGCAGCGTTTTCCAGCCTTCCCCTGCTCGAGGGGTTCCCGATGGTCCTTTGTCCTCGCAGGGAAACCCCTGAGCCCTGTCTCTTGTCCCACAGGCAGGTAAGGAAATAGAAATGGGCTTTAATTTTTATTTTTCTTTGAAATTTGGTCCCAGGAGTGCTGCAAATGTGTTGGCTGACCCTGGCCCCTTTGTAAAATGGGGATTGGTGAGATGGGTGGTCGTTTTCTGGCGGTTTCCCGGGGTAATGCTTCACAGGGCAAAGGCGGCCTCTTTATTCGTTAGGCTGTTTTTCCTTTTTACTATGTTTTTAGCCTCAAAGCTCTCCCTCGGGCTGCGTGGATGGGTGCTCCTAACTCCCAGCCTGTTTCCAGGCCATCAGCTGCTCCTGCTGCGAACATCCTCTGATGAGGATGGGAAAATAACATCGCTAAAAATGAAATAAAAACCTGAGTGGTTTGGATGCCAGCTCTCCTGGTGTCTTCTGAGCACCTCTCCTCCCTCCTGGCCCACAACCGTTCACTACTGGGCCAGAAAACGTTGCTGGGCTGGAGATGAGTGCAACGGGGCTGGGTCTGTCTTGCTGCGCCAGCCGTGATGCTCAACCCATGGGTCTCCATCCTCTTGCCCGGGCTCTCCTCCAGTATTTAGTGGTGAGGTGAGAGGGTGGATTCAACCTATTTGACGTGCAGTGGTGACAGCCTTGTCTGGGGACGCTGGTGAAGTCTGGAGGAGTTGCAGCCGCAACCCAACTTCCATCGCCAAAGGGCTCCTGCCAGGATGGCAAAGCGACCATCCCCTGCGCTGAATTGGCCAGTGAAGGAGCCCAAGGGTGGCAGCGGTGCTGCTCGTGATGGGACCTCTCATCCCACCTCCCAGGGTGGGACCCACCACCCGCAGGTCCAGAGCCGGGCTGGGAGCAGAAGCTCAACCAGATGGAGCTGGAGAGCCGCGGAGCGGCCGGTCCTACAGCCGTGACCCCTGGGCCGGCAGACAGATTACCCACCAGCTCTGCACAAAGCATTAGGGAAAGGCGAGGATATCCGCAAGCTCGTTAGACAAAGCCCGAAAGCGCACAGCTACGGCTGGCCGTAGGCAAACCCCCAGGTCAGATGTTAACGTCGCAGCGATCAATTTAATCCAGACTTAACCGAGTCGTCTCGTAAGTCGTCTCTGTTAAAATGCAGCAGGGAACGCAGGAGCCTGGAAATAAAAGCAGTTGGGGCCCCTCCAGCGTCTGCCCAGCACGGAGAGCCAGGTTTTCCTGGGATTTCACCTCCTTTACCTCCGCAAAGCTGGCAGGATCCTGGGTCTGGGTGGTGGGACTAGGAAGGTCTGTGTGTGCCCATCAGGAAACCTCTCCTGGCCTGGGACTCAACCGTGGTCCAACCTGGGAGGGTAAGTCCAGGTAGAGAGTGAGGACAACATATTTTAGCCTCCAAAGCAGCTGGTTTGGGTTTTGCGGGCAGCGATGTCACCTTTGGTGGAGTTATCGTCACCCACCAGAGGTAACGAGAAGTGGAAATCCTCCAGCTTTTGAACACAGTCACCGTTTCCCTTCTCCAACAGCGCTGGAAGGTTCTGGGGGCTCGGCTTTCTTTTTCGGGCTACCTTAGGTCCCACTTTCCTTAGGAATGAGGATTCACCCAGCTGTGCTCTGGTTTATCCGTCCGCCTCATCCTAACAAACCCAGCTTATTTCGACCAAATGTAATGGAATGGTTGAGACCTCAAAAAAAAATGGGATGGTTTTTTGTGAGTTGTGTGAAAATGGGCCCCAGGTGGCTGGAACGAGCGGGATGCCGAGCAGGGGGCGGGGATTTGGGCTGAAATCCATGCGGCACCATTGGTCTCGCAAGGAAACGTCAGGGGAGATTCTCAACCGCAGGCAAAGTCTCCATCAACCTTATTAGGGCCGACATCAGCCCCGCTCAGGGATGGGGTCCTCGGTGCTAATGAAGCTCTCACAGGTGACAACCAGTGAGCTGCTCAGCCTCAAATCCTTCTCATTAGTGGGGTCAGCCCTACTTCTAGGAGCCTAAAACCAGAGGGGCTGCGTGTGAGCCAGGATTTGGCCACGGGGAGTCTTTTGCAGCCTGGAGGTTGGTGAATCACCAGCGCTGAGCTGCGTCTGGAGGTAGCCAAAAAGCTGTAAATTGCTTTTTTTTTTAAAAAAAAAAAACCAAAAACAAAACCAAAACCACAACAGAAACAAAAAGCTGTGAGCTCAGGGCCTGGCATGTTCAATCCTGCTGCCGGGGCTTAGCGTCGGGCTGCTGAGCTCTCCCAGCTCCTGCGGCGCTCGTGGGCTCAAAGCAAAGTGGTTCGGGGAAGGGTTTGCTTCATCGTGGTTTATCCGGGAGAAGCTGTTTAATACCTTTAAATTACAGCAGCGTTTCAATATCCCATTAAAGTCATTCCAGAAATAAATCTGAATTCCTGGCGCAGCTTCTGCAAACTTCTTCCCGGTTGGTGGGAAGGCCGAGTGCTGTCTTTCTTTTGTTTGGTTTGTGGAAGAAAAAGGGGGGAAAAAAACCCCAAACTGCAGCTCTGTCTCTCGACTTCTTGTTTTTCCTCCCGTTTTTGGGGGGAGATGGTGACTCACACGTTTTGGGCTGGGAGAGATCCTGAGTCGCCTTTTGGCTGTGGCCAAACGGTGCTGGTTCAGAGCTGGGTGACCAACATCTGTGTGTCCCCTTACACTTGCGCATCCCACAAGTGGTTTTGGGGTTTTTTTGGGGGGGGACTGTGAGCGATTTGGGGGTTGGGATCAGCCTTCTGCATTATCGCCTTTCCCTGTGGTATCTGCAGCCAGGACTGCGTCGTTTTGCTGCTCCTTCCAGGCTGGAAGAAGGTGGGGTCAATGTGATGGAGGGGCTGCACCCTCATGAGATGCCCCAAATATTCTCTTAAGGGGGTTTTGTGGGGACGGACCGGGGATGCTGAAGCCTCCCTCCCACCCATCCTGCGGGGAGGCACACGAGGGGGCTTTGCCGGTGGGTAACGGAATATTTCTGGTGTTTTTCTTTTTTCTTTTTTTTTTTTTCCTTTTTGCTCTTTTTTAGAAATTAAGAACTCAACAGCAGCTGTTTCTCTGCTTTTGGGTTTGCTTTGTGTTCTTTTTTTTTTTTTTTGCAAGGCGTGCTTTGCAGATTTGGCTTATCAGGCTTGTCAGCCTGCTCCAAGCCCTCCGCTCTCCTCCCCGTCCCTATTTACCCAGGGCGCCGGCTGACGCAGGGCCCTTTCCTGTGTTTGTCACCACCCACCCCAAGGTCCTCCGGTGATAACTTTTCATTTAAGATTAGGGATTTGGGTCTTTTCGAATGAGTCTTTAACCTACAGTCCTCTGCGATGTGTCACTTAATAGAGAAAAAAAAATTAAATCTCTAAATATACTGTTTAAGGTTGACACAAAAGTGATTTTTCTAGTTTGTAATTACGCCGATAATTGATCCGAAGGTTAAAAGGTGCCATTCGGGGGCCAGATCCTGCTAGAAAGGGATGGAGCTTGAAATAGGGACTCAGATGGTATGAAGCACCAAGAACTGGCTGGTTTTAGCTGGCTTTAATGATCTCGATTCTGCTGATTTCAGTGGAGTCGTGGAGCTCCGCGGCTGCCGAGCATCTGCCCCCAAACTTACAGCTGCTGGTGGATGGCTCAGGCACTTGTGTTTCAAAACACTGTTTGCATCTCAATAACCCAGAAGTAACTGGAACCCCTTTCAGCTTGTGAAGCGAGGTCTTCAAGCGGGGATTGGGATTTTTTTGGGGAGGGTCTGTTCTGAATTAGACCCTGGATTTGCAAAAAGTCCTTGAACTTTGGTGTGTTTCTTAGCTCTCCGGTGTGTCCTTAAAATGATAATGAGAGCGGTTTTTTGATTTTGCTGGAAAGGTGGTAGGGCTTAGGCTGGAGGAAACGTTCTGCCGTGCCTTTTAAAGGCGTGGGGGGGGGTTCGCATTTTGAAGTACGAGCTAAAAGAAACGCAAGGGAAGACAGACAGGTACTTCTCTGCCCTGTAATAGCGATGAAACGTTAATTCATCCCCCTGGAATTTCTTGTTTGTGTGCTCCCATAATTTCATTTCTTTGGTGTCTGTATGAAGCTTGAGTTAGTTGAATGCCAGAAGCCAAATACTCTTCGACTAATATCTTTTTATTAGATTTTGTGTGTGCGTGCGTGCCCACGCATACGTGTGAGAGAGACAGAGAGAGAGATCACCCTTTATAACCCACTTTATACCCTTTGGAGGCTGTGAGATGCGCTCCGAAAGAACCCTTCCAGCTGCACGTGTCGAACTCTAACTCCCGGTGCGGGAAGGTTTAAGACAGAGAATTGGCTTTTGGTGGGACTTACAGGTGGAAGGGAGGGCGGTTTTGGGGAAAAACTGACTTTGGCGGCTGTGCTGGAAGACTTCATGTCACCACGTCTCTGCCCGGTAGCTCAGGACTTGTTACAGCTCCTGAAAATGGGGAGCAAAGAGATTCCCCCCCCAAAAAAATCATGTCTGGGAGTTGGCACAGGGATGTTTCTGAAAGCGAGCTGCCGTGTCCTCCCAGGTTTTAAAGGCAGTCTGGATTTGATCACTCCCCCCAGTCTTTTCCCCTTGCAGAGGTGAAGGTACCAAAGAATCCCAAGCGCCCGTGGCGTGGGTGTGCGTTGTGAGGATGGAGGCAGCGGTGACTCCTCGCAGGTCCCACTGGGGATGCTCCGTGGGGCCGTTGCGAGAGCAGGTACCTGTATTTACAACCCACACCCCACACCCCCCCCAGCAAAACACTTCACCCGCGGCCAAGCCAGCGGAGAGGGCAATGCTCCAGCTCAGCTGGGGACTTCCCAGGCCCTCCTGTACTGGGGGAGAGGAGGACAAGCGCGAAGGCTCACTGCCACCTCTAGGCAAGCGCCAGCATAGGCGCTCGCTCTAAACTGGAACACAGAGAGACAATCCTGGGATTTGTCCCAAATCACCGCAGTCTCTGTGCCAGACCCCCCTCTCAGCTGGTGTGTGTGTGTGTGTGTGTGCGGTGTGTGTGTGCACGCACAGTTACATAGGCTCCTTAAGCTTTAGTATAAATATGTTTAGCCGTTTCTTTATTCCCCGGGCGGTAATCCCTCGAACACATTTCGAGTTGCATAGAAATAGCAGGCGAATAACTCCAGAGCCGCGGCTGCCGGGGATGGTGGCTGTGTCTGTGTGTCTGTGTGTGAGATCTGTGACGAGGCCAGGGTTTCCTAAGGATCTTAGAGAGTCGAGCATCCTGAGCGGCACGTTCCCGCCGGCGGGCTGTGAGCCCCGGCCAGCGGAGCCGAGAAAAACCCGTTGTCACCTCCCGACCACCCCGCTGGAGCCCACAGAGCCGCCGGCTCCCGAAAGAGAGGTGGGTGAGGATGAAGGAAGGGCAGCAAGAGCTCAGATTCGGGGAGAGGAAGAGGAGGGAGGGAGGAAAGGCAAGGAAACTTGAGTGAGCGTTAGCTGCTGGGTTTATATTTGGCTTTTCTAACCGCTGGCAGCATATGGCCAGAAGCAAGCGGCGCTGAGCTGATTTCAGAGGAGAGGAGGGACCGGGGAGCAGCTGCGCGAGGGGCACAGAGGAGGTTGTTCCCTCTCCCGAGTGGTTTTGGGGGATAACTTGCTCGGTAGTGCTGCTTTTGTCTTTGCTCCTGGCTGTGAGAAGGGGGGAAGCAACTTCCACGGATGAAGCTGACCCGGCATGGACGGGGGGGGTTTTTGGGGGCTTCTCCGGAGCTGGGGTCTCTCCTCCGGGGCTCTCAGCTACCCGAGTGGGATGAGGCAGGATTATGGGAACACGCTCCCTATGGAGAAACCCTGTCCACAGACGCTCTTTGCTGGAGGAAGGCTGGCGCCAATGTTTGCGGTCACAGCGAGAGCTGTGTGGGAAGGGGCTCACTGAGTGCAGGTGGACTCGAGGGGGTCTCAAATTCCGTTCACAGACCAACATCTGCCTCATCAGTTGTTTATGAACCTCCGAGCCTTCCTCTCCGGCTGACTCATGGCTACCAGCTGGAGGGAAAGGCTACCTGGGGCTCCTCCCTGGCTCAGGGAGGAGGTGCACAGGACACGCGCAGGGCAGCAGCTCCCTTCCCACGCTGACACTTTGCTCCCGGGGTGCCCGGCTTGACGGGCTTCGGCAAAACGAGCGTTGTCCCGTGAAGTTTTCTGCGGGTGAAGGAAGTGCTGCCGTGCCCTGGTGAGGACGTGGCGTGGGGATGAGCGCATCTCGTCTGGGTCTCTTAAGCTCTGGGCTGGTGGGGAGGGCTGGGGTGCTGCCAAGGGCGCAGCGGCAGGGTGTAAGGGGGGGTGTGAGGTGCCCTGCCAAATCTGCACCCAGAGTAGCACAAGACCCCTGCTCGCCTGGATCCGAGCAGCGTGGCAGTCAGGGGGTTTGTTTCCCCGGCACAGTTTTGCCTCCTGCACATCCGCCTGGCTGGCAGGATGGCAGAAGAGCAGCGAGGCTCTGGTGGCCGGAGCGCGCGTGGTGCATCAGGGTGGCTTTGGTAGTGTGGAGTCCCCTTGAACACCACGCCAGTGCCATCACACCCATCAGCCCTGCGTGAGCCGCACCTCCGGCCACACCGTGCTTATCTCCATCCATCCGCAGCCCCATCCAAGGGGGACCGGTCCAGTTTCCCTGCTAATCGCTACCCCTGCGGCTCTACGGCCACGCTCAGAGGTGTGAGCCTTGAAAGGAGAAGGGTTTGGACTTTTCTTAGCGCAGACTGAGGCTGACAATTCTCAGCCTGCGACTGGGTCACACAGCACCTTTGCTGGTGCGCACCTCCTCATCGCTCCACGGGGCAGGTTTCCCTGCCCAATGGATCAGAGCGGATGTTGTCGGGCAGCTTACTGTTAATTAGTCCTCCTGCATCTAAATAGGCATAATCATGTTTTCATTAGCCCCAGACAGTGCATTACAGCATCATGTACGGGCAGTGTGAGGAGGGGTGAGCGTGGGGAAAGCATCCCCAGTCCCAGTTCTGCTGCTGCGTTTGCCTATCCTCTCCCCTTCGCCACCTCTGCCAAACTCCCGGTGTGCTGCTCCGTTTCCTCTTCCCTGCGGGAAGTTTTGTAATTGAATCGCCTGCTGTGTCGCACTTTATTTGCCTGCCTCCGGAGAGGCAGCGGGGCAGGCAGGCCGGGGTGGCCGGCACTCCGAGCTGCCGGGCATCCACGGGCTGAGCATCTTCGCCGAGCTGAAGCCACCTCTCCGTGCACCGGTGGGAGCTGCCTCCCGGGCTTGGGAGGAGGTTTGCTAGCAGGTGAACCTCGCGCTCCTGCCCGAGAGCCCGCTTGGGTTTATATAATATTATATATCTATAATTGTGTGTTTGTTGTTGCCATGGGAATGAGCACAATTGCCAAAGCCTGGAGGCTGATGTCAAGCCTCGGGCTGCACTGGGCCTTACTGGGGGCAAGTAAAGAGTCAGAAGGGGAAATGGGGTGAGGAGGAGCCCCTTCGCTCTCTCCCCGGTGCACAGCCCGGGCTCGGCTCTGGCGGCAGAGGTACAGGCAGCTGGGAGAGGGGCAGTGCTGCCCCAGCCCAAAGCACTGCTCATCTCTGGGCTGGGGGGCACTGGGGGATACTGGAAGGCACTGGGGGATGCCAGCAGGGCTGGTGCCATTTGCTCTAGGCACAGAGAGGGCAGGGGCAGACCTGGCAGGAGGGGGCTGCCTGCTGTCAGGGAATGAGGAGGGGGCTTTTCTGCAGAGCACAACCTGGCTGGGTGCAGGGAGATG
>NW_009648775.1:1320952-1328323 GCF_000708025.1 Charadrius vociferus | reverse complement strand
GGTGCCGGAGCTGTCCCGGGTGCTGAACGCTGCGGGCGCCGCCGCCCCACCGGATCCCCCGGACCCCCCCGACAGCCCGTGGACCACCGGTGGGGGGGTCTCGGGGCTGCAGGAGACGCCACCACCCCCAGTGCTGGGCTTGGGAGGTGTCCCCTTGTCATCCCTACTGCTGCCCCTGTTCCACGGGGTCGGGGTGTCACTGCTGTCCCCGGAGCATCCCCGGGGTATCAGGGTGGCAGCAAGACCCCCCCACACCCAGCTAGGGGTGGGGAAGAGACACCCCCATGCGGGTCCAGCCCCCCCCAGTGAAGCCCTGGGATGTCCCGCTCACGGCTGATTCCCGTCCTTCAGGGAGAGCCCGGTGGTCGGTCCGGATCGTGCCCCTTCCCTCTCCCCACCCCGCACCGAGGACCTTCACAGTCCCCTCTGGAGGTGCCCGAAATGCAGAAGGGAGTTTTTGTCGCAGGGATCGAAGGAGATGAACCCTGCTTGCCCTGCCTGTGGTCTTGGTTTGCAGTAGAGAGTAGAAAGCTGTTGGTTTTTACTGGCAAAGCAGAGAAAAAGAGATCTCTGTACAGGCACATCTGGAGCATCTGGTGCCGGGGAGGGTGTGCATCACCCCATCCAGCTCCGGTCCCGCAGAGCCTTTCCCTGCCTCAGCCCCGCACTCCCTGAGCTCCACGCTGACTCCGCAGCCCAGGTGCAGACATTTTCTTCCAACGTTTTCAAGTTATGACTGTCAGGAGGAAATTCTGGCAGGCGACTTTGACAATTATCTGCCGAGTCCCCGAGGAACTGAGCCGCCTCTCACTGAAATGGAGGGGAAGTGTCTCCTTCCTTCCCGTGGGAGCACCGGCTGTCTGGAGCAGGAGACAAGGGGAGATTGCAGGGGGCAGTTGCAGTGGTTGGGAGGCTCGACTGCTTTTAATTCCAGCTCCTCTTCCTCTTCTACATCCCCCAGTGCTGATGGCTCAGGCAGTCGGCAGAACGGGATCTACAGGGCTGAGCACACAAAAGCCAGGGGGAGGCTTTTGGGGCAGGGGGACTGTTCAAAATAGCCCTCTCCCAGAGATTTCTACCTGCGCATCTTGGCTGGCTGTGCCTTTTCTGGTAAAGGTCTCGGGTGGTGAAGGCTTATTTTAAAGAGTTTGGGTTTGCATCAGCAATTCCTTCCTCCCTGTATTTTCTTTCAGCTTGTACTGCCCAGACTATTTTCTTACAGATGCTACAAACTCCGGCATATACTCTCCCGTTTTAAAACGTGCATATGTTTGCAAACAAACTCCCAGTGCAGAGTCTTTTCTTACGCAGACGTGGGGTTGGAGGGGGGATATTTCTCTAATCGGATACCTGCACTGGGACAATCGTTACACGCCGTCATGAGCAAAGGAGAGTGACAAGTCCTTGTGCCCTCTGAATTCTGTTCATTCCCTCTGTCAGCACGGCGATGGTGAGTGAGTACCGGAGAGGCCATCTTAGGCAGGGGAGTTTGGGCTGAATCTTCACTTGCAATTAATGTTGTGTGTCTGCTGATGGGGAGGGTTTGGTCCTCCCTCACCCTCAGGGACATTTTAGCCCTGTCAGATTTTTTTTTTTTTTTTTTTTTTTTTGCCCCCTGCTTTGCTCGTGTATTTTGTATTTTCCATTTCAGTAGTGGATCTGTACAAAGGCTTAGGAAATCTGCCAGATTGCCTAAATCAGTGCCTGAAAACAACTATATATAGTAACTGATAAGTCACATGAGCTCGGCTCACATAGATTAGCATTTACCTTTCCTGAGTAATGGCAATATTGTTTGATACTTGTTGATACCATCAATTTTTACTAAAGAACTACAACCCCGATAGCAAGGGACCGGTTTTGCGAGGAGGCTCCAAATGAAGCTGAAATGCCTTTGCTCTACTCACGCTGTTCTGACTGAATCTGTGCATTAAATCACATCCATACACGCGATCTGATCTCTTGTATGTAGCCAAAAATAAACATATTGTGTCCCAAAGAGGGAAGGATCTGTAAGCCACTGTCTGGCTGAAGCCGGATGAACGCGTGTTTACTTACAGCCGCTTGTTCCAAATTAACTCTGCGGTGGGTCGCGGGTGATACCTGACCCAACGCACCCACGGCAGCTGTAAAACCAGCGGAGCCAAGTACCGATGTGATGCCAAGCCAGAGCTTGGGATGCGGCTGTGGGCACGAGAAACACGCGGTCTGGAAGGAAAGCCCCTATGTTATCGGTATGTTGGCTCTACACGCAGAGCGTGGAAACCTGCAAGTGCTCTGTGTGTATGTAGAAAAGCGGAGGTATTTATGCTAAGGCAAATCTTTCCGTGGCCTCTCTTTTACATGACAATTCAGAAATGCTTAACGAGATCTTGCAGTGCCCTTCTAGGGTAGGCTTCCCTTAATCCCATTTTGCAGAGTCTAGGGCTTATGTTTTCAGGCACGCTGAAAACGTGCAGCTCTTCCTTGCCTTGAAAGTCATGAAAGCTCCGTCTTTTCAGAGCAGGATCCATGGTTCATCCCCCAAATGCCATCAAAGGGAACATGTCCTTGGAAACATCCCTGGCATGTCTCGAGGCCCATCCCGAGGCCTCCGGTCCTGCTGTGGTGCAGTGGAACCGTGGCCGTGGTGGGACAGCCCACCCCACTGCTGCCTCTCCCCACGGTGCCAGTATTGAGGAGCAGGGTCTTGGGAAGCCAAAATCCTCCCTGGTGTGAGGAAAAACTCTTTGTTTTCAAGATAAGGGCTGGGGCCACTTCAGCCAAAGGTGGCATCACCAGCGGGGGGCTGTCCCACGGGGAAAAGCCCCAGGAACTGATGAGCATCGGAGCCCCTCTCTCTCCTGCCCTCATGGCTTTCTCACCACAGTTCCCCGTGTGCGGGGGTGCTGGCAGAGTGAGGTCGATGTGGCTGACGCCTCTTCTAAGGAACGGCCTCGCCCTCGCCGGCACCACCTTTAGAAAAAATTAGGAAGCAGAAAATTCCACATCCTTCCCCCCTTCTCCCCCCAGGTCCTGCCTGAATTAGAGCCAGAGCCCTCCGTGGGACAAGAAACGGGTCCCAGGAGGCCCCCAGAGAACTTTGCCGCCACCGTTGATACTATGGCAACAAGTGCTAATGCAAAACCCTAAGAAAAGCACGGGCAGAAACTCGGGGGAACAAATTATCTTCACTTTCTGCCTTGCGCAGTCAGGGAGGACGCCGGCATGAAGAGGGCGAGAGCTCTGCTTTGACTCCGTGGCCCGGATTCGCGGGTGGGGAATCGCATCTCTAATTCCTCCTGCGCCTTTCGACGGTGAAGCGAGGTGGTAGCGATGCTCAGGGGGACGGAGAAAACCCCACAGCCTTTTCAGCGGCAGGCTTTCAGCGGGGACCTGGCAGGAGGCTCGTGCCTCCAGACCCGAGCAACCCAGGCTCGTGCCATCAGGAGCCTGATGTTTTCCCGAGGTTTTTAAATAGTGATATGAGTCACCCTTTCTGAAAGTCGGTGACAATAAGGTTTATTGCCATTTAGCATCCTAATTGGGCTACTTCTCCCACTGGCTTGATAGAGTAGGAGCATTTAATGCCATGCTGGAAGGATTTGGGGGAGTCAGCAGCAAAGGAGGGGACAAGAATGTGAGCCACCAAAACGAGCCGGGAGTTCAATTCCTGAACCAACGCTCTGCCGTTGACTTTATTGATGCCGGCTGGCGGCTCTGGAGCTATTTCAGCTCCAGCCAACCTGCTGCGATTTTTAAATTCCTTTTTTCTTTTTTTTTTTTTCTTCTCCTAAACGGAGCCACGATTCCCCTCTCGTGCTGCGATTGGATTTCGAGACCATCCATCAAGTGGCATTTTCTCATTTATTTCCTATCTACCTATTTTGTCATTTAGGACAAAGCGGTGTTGTGTTAAGGCGGGTGCCATTCGTCAAACCGGAGTCGCTGGTGTAATTCCAATCCTCTCGGCAAATTGATGGTGGGGAAATTTATGTTTTACAGATGGGCCAAGCCCTAATAAGAACATCAGTTTTAGATGGGGTTAGCAGCAGAATTGACGGTTTTATCTAAACTCCGTTTCAGCCGCACACCACGGGCGCCAAGAAAATGTTGTACGAAAGAGTAAAAGAGAAATGGCAGGCGTGTTACAGAAATATGCTAAGCCTTGAACTCCGAATTAAAACAAAACCTTGTTTCTGTCATCTAAAAAAGAAGGGGGGGGGAAAGAAAGGGAGTTTTGTCAACACAGTTGTCTTGGCAACATTAAAATGTATTGCCGGCGATCTGCTCGGAGAGGTGCTGTTGGTATTGGATGGGGTGAAGGGGAGAGGGATGAGGGACTTCATTAAATGACAGCAAAGTTTCTCTGCGGTTCTGCCTCCTCCGGCGTTGCTGCTCCGTGATTAGGAGTGTGCAGGACGCCGGCCAGCATGGCATAGGATAGAATAGAGTATTTCAGTTGGAAGGGACCTACAACCATCGTCGAGTCCAACTGCCTGGCAGGCGTGCCAGCGGCTGCTTGCACCGGCGTGCCCAGCCTTTCCTTGGCCGTTTAATCCCCCGGGGAGGGACGACTGGGATGAACACAAAGGCAGGTGTCAGGATCTGGATAAATGCACACAGGTCATGGGGCTTTGGGGCAGCTTCAGCCCAACGATATGGCCATGCACAAGGGCACGTGTTGTTTTGCTTCCCAGAAAAACGACCATCCGATTAGAGGCGAATGAACCCTCTCCAGGCATGGACATAGATTTATTTATATCGGAAAGCAAGAATTTTTTTTATTAACTGCTCTTTTACCAGTGATAGGCATGTTTTCACTGTAAACACCCATGCCCTGCTAACGAGAGGGAGGCGAGGGGGTCTCCGGAGCTGAGACATCGGCACTTCATCCCTTTGGCAGCATCCTCCCAGAGCCCTCTGGTTCCCGCGGCTGCCTGGAGTGGTCCAGCAGCTCTGCAGCATCGCTGGACACTGGGCGCTGGCACCGGGGTGTTGTACAGATGGCAAAGTGCCTCTTATTTAATTCACTCCTAGGTGTAAATCAGGTTTATTGGAGGTGAAGAAAATGTCGCGGCCCAGGTGAAACAGCTGCTTCTCTGCCTGGTGCGCTGGGGATGGGAAGGGAGGAGCAAAGCACGTCGTTTGGCTGTAAAGGGAAAAGGGCTCGCTCCTTCCCAGGTGGATTTTGGCAAGGTCTGTGGGAGGTGGATAATTAGAGATAGCTGGGGGAGCATTATCTATATATTCTCAGGATTAAAAGGCCATGGATAGAGCGCGGCATCGGTCTGAGCCGAATAGGAGTTGGGCGCAGAACTGCTGGCACGAGCGAGCTGGCTGCCAGTGAATCACTTTAATGCTCCATTTTCAGATGCGCAAACATGCAGGTTTACAGTAACTGTGCATATGTTGCATCCCATTGCTCCTCATCAGATTCACTGACGCTCCATGGGTCGTAAAAATTAAACGGGCATAAATCCATCAGCCCTGGGGTTCTTGGTTGAACGCTATAAATCCCACAAAAAAACTAATTAAATAAGACAATGGTGTCCATTTAAAGCTGGCACGTAGAAATGCAAGCCATTACCGCAGCAAAGACAGGGCTCAAAAATTGATTTGCGAGGGCAAGGGCAACCTGAGTGCCCGCGCCGAAGGGTCGGTGTTGGTAGGCGCGAGCTCACCATAGCCCGCGGCTCCTGGCTGGGAGAGTTAAGAGATTGTGTTAAGCTCCTAAGATTTATTTCTCCTCCGCTTTGCTTTCTAAATCAAATCATCCAATTAACATATGTGCTGGAGTTTGTTGCTCGAAATGTTATCGGGTGACTCTAAAAGCTTTGCCTTACTGCTTTTTCATAGGGCTTGTTTGTTAAGCCAATGCCTTCGTTGCTGCCGTAGGGAAGCCCGTTCTGCTGCTCTTCCCTGATTAAAGCCTCCGAACAAGCGATGTCAGCGTGGATCGATGTCGAGAGCAGAGTTAACGCTTTTTGTAACGCTTGTCTGGAGTGCCAGAAGTTTGCAGCTCCGCAGGGTTTGTGGCTCTTGTTGTAATTTGAGTTGGTTTTATGCTTTGGGAAGAGGAGGGAAACCGAGGCAGGGAGCGGGAGGGCACCGTCCGTGGGTGTTTATTCGAGCGGGGTGGCTCGGCAGGGAGCTGAGCCCGGCTTCGCCCACGGCATCGGCCACCTCCCCACCATCCTTCAAGGCTGAAGTAAGTGTTTCCACCCGAGTAGCACTCACGCCGGCGAAACTCTGCTCACCGCTCTGCCCTCACTGGTTTTAAGGAGTCAGACGTGACACCTCCGGTAGCTTTAAACGTACGACTTGGCAAACGTACTGCTGCTCTCGGGTTCATACATCAGACAGTTAACGGTGCTGGTAGGGAGCGCTGAACTCGCAGAGCCGAGCGCGGCTCAGCCATCCGCACTGCAGCCGGCGTCTCCCCGTCTCTTCGCACGATGTCGAGCGCTTCAGGTTTCATCCCAAACATGTCCCCTCTGGGAATAGACCTGCAGATGTCCCCGGGACACCTCGGGAGCTGGGCACAGGGGGGAAACCCTGACCCATGCTGGGTGCCTGGGGACGTCTTCCCTGCGCTCCCCGGTGTCCTGTGCTGCCTTCTTGTGCCCTGAACTTCTCCCTCTCCCTCCCATCATTTCAGTCCGAGTTCGTGCGAGATTTTGTAGCTGGAAAATAGTTGGTCCAACTCTTCTCTGAAGGAGCAGAAGGGCTTAGAGGGAAGTAGCCCTCAATCTCCTTGCCTGCTCCTCTGCTTTTCCTGACATTCCCTACTCTGGGGAGCAGCTGAGAAATTGGAAAGAAAAGGTTTAAGGGAGGGGGGTTAAAAATCCTGAGGAGGCAAATAATGTCATTCCCTGTCTTCCAGCCAGTCCCCGGCGGCTGCCGCAGAGCCCACGGCGGAGGTGGGGGGAGAGATGGGCCACCGACCACCCAGGGGCGAGAGGGTGCAATGTTCAGGAGCGAGTCACCCTCTTGTCTGTAGGGGACACGCTGGGGCTCACCCCCACCACAGAGAAATCCCTGGCTGGGTGCTTGGGTATCTCCTATCATCTGCTTTTTTCCTCTCTTTCCTCTTGTAAGGAATGCCAAGGTGTCGGCGAGTTTTGGGGACAGGGAACGACGTGCACCCAGCGATTAATGTTCCCTGGGATCTTGCAGGCTGGAGCTGCGCATGCGTAACAAATTGTAAGCTTTGCTATAAGCTTTTTTGGAGGAAAGAACTGGAAACTGGCCTGGTGGGAGAGCAGTGTAAACACTTGGGGGGTTCTCAGCTTTTCAGGGGGGATGAGGGTCCCTCCCAGCGAGCTCAGCATCGCCCCGCTCCCCTGCGAGCGCTGCAGCTGGGGATTGAGCCGGGCTGAAAGGCAGGCG
>NW_009648775.1:1318726-1320938 GCF_000708025.1 Charadrius vociferus | reverse complement strand
TGTCAGGGCTGCCGGGATGCCCGGTGGTGACATGGGCTCGTGCCGGGCAGTCCCTGAGGTGGCCTCGGCCCTGCCGAGACGGGCACGATGCAAACACAGACCCCACCGGCCACGAGGAGTTCATGAGCGCCGCGTAGCTGGTGACTAATCCGCAGCACATAACAGGGTTGTCCCCTGGACAGGGGAGATGACAATCCCGCGCTCCCGCGGTACTTACACCGATTTCAAACCTCGTTTGTCCTTACAGCATCATTAAAAATGAGTCCTGCGTGAATCGGCGGCTCGGCCGGGTGTCGGGGGGACGGTTGCCCTCATAGGCAGGGCACCAGCGGAGGGGCTGGGGGATGCAGGGATGATGCTGGGGGGCTGCTGGGAGCAAGGGGGAGGAAAAGGCAGACCCTGGCAGGGAGAAGGAAGCGGGTCCTGAGGTTTGGCACCAGCACCAAAGAGCCCGAGAGCTCTCACCTGCAAAAGCCGGGGAAGACTCAGCCGGGGTCCAGCTGCGCCCAGCGTGGCCAGTGAAAGCGGGGTCTGGCTGGGGAAGGGATGGAGGGGCTGGAAAGGAAGGAGGAGAGGGGCAGGAGCTTCCCCGTATCCCCAAATACATGATGTCCTCTCCCGAGGTGGCCTGAGGATCCAGAGGGGATGTCCCCGCGAGGTGATACAGCCCAGCAGGGCTGGTGGAGGTCCTGTGCCAGTGACCTCCGGCCAGGGCCACTTGCGGGAAGTCACCCAGCAATTATGTCCCCTGGGCTAATTAACCCTTGAGGCCGTGACTCCCCACTGACCTCCTCAGGTGGCGTTGAACCCTTTGTATGCTGCCGCTGCTCTGCAGGGCTGAGTAATGGCAGGAGAAGGGCAATAGGGGTTAAATCCATCGGCGCGGGTTGTTGGGCTCTAATTGCTTTATTCTCTACTTGCCTGCAAAAAGCCGGTCTGGGGTCAGCAGCCCTCATCACATGAGGATTAAAACGCTCAAGTGAGTTCATACCAGGGCTGGGTATGCTCCTTATACCCCTGTTTTTCCCGGCCGGGTGCCACGGGGAGCTCCTGGCAGAGAGGGGGGGTGTCTGCGCTCAGTGTCTGAAGGCACAAGGGCTGTCCTGAATGCGTTGCCTCTGGGAGACAGGAAAGTGTTTTCCTTGGCGTGTCAGTGCCTCCAGCCTGCAGATCTAGTACCCTCCTTTCTCTCCCCAAAATTCAGATTTTAAAAAAGAAAAGAAGGCATCTGCATTACAGCTTGCTGCTAAATGTCAGGGCACAGTCATAGAGAGAAATGTTCTCCAGAGCATCTAAGGAATGGGAGGGGAACTCAGGGAGGATTTAGGAGCTGAAGTTATCGAATGCAAGTGTAGGCATGTAAGAACCGGGGTCCCATCAGGAGTCAATGAGACATGGCTCCCCGAGCCAAGCGAGGGCTGTAGAAAGTCATGCCCAGCTGCCTGAGGTTCCCCCGAGAGCTGGGAAAACTCATTGCGTGTTCTCCTCTAGATGGTTTTCCATCAGCTAAAGCAGTTTGTTTGGGAACTGTTCGGAACTGGATGGCAGGGCTGGGCACGGGGGAGTGCTGGCTTTGCCTCCTGTGTCCCCGTGCCGGGCTTGAAATACAGGGAGAGGAGGAGCTTTGTCGGGCTGAGTTGGTGATCCCTGTAGCCAGGCTTAAAAGCACTTCCCATCGTAAATGCTTTGCTGTAACTCCGGGTAAGGGGAGCTGAATGTCCTCTTCTACTGCCTCATTTGGCTTGCGGCTGCTGCTCTTCCTCCCGAAGCATCCAAACAGCCTTGGTGAGACAGCACCTCTGGACCGCGTTTCACCCTGGGCAGGGACGTACGGCCCCTGTCTGGTCACCCCGATCCATCTCAGCCATGGGGCTGTCAGATACGTTGGCAAACGCGTGGAGACGAGACCCTCGACCGGCAGAAATCGCCGCCGAGCTCCGTGCGGCTCGACCCGTTTGCACCATCGCGGTGGTTCTCTTGCGACCCAAGGGCAAAGCGGGGAGGGTCCGAGCAAGGCTGCCCAGCAGCCCCCCTCCCTGGGGCTCCCCCCGCTCCCCCCCTGCGCTTTCCCGGCCCCCGCCGAACAGATGGTGCCGATTTTCGCAAGGGGGAGCGGAGGAAACAAAGCCCAGAGCGATGGGAGGCTGCAGCCTGTCTCCCAAACGCAGCCCGGGGGATGACATCTGTGGGGACGGGCTGATGCATGGGGGGG
>NW_009648775.1:1316021-1318624 GCF_000708025.1 Charadrius vociferus | reverse complement strand
CCCCTCCTCTCCCCGGCGCGGGCCCAGAGGCTGACTGGAAGCTGGCATGTTGTCCCCTCCAGCCCCGGTTTGGCCGTGCGATGCCCTGCCCTGCCTGCCCTGCCTGCCCTGCCTGCCCTGCCCCTAGCCTGGCTTTCCACCGGTGATACACCCTGCTTTCCCCCTGCACGCCGCTTCGGGAGCGAGGAGGCAGCGAGTATGCTGCAGAAAGCCACCCTGCAGCCGAAGCCCAGAGGAGTTTTGCAGTGAGGCCACTCGCTTAAAAGCCAAAAAGTTGCCCCTTCCCCGCCCCGGCGTGGGTAAGCATCTCGAGCAGTGAATTTCTCTGCGCTCAGCGGGGTGTCGAGGTCCTGGTCTGCAGGCTCGAAGAGGGGGGGGGCTGCCATGGAAGAGAATGTGTTCAGCGTGCAGCAGATACAGCCCAACGTCATCTCAGTGAGGCTCTTCAAGCGCAAGGTGGGCGGCCTCGGCTTTCTGGTGAAGGAGCGCGTCAGCAAGCCACCCGTCATCATCTCAGACCTGATCCGGGGAGGGGCTGCAGAGCAGAGTGGCCTCATCCAGGCTGGGGACATCATTTTAGCCGTCAATGGCAAGCCCCTGGTGGACATGAGCTATGAGACTGCGCTGGAGATACTGAGAAGCATCGCCTCCGAGACCTACGTGGTCCTCATCCTGCGGGGCCCCGAGGGCTTCACCACTCACCTGGAGACCACTTTTGCAGGTGACGGGACACCAAAAACCATCCGTGTCACCCGACCCCTCTGCCCGACTCCAAAGGCGGTTGACTTGTCCAACCCAAGCCTGCACAGCAAAGAGCAGCCACTGCCAGCAGCCGACCGCACCATGGGCTCTCTGTGGACAAGAGAGATCGGGCGGGAGGTAGAGCCGATGGTCCACGTTAACGGCGTCGTTACCGGCAGCAAAGGGCAGAACACCGGGAAGGGGAAGGAGGGTGCTTGTGGTCACCCTTGCCTCAACGGTGGTGTGGAAGACAATGAGCTGCTCAAAGAAATCGAGCCCGTCCTGGATCTCCTGAAGAGCGGCAGTAAGGACAGCGATGGAGATGCACCCTCCAAGGTAGAGACAAGAGATATAGAAGTCCAGGTGGACTGGTAGGTCCCTAAATACATTTTTTACATTTGGTGAAATGTGCTGGTTTTGGCTACCCAAGGCGGCTGGTTTAGGTGTTGGTGGGCACCTCTCCGGAAACGGCTGCTGTGTGACACGGCAGGATGGAGATGGAGAGGAAGGGGTGCAAAAAAAACCAAAGGGGGAAGCAGTTGACGAGAGGAAGGCAGAAGGAATGAAAAATTGGGAATAGGTGGTGGAAGACAGGGAAAAAGATGGAAGCGTGGGAAACTGGGGAGGCAGCAGGAGTGATGTGTCCCGGAAAGTTGAGCTATGCGATGTAGTGGATCACGGATGGGCTGGGATTTGTTTCTGTTCTGTGTTGTCAATCTAATTTATTGTAAGCTTAAAATGAAATCCCGTGCCTCAGTTTCCCCATCTGCCAAATGAAATTCCTGGTATTGTCTGTTCTTGCTATTCTGCTCTGGACCTCTCCCCTTGAAATCTGCTATCGATTAACTGCCGGAGAGGGAGAAGGAAGGTCAGACCGGCAGAGTACCGTGCTTCCCAGGAGAAATGAGTTTCCAAACTTTCTGTGCTTTTGGCAGTCAGACTCTGGCTTTGGGGAGGGGAGAGGGGAACCCCCCAGTCCAGCTCCAGCCAAAGCCAAGGGCACATCTGTGCGAGGGCAGTGGAACCTGCCTTGGGTGCTCCCGTCTTCTGGGAAGGGGGGAAATGTTTCAGGAATGGCCATCCCGTGTTGAAATGCAACAGTGGAGCTGCCTGTTCATCCCCTCCGCTCTTTCTAGATCCAGCTAATTATTCCATGTATAACGAGGGTGAGGACATATGGTTGTTGGCCCCATGGCCTCTTGAGGAGGGCGAAGTCCCACCGTGCGGCTGGAACAGCTTCATTTCTGATATCTGTTTCCGCAAGGGGCCACGTGCGCAGTGTTGCCCTCCCGATCTTCCTCGGCAACTCCCTGAGATGTAGACCATCACTCCGAAGCCGAAGCAGCTCCCTGTGGTCCTTCATCCTTTGCAAATATGTTGTTAGTTGTTTGGGTTTTTTTTTTTTTTTTTTGGTACCAGCTCTCTCGCCTTCTGGCTGTTTATTAGCAATGATAGGTTGCCTTTTCCCGTTGCCTTTCCCCAAGTCCCCGAACGCATTTTAGCAGTGTCAAGTGCCGCGGCAGGTTGTGGCTGCTCTCGGTTATTGACTGGCTGTAAAAGCCAGGAGGCTTTTTCAGGAGCGTTCACTGAAGCCGGCGGTCTCGGTTCAGTGACAGAGGGATTTGTAACTTCAAATTCCCTTGCTGTACCTGTTTCCTTACGAAGGGGGGGGGAATAATAATAAAAAAAAAAAAAAAGGTATTTATTTATTTTCTTATCAGAAACAACGAGAGATGAAAGGCAGAGCTGTTGGCTGCGGAGGAGTGGGACCCCTGCGGTGGGTTCCCTGCCCGCCTCAGCGGCTGAGCTCCCGATGGCTCCCATCCCAAACCGACAACCACACCGTGTGTTTTTCCACCTTC
>NW_009648775.1:1270616-1316004 GCF_000708025.1 Charadrius vociferus | reverse complement strand
AGCGGGATGGAGGGGGGGGGGGTGGCAGAAATCAGCTCGGCGCCGGCGGCGGGTGGCAGACGTCTGGGGAACAGCGGTGGGACAGAGAGCGCTCGGGGACATCCTTCCCTGCCGTCCCCTCCTGCCACCCTCACCCCCAGGTCTCATCACGCTGCTTTTTTGTTTGGCTGCTTTCAGAAACCATTGGGTTTGGTCTCCGCTGGGCGATAGGAGACAATTTAACCTCCCTGAGCCCAGCGATCCCCCTGGAAGGATGAGGGTTACCTGTCCGGAACGCGCATCCTTTAACCCAGCACCGATGCATCTCAGGGGGAACCCAGTTTAAGCAACCAAAGAATTGAAACCTTGAAGGGGTTGTGCCTGACTACAGGTCCAACAAAACGTGCAGGGGTGCTTAAAAATCCCTTCTCTCGCTCTGTTTTTGGTGTGATGGAGCTGAGGCTCATGAGCTGGTGAAGCCCCCGGAGGGCACAATCCCAAGCATTGATATAAGGTACAGCTTCACCCTTCAAAACGTGTCCCCCCAGTATCCCCATCCTGTCCCACCAGCTGCGGGTTCTCCGAGGAAATTCTGCGCTGGCTGGGAGGAAAGGATGAAAAATGTGATTTTTCTTTGAGGAGTCTCTTCTCTTCATAAAGAGATTAAACCGAAACACTTAAACTGAAGGACCTCAAACCAGCAAGAATATTAGTGAAGTGGGTACTTCACCAAAACTCCACTCGCTTTATTTTTCAATACCCTTTAAAAAAATTAAATCTATGATGTAATCTATGAACCTTGCGACTGAAAATCCACTTTTCGTTCAAAATTAGTCTTCAATCTTTCACTTGATGAAAAGCTGCAGCCTCACTCTTGCTGTAGGACTCTGTACAAGTGAGAAGACCTGGGCTGGAGCGGAGAAGTGAGAAAGGAGATATACTGCAGGGAAAATTTGTCGAGAGCTGCTCTGCAGGGTAAAGGGCATTTCACCGCCGCCTCTCCTCCCACTCCTGCGACGTGCTGGAGATGATTCATCTCCTCTGCTTGGTCTCAGACAGAGCTGGGGCACGGTGAAGGTCTTCTACAGTGAGAGTTTTCTTGGTCCGTAGGAGAAGCGCAGAAAGGTCAGGGAGCGACGGGGAGTGGATAACCGTGGAGACTGTGTTGATCGATGCCAAAGAAATGCCCCAAAAAATAAGTCTTATCAGATTGATGCAGCTCTCATGCTGTAGGCCATGACTTCTCCAGGCTGGGGGGGAACAAGCAAAGCTGGCGTTAGTCAAAACAGGAACAGAGCTCTACCTAGACACCAGGAGGGTGCAACACCTCGCTCAAGGTTGAGCTCGACACCTACAGCCTGGACCGCTTAACCATGGATCCAGCTGGAGATGCTGGTCTTGGGACCAATCCTGCTCCATCTCTGTCTTCGCCTGGTGCTGACCTTCACAGCCTGTAGCGTTTTGTCAAAGCCGGTCCGGCTGGCAGAGCTGTGACAGCTTGCCTAGGGCTAAAAAGGAATGGTACAAGTTTGAGGTTATTCATAAGGAGCCAAACACTTCTTGTTCAAGGAGGGCTTTGCCAAAAGCAACTCAAATTACACCTGATGCTTTGGGTTTCCAGCCCATGTCTCTAATGTTACTTGCAAACAAAACTGGAAACTGTGAAGTTTGCACTGGGGGGGGGGGCGGGAATCAGTTCCTCTCCATCCCCTGCACCCGTAGTCTGCACTCCTGGGGGCAGTTTCCCCTGCCATGACCTGGCTTTTGGTCCCCATTGATTTCCAGCTGTAAGGTGCCCCAGGTCCATGGTACGTACCCACGGGATGGGCTGCGACCACGGTGGAATGTCTGCTACTCGGCTCAAGCCATCTGCCATGAAGTCAATCATACAACAGAGCATGGAAAATGGGGCGCAAGGTATGATGAGAGCTGGCATTTCTGCCATGAGGCTCACCGTGGGCTAGAAAACAAAAATAGAGTTTGATTCACTCTCTGCCAGCTAACCTAGGCGAGTTGCCAGTATTTATTTTTCTTCTCAGGTCTATTCCATAACATGAACAGCATGATGGAAACATGGCAGTTTCGGTCCAAAAAGCAGCATCAGCAGCCCTGAGAGGGAGAAGTGTGCTGAGAGCAGGAATTCTGTTTATGAAGGGTTTCAAGGTTTCAGGCTCCATCCTGCATTGGAACAAACCCCGTAATTTTGCAGTTCTCGAAGAGAAAATTCTCTTCCTCCCACCTCCTTCGCTGCCGCCAAAATCTCTTTGTGTTGCTCAAAACATTTCATTTGCATTTCTGATGTCTTCATTATTCTGTACTTGGACACGAAACTTTAAAACCTCTGAAATGAAAAGGTTCCCTGAAACTATCATGTTATTGCCATTCTGCAAAATGGGGAAGTAGGAAGCTTTGGCAGTGAATAACTCTCCCCGGATTCTTCTTCCTCGTCACTCTGACTACATCAGTCTAATCCAGAGAGGCATTTTGTGCCTGTAAATAAGATATTCCACCCAAATATACCCCCATGGAGCCCTCTTGGACCCGTCTCCAAAGCACCCTTCACCTACTCTGCAGGTGCCACTCCTCGCATCCCATGGGATGGCTGTTCTCCTTGTACGTGGTCCCGGCAGACAAACCCATGGCCCACGTAGGAGCCTGCGCTCTCCCGGCAGACCTGAACTGCGTATGGGCTCCAAATAAGATGCTAAGGCTGGAATCAGCCTCCCTCTTTGGGCAGGGCTGGGAAGGGACCAGCGTGGCGGTTGTAGGTTGCATCTGACACTGGCTGAATCTCCAACAATGCCGGTGGGACTTTGGGATCGCTTGGATCTGTTCCCAGGTCTTTATCCGTCAATGCCTACTCAATGGCATTTACCAACTCTGTATGTCATAGGATGTCTCTGCAGCCGTGCTGTGCAGCTTTCTCAGCTCATGAGTCCCTAATCCCACCCCTGGGCACAGCCCAGCGGCGCTCTGACCTTCTGCGGGTGCAAGACCTCCTTCAAGCCACACCATGTGGTTGTCGGTGAAGCTTTTGTCCTCTTCCTTCAGTGCCGTTCAACCTCCCCTTTCTCATTTATGAAGTGGTTTCTTGCTTTGATCATTCCACAGTGACCTGCTCCGGCCACGCTGTCCCCACTGCCTCTCCGGGGAGCGCATCCCACCTTCTGGGGTTATTCCTTCTGCACACAACATTCCCACTTGTTCCCTGAGCTCTGCTCCACTCGCTGCACCCTGCAGATCCCACCTCTGTCCCATCCCTGCTCCCAGCTCTCCATCTAACATGGGCCGTTGTGCCATCCCTTGCCTTTTTTCTCCAGCAAAGGAGACTTTGAGCTGCCCCAGGGGTGTGACACCAAGGAAATATTAACTTCTGAGGGTGTGATGCCCTCTGGAGTATGGTTTTCCATGGGGCAAAAGAGAGGTAAATCAAGAGCCATTTGCCCCAGCCTCTAGCACTGGAAAGAGGAGGAATGTGCAGCGGAGCCTCGCGGCCATCCCCAAGGACACACCGGGAGCGGGGGAAAAAGGAAAAAGAAGGCATTTCTCTCCCGCAGCTCAGAGCAAGCGGTGTGTGCACACGTGAGCTTCCCACGCAGGTCCCAAGCGCCGGCGTAGGGTTTTCAGCTGCCAGGACAAGGGCCTGGAAGGAGTCGATCCCTCGCGGTTGCAGCACAGAGCGCTGCTATCGGCATTACGGCACGAGAGCCGTCATCGCAAGTGTGGACATCCACATCCTTATCAGTTCATCCAAGTTGTCCCCTGGGGATTGCAGCAGTTAGTGGTACCTCTTCTCTCTGCCTGGGAAACCAGAGAGATCCTTCTGCCAAGCAAATTCAAAGGAGCCAAGTGACAAACTTTCTTTTTGCTCATATCTTTTTTTTTTTTCTCCTCTCTTTTTGGAAAAGCTTTGGAGAAATTTCTCAAAGGGCTGTCTCAGCAACTTCCCTTCTGCTTCATCACTCTGAGCACTGCAACATCATCAAATTAGTCAAAAGAAAACAGTGGTGCCTCTCATTTCTCCAAACAGCCAGATGCTCTTTCCGAGGTGTGGCAGCATCCCGGCCTCTGCCTGTGTGCTGGTGGGGGAGGGCAGGATTCCTCTTTTCTTTTTTTAAGTAGCAAATTTTGCTTTCAGGACAAGAGATGACATCAAATGGGGTCACTTCCCCAAAACCTGCTCTGGATCCGAAAGATTTTGTTAATGCTGAAATAGTATTGAGTGGCTCCGGCGGTGGGACCCAGGTCAGAAGGATCCTGGATCTGGCTTTTGGGGGGGTTCAGCCATACGAGTGCCTCTGAGGACAGACCTTCAGCTTTGCTTCCAGTTCTTCCAAGACACTATAGCGGTGATTTTTAAAATCCTCCTGTTCGATGCCCGAAAGCGCCCAGGACAGGTCTGATGGTGAGTCGTGAGGATTTCTCCGAAGGCGGCCGGCAGCGGAGGGCAAGCCCTGCTTTCCCCTGACCCCCTCGGGGGATCTGCACCCTCCCCATCGCCCACCAGGAACCCCTGAGAAGGGCTCTTGTGTCGATAAAGTGTTTTCGGAAACATGATCCGGAGGCTGAGCTCAGGCACAGTGTTCTGGCCATCCTCCCGGTCACCTCGAGTGCAAGTGGCATCCTCGTATGAACGTGGCAGGTCACCCCACGTCTCTGCTGGTGGCTGGGGAAGCCAAGTCAAGAGAGGAAAATAATTGACCCAAAAGACCCTGTTCCTGCCTGAGCTTTCAAACAAGGCAGTTACAAGAAACGGCAGGAAATATTTGTAAAATGAAGCAATTGATGTGGGTTTTTTTAATTCCCCCCCCCTCCGGCCAATCTGGGGTGAGGCTGCGGCTGCTCTGAATGGGCTTTTCTCTCCCTGCCTCTCTCCAAAAGACAGAGCCGGATACTTCTGGGCAGCCTCATCCGGGAGAGGTCTGCGCTCGCTCAGCGCAGGGGCACACACCCACAGCCCTGCGAGGGATGGACGGACAGACGGACGGACATCCTCGCCTGACACTGAGAGAACTGCAGCGCAACACCACCAGGGGGGCGAGAGAGACAACCATGGCTTTAGTCCTAATGGCTTCATTGCAGCTACGCTTAACCGGGCTTTTATAGCAGCGGCAGAGGGTGAGGGCAGCACCTCGCTGCCTTGCTCACGCAGCCGTAAGTCCGTCAAGAATAGCAATACACAACCCGTTTCTGCCCCAGTTGCCAACAGGCGATGAGATGCGGAGCATTTGCTGCTGAGCATCCAACCCTCAACACCCACATGGACTTCGCTGTGCCTCGGGACGGTGCATCTCGCTGTCGGGTGATGCTGGAGGACAGCGAACGGGAACAGGGCCCCGCTCCAGCAATACTTGCAATACACAAAGTAGCCGATGACAGCGATGACTTAATTCAAGCATCTGGTCTTTCCCCCCGCCGTTGGCGCAGGTAGCAGCATTTATTGC
Organism: Charadrius vociferus; assembly: GCF_000708025.1. Classification (NCBI taxonomy): domain Eukaryota; kingdom Metazoa; phylum Chordata; class Aves; order Charadriiformes; family Charadriidae; genus Charadrius; species Charadrius vociferus. The sequence continues at coordinate 1,310,581 of NW_009648775.1, read as the reverse complement.
TTCTCTGATGTGCAGATGATGAGATTACGCGTGCAGCCTCCCGGCCGAGACCTCCGGCTGCTGCTGCCGATTGATGGATTCCTCTCCGAGGTTCCCTCGTGCCGGCAGATGCCCATTTAGACGGGCTCGCAAACACCATCCTGGAAGCAGTGGGACATGCCAGGCACCTGCAGGCATACGCTCAGTGTCATTTTGGAGGTGCCCGTGGGATACCTGGCACGCTGGGGGCTGTCTGCCCAAGGCTCTCTTGTCTGCATGGAGGCAAAGTCTGTGCCCCTGGAGAGGCACTGTGGTCCCTCAAGGAGGGCAGGTTCCCTCTGCTGAGCCCCAGGCACCAGTCAAGCCCAGAGATTTCTTCCATCGCCTTATGGGTTTAGTGCTTGTGTCTTGATTTTTGGGCCAGTTTTGGGGAGCAGCACATTGGGTCTCTCCAGCTACAGGAGATGGGTTGTGTATGGCCATCATTTCATGTGCTCAGTGGCTTTGCATTGACCTGCCTCCACCCTCCCTGGTGTGATGGGGCTCAGAGCAAGAGGGCAGGGGAATACGGCCGTGGAAATGAGTGTTCTCCAGGAGGTTTCATAGCTGGCCTTGACTTAGGGGAAGAGCCAGATCTGCTGAATTTTCATCCTGCTAATTCCCTGTCTTGCTGCTGGGAATTCTCTGGATGAAAGTAGGCTGGACATGTCGAGACACCCGGAGCTTCCCCTGTGGGCGGGCTGGCGGAGGGCAGAGTGGGTATGGAATGGTTCATGGTTGTCCCCAGCCCTGGGACCTGCGTGGCTGCCGAGTGCTCCCAGCAGCACCGGGACCTGTTGTCTTTGGCCGCGGCCGTGCTGTGCAGCGGGTGGGGTTTCTCCTGTTTTATCTGATTGAAACCCTTTGGCATACTCGTAGGAGCCAAGTCACAAAAGAGCAGCTTTCTTTTCCGAGGGGGAGGGGGAATATAAAAGGCAGTAAAAACTGCCCCTATGGCACCTGTACCTCCTCGCTTGCTCCAAGCTGGCCACTTCCACCCTAAGGCAGCCAATGTTTGGAAGGCGTCCAGGAGCCTGGTGTAGTATTTTGGCAGCTGAACATTGCTCTGTAAAGGCAGAAAAACTACAGAAAGCTTAGGGCACAGGAAGATCACTTTTAAGTGAAGTATTTTCCTTAAACTGTACCTAAAGATACGAGCTGGGGAGTGAGGAGGATTGTGAACCCGAATTTGTATGTACGCATCTGCCTGAGATGGTGTCAAGAGCACTGTGTCGGTGTGAATTATGTCCTGAGTGCGAGTGTCCTACTTTGGTCAGTGCCCAAAGCCTGCTGCCGTTAATGAGAAGGCTCATTATTGACTTTAGTGGGCATCTGGAAGACTTTTAAGAACTGACAGCATGAGCGAAACAATTGCCAGGGCACGTTACCCCGACGGTCTGTTGAGCAAGGGTGAAGATAGCATGGCTGCCCATCCCGGCCTGTGGTCCCGTGCAGCTCAACCCGTGGATCTCCATCCCATGTGTGGCCTCACCAAGGTGGTTGGTGCCTTCGGTGCGGACGCCGCAGCCTGCGTTCTCTGAGCATCACAGCTCTCAACCCGGTTGGTTTTTTCTCCATATGGCAGTGGTTTTCCATCGCCTGCTTGGATGGAGTTTAACAGCCTCACCGACATCCCGCAGCACTTTCCCCGGGCACAACGTGCGTGGGAGGCTGTGTGCACCGTGGGTTACACCGGGCTCTCTGCGCCGGCCGGGGCAGCCAGCGCTGGGTCATCCTCAGCCCCTCAGCCTTACCGACTCCCAGCTCCGTGGAGGCAATCCATCAGTTTGCTCAAGTAAAATCACTCCCGCTCGCCAGCATTTGCAGCATCTGTAAAGGTCAGGAAGAGGAGAGAGAGCTGTCTCTCCCTCCTGGGAGCCACCTATTTTTTTTCTTGGGTTTTTTTTTTTTCTTTCCTCTCTTCCGCTCATAAACACCAAGCTGCTCTGCAAACCCGGCTGGTTCTGCTATGAGCTTTTGCCATGAGGTTTTGCAGCTGGAACTGCGTACAGCTCTCCTTTCCCCAGCCTTGTGCTTGTCTTTGCAGGGCTCTGGCTTGGGTTTTTGGGGTGCAGAGGGTCTGCCCTGTCTGGGCAGGGGGTTCCTGTTGTTTTGCAGGCACTTCGCTCACCCGCTCGGCGAAATTCCTATTGTGTTTGGGTTGCCCCCGCCACGGTGATTCATCGCCTCGGCCGAGGTCGAGCATTTCCTCCCCTCCCGCAGGGTGACGCGTGAGCTTTTGCTCCTGCGGGAAGCAGCTGGAGATGGTCCTGGAGCCATCGCTCCGGGACCTGGCCCCATGGTCCCAGCACCCAGCCACCCTCCAGCCCGCTGACCCAAATGGTTTTTAACCCTTCAGTTTCAGGGAAGTGGAAAACAAGCCACAGAAAGCTTTACCAGCTCGGATGGAGAACGACCGTGTCTTCGGTGACCTGTGGGGGAAGAGCAACGTGCCTGTGGTCCTGAACAACCCCTACTCTGAAGCAGAGCAGGTAAGAGCCCATGGCTCGTGCTGCTTTGGGTGGGAAGGGGGCTTGGGGCTTCATCACCCATCCTGGTGGGCTCTCACACCCCAGAGAACCTGCAAGGTCTACACGCACTACCCTGAAGACCTTTGATCCCAAGAGCTGGAGTTGATGGGGCGTGGAGCCCATTTGGTCCAAAAGCCAAATTCCCTGTGGTTTGGGCAGTGTAAAAGTCACCAGAGAACGATGTTCTTTATCCAAGGGGCCAGAGTGGGATGGGAGCGCAGCCAGGGACCAGGACTCTGAAACCTCCCTTGGGACTGTCGTCCCTTCTCGTGGCAAAAAGCCGAGTTGCATCGTTAAAGTCGTTTTGATTCATGTGATGGTAATTCAATAGAGCACTTCAGATAATATGTTGTACGGTGCCTTTTCATCTCCTCACACTCCACGGACATAAATTCTTGGGCTTCCTTGCCAAAAGTGGATTAACTCCGCGTTTGTAGCAAAGCCAGAGACGTAAGGCAGACCCTGCCAGGCCAGAAAGATCACCTTGGGGAAAACATGACGTGCGTGAGTGCTGCCAAGCCTGTTCAGGCAAACATGTCTCCCTGATGGGATTAACCAGCAGCAGGGCAGGACACGGGGGACCAGTCTGGGGACCATTCAGTCTCCTTGCCCCAGCGTATTTCTCAGGGTGACATAGTAAAGACTGTTTTCCAAAGGAGGGGAGAAAAGTGATTTAGTGGTCACATGAAGACTTCCGAGAAAATCAGTGTTTCCTCAGCTCAGGAATGTCCTCAGCAGATACCTCTGGCTGATGCCTCTTCCCAGCTCCAACGAGCCGCAGTGCAACGCTCCTCGCTGACGTGTCACCTGCAGACCACCACAGGCTGGGTGCCACTCGTGGTGTGGTTGACACCCAGATGTTGAGCCTGGCCCTGATACCCAACAGTGTCCAGCAGCACCTCCCGGGCCACAGCTCTGCCACTTCATGCTTTCCCATTTCAGGGCCGTTTGGCATGATGCAAAGCCAGAAGCAGGGAGGGGAGGTCACATGAGATTACGTGGTCTCTTCATGCCCATGGAGGTGACATGGTCTCGGTTTAACTCTGCCCGCGGCCTCATTCCCCCCGTGCCAGGAGCACTGCTGTTTCTCCTGGGACTCCTGAGCAGAATGATGTTCAAGTGAACTTTTGCAGCGCGCACAGTGTCGGAGGCTCATGGGACATGCGAGACCTGCTGTGCAGGTGCTGATGCACACGCAGGGTGGCCGAGATGCTCCTGAGCATGCCAGACTTGCTGCATGGCTTTAACCAACCTGGTAGGGTGCTCAGACGTGTTTGAGAGATATCGCCATCCTCCTCTCGCCTGGCTGCAGCTCAGGATTGCGGCCAGGTCTCCCAGAAGCATAGACAACCTTACGGTGGGTATTATCCTCCATCGGCACACACAAATGGGTGCATCCAAGAGCTGCAACACACTTTGTTCAGCTGCTGGGGAGACGTTTCTGGGCAGCCCCATGTCTCGCCGTGCGGTTAATGCGCTATGGCAGGTATCACGAGCTCATCTCGCCCAAGGCCAGGTCACCGCTCTGGTCCCTTTGCCCCAGCTCTGGACAGACACTGTCTTTCTGCCTCCTTTGCTAAGCTCTTTGCATGTACATGTCTGTTACTATAAGCACTTTATAACCTTCTGTGTTCAGAGCTTAATTTCTCTCCCTGTTAGGGCTGCCAAAACCCCCAGTCTTAAGCTGTTATTAAACCCTTTAATTTTTTTTTATTTTTTTTTCACTAGATGCACAGCTTTCTTTTTATCCTTCTTATCCCCGATTTGGTGCGCCTGCTCTTCTGGAGGCGGTCTGGTTTTTCCCCCATGCTCCCTGCCGCCGCTGCCCCGGGGCTGCGGGCAGTCGAGGCAACCGAACTTCTCGCAAGCTGCAATAAATAGTGTTAAATAGAGTCAAGCCAAGTGTGAGCTTTTTATACACGTTGCTCTTTAAAGCCGGGTTTGGTGGATTCACTTGGCCAGGTGGGGAATGCTCACTGAGGCTTGTAATAAGGTGCTGAAAGACCCGGTGGGCATCGATCCCCGTCCCTCTTTTGTTGGTTGGGGTTTTTTTGCAAAATCACGCAGTGTGTTTTGCTGGTTTCCCAGGAGCCCAAATCTCCCCCCCGGCCCTAAACCTGACCCATGGAAAGATGCGGTGACTGCACCAGCCCAGGTCCTGCGTGAGTCATATTTCAGTCCGTACGGATTGATTTGTTGGGAGCTCCAGGGTAACCGGGGGGGTGTGTGTCCACGTAGCCGGCAGAGGAAGGGAGTCATATCAGTTCCGTGCTTGTAAGGATGATTTACAGCTTTATAAAAGCGAAAAACACACTTTTAGCTAGCGGGGTTAACGCAGTCTGGAAGGAAATGTCAGCGTGCCCATATATCTGTGACCTGGGCTGATGCCGCAGACCTCAGCCTCCCACGGTCGATGCATTTCATCAGGGCGGTATGTGCCGCCGTCACGGGGACCCCCGAAGCCCAGTTGGGATGCGGGAGGAAGGCTGAGGATCTGTAGAGCCCACTCGGGTCCGCAAAAAGGGAGATGCTCGCTGCCGTTCTGGCCCCGAGAGGCGCCCGGGGCTGGGTGCGTTTCTCCTCTTCCTCTGTGAGATGGGCAGACAGCTCGCAAGCTGCGGGCTGACGATAAGTGCCAACACGCTCCCTGCAAAAGATGTTTGCATAATGCATCTGCGCCCCGACTGCTACGTTAGTCTCTCCGTTTGTCCCACTCTTGAGTCACTAATAGCACAGCTGCCTAATTAAAACATGAAAGGATCTCGCACAACCTCCCTGACAGAACCAGGGGTAATATTTGGCTTCAGCTTTGCAGTGGAGGGAAGGCATACACACACACACACACACACACACACACACAGCTCTTTCCCAGTCTCTTCTGGGTGTCACTCTCTCCGCAGCTGCTCTGCGCCGCGGTTGCCAGACCTGGCACCTCGGCTGCTTGTCGGTGGTGTCTCCTGGGCTGCTCCATCCCCAGGGATTCCGCGTGCCTCCACACCGCAGCCCTCTTTCCGCTAAGAGTCAAACTTTTGCCGACTCTTGCAGGGAAAAGACAAAAAAGGAAAGGGAGCAGCTTTGAGAGAGGCTTAAGGTAGCACATCTGTAGGCAGATGTTAAGCAGCCGCCGTCCATCAGCTTGGGCCATGAGCGTGCTCACCTCAAGGATGGGGTTGTTACTACATCTGGATTCGTAACACGCTCTTGGGCCATACCTGCTCCAGCATGCCTCCTAAGATGCTCTGAAGCCTCATCAGCAAACCAAAATTAACTCCGAATAAAAAAGTGGTGCCGGGTACAACCAACACCTTCTGTTTGGTACTTCTAATTCCTGTCTGGCAAGTGGAAGTACAGGTCAGGATTGGGTTTTGTTTGCATTTTTGAGCAGCAGTTTTCAGCTAGGTTTTACCAATCTCATGAGCAGTCACGCTCGGAAGGTGGCAGATTATCCCCTTTGGTCCTAAGGGTGGCCCAGGTTGGTGCAGAGAGCACAGGATGCTGTTAGTGTCTCAGGGGTGGTTTAATTCTCTTGAAAGAGTAAAACAAGCAGAAAAAAAAATGACCAGGAACGCCACTGCCATAATTCAGGTCAGATTCCCCAAAACTGAAAAAAAAAAAAAATCTTAAAAATAGTGCTTTTCCAGGACCACATTTAGGAGGTTCTTTTTATTTACTGCTGGTTTTGGGCTCTATACGAAGTCTTATATTTGTTTTCTGCAGCATGGAAAGGGGAAGCTGAGATCCACTGTGTGGTCATCTGGCTTCAGGGGCTGGGACTTCAAAACACTCCACTGGAAGATCACAGGACTTGTGACATGAGGAATGTCACAGAGACCCATGACAGCATAGCCTGAGGGCGTGCAGAGAGCGGCTTTTCGGAAACTGGGAGGACCAAAGAGGGTCCTACCAAGTGGTCAGGTTGCAAAGCTCTCCCTCCCCCTCCATCCTCAGCCTCTTGCTCCCAGCATGTGCTTTCAGCGCATGGTATTACACTGTGAGCCTCAGGCTGCTTGATAGCGAAATCCCTATTTTCCAGGAAAAAAAGTGTGGAGACTATGGTAAAAACAAGTACTAGGGAAAAAAATATGGCCAACATCATTGCCACCAGGGCAATGCAGTGGTGTCTGCTCAGCTCAGGCATCAGTCTCGCAGTTAATCAGGCATCATCTCTCTCTCTCTCTCTGCTTCAGAAAAGCAGAGCAATCTTCTGTCTGGCAAAGTAAGAATAAGTTAGATCTGGAGCCTCATCTGCTTTTGTCATCCTGGTGGTCCCTGTTGCTTTCCCTCCTGGGTTTGCTCAGCAGCAGAAATGCTTGTTCTGAAACAAGAGCTTCTTCCACCATGATCCGGCTCGTCTTCAGTTGGTCCTTCAGGCTGTAACGCTGGATTTGTACTCTTGCTGCTGGTCCATGAGTTGCGACTGGACATGAGCCCAGAACCACTAAAAAGGAGGGTGGGACTCCACACAGCTCTGCTGAAGGCAGCACCGTCTTTAAAAAAAACCTTGCAGATGGATCAGAAAGGGACAGAAGCTACAGGATTCACGTAGAAAGTCTACATCAAAACTTGGTCCAAGCCCTGCTTTGCAGAGAAGCCAGCCTTTAAGTGGTGCTAAATATAAGAAGGTTTTGACAGGACCCTGTGGTGTGGCACCAGGTCTCCCCTTGAAACCTGCAGCGACACCGTTGCGGTTGCAGTGACTGAATTACACCCTACTGTAAGATCTGATTCCTAGAAGAAACATCTCTGCTTGCCAGGGCCACCACCGATCTCGCTGTCCCATGATGTGCTGGCAGGCACTGATCGCTCTTCAAGTTTTTAAGTGCTTGGGGTGACTGAGGGTCACAGTAGAAATACCAGATATTATTTCTGAAAACATGTGCAAATACAAGCACTGGCAGCCAGCTCTCCTTGTTACAAGCTCTCTGCTGGCTGAGGCTCTTCCTTGTGTTGGTGTATAACTCAAGATGTGCTGGATGAGCACACCCTGACGCAGAGTATCAGGGAGGGCTGGAGATTCAGAGCTGAGACTGAAGTAATCCGACTATGCGTAATTCAGCAGCCCTCCCACTTGCTTCATTTATCCATCCTTATTCCTACGATTTCCCAGCGTTGATATCAAAGGAGACGTGCCTTTGGCTTGCTCAGAGGACCGATCGGCTGTTAGCTCTGTCTCACAGTGCTCGTATTAATGAGGCAGAGCTTGGCACGTGTAAAACCTGAGCAGGTGATGCTTCTTAAAAAGAAACATCCAATATATTTTAGAGAGGTAAATCTTCCACTGGGAACCTTGAACACAATATTACCTAAGCCGCTTCCGTCTCTGTTTTTTAACTCCTCTTCTACAGGTTTGGCTGTTCTTGTAAACAGAGATGGCTTCTCAATTGCATTGAGGGTTGGTTGCTCCATTGTAGGATCCCAAATGCTGCCAGTGTTTGGATCATATACCTTTTTCTCGCTATATTATCACTAGGTTCTAAGCACAGGCATCCACTAATGCAAGATACTGCTGCTTGTTGTGGCCTTTTTCCTGCATCTCGTTGATGAATACTAACCTTGTGCCTGGTCTTCACTGTTGTCCAGCCACCGCCATCCGGGCGGCAGTCCCCAACTAAGAACACAGTGAATGGAAGTCCTTCCAAATGCCCGCGGTTTGTCAAAATCAAGAACTGGGAGACAGGCTCTGTGCTTCACGACACTCTGCACCTCAAGACGGCGATGGTGAGTAGAGTTGACAGGACTGGGCAAAAGTTGTCTGGGCATAATTGAGTGGATCGCAGTGTTTTCAAGATGGCTTTATCTGGAGATAAACTGGATGAATTCAGGCCACACTTCTTGTCTCCAGTGGTGTCTAGATTTCAAACCTCTGGTGCAATAAGCTGGGATAAAGCAGGAAAAGCATATGACTTTATGCCAAGCTGGGGAAAGAATCTAGTGAGCCCCAATTGTCCGTATCAGGTGGGACAAGGGACAGTTGCACACGCTCGAGCTGTCTTACACAACATTACCTATAGGTGTGAAAAAAAGTAAGTTGGAAATGTCCCTGTTTGTCAAAGATGCCACCAACTTCTGTATAGCTAATGTTGACTTCCCCAGCCCAGCTCATGTAACCAAAAGTGCTGCAGTAACCCAAGACACGCGTGTCTCCTTCTGCCTCATCAGACCACCGCGTGCACTGAGCAGATCTGCATGGGCTCAGTAATGACCCCTAGCCAACACGTCCGCAAGTCAGAAGATACCAGGACAAAAGAGGAGGTGCTCCTCTTGGCTAAAGACTTCATTGACCAGTACTACTCCTCCATAAAGAGGTAAGTATTGGCCGTAGAAGGTCACAGGCCCTGGCTGCTGCTTATGCTGAGGTGTCGCATATGATCTGGTCTTTCACACTTGCAAGTCAAAACCGGGTGAGACTGTGGTGCTCCACGTTCAGCTGCTTCTTCAGGAGAGTTTCATTCCTAGCATTTGTTGTGTGCCTCTGTGCAAATTACCCACCTCTCCCATTTGCAATTGGTCATCTGTTATCTGAAAGCACACACGTGTGTGCGTATATGTGCACGTGTGTGCTTAAGAAAGAACTCGTGCCCAGGTGGAGAGCAGATTCCCTGCCCTCCACCCGGGTCGGTGACTGCCATCTCCTCCGTTCCCCACACGTGCAGATCTGGCTCCAAGGCCCACATGGAAAGGCTGGAGGAAGTCACCAAGGAGATTGAAGCCACTGATACCTACCAACTGCGGGACACAGAGCTGATCTACGGAGCCAAGCATGCCTGGAGAAATGCAGCCCGCTGCGTGGGCAGGATTCAGTGGTCCAAGCTGCAGGTGAGCCCCAGCACAGCTGGTGACAGCTGGTAGGTTGCCTGCCAAAGGACGCTCTGGAGTTGTGGAGAGGCAAAACTTTGCTCTTCAGACACCCGGGGAAGCATAGCACAGGTACAGCTTGTGTTCAGCACACAGCAGCTCCGCTCTCCTTGACAGCTTCGGGGGATGCACAGGCTGGGAAGTCAGCAGGAGCTGGAAAAGCATCTGTGGGGTAGGTGTAGCTGAGGTGTTTGTGCCTGAAACGGGGCCAACTGGAAGCTGGCGCTCTAGAGAAGTTTTTCCAAAACTAGATACTGCTCCAATATCTTACACGCTGCTTCCAAAACTATTGCTCTGCCTGGAGAGAGGCAGCAGGACACACTCATCCTTGGTACAGAGATGCTGTGGCAAGGGAAGATTTGGCTCAGTGCCCTTTTGACTAGCTGGAAGCATCGGGTAGGATCTGAATTAGTGATCTCTAGTGGAATCCCTCGGTACGGAGATGACGTCTCCCTCTGTAACCTGGAGCACAGCTCAAGTGCTGCTGAGTAATTCTTGTGGTTGCTTCACACGGGGTATAGGCACTGCCTGGGGCCAGGCGGCTGGGCCTTCTTCGCCCCCAGCTCAGCCTTCAGCTCTTCTCTTCCACTGTTTCTTTTGGCATATCTGAACCATGGGAGGAGCCGTTTCTGCAAGAAGTTGTCTTCAGGCCTTCTGTTGACTCTCTTTCCTGTTTTCCCCATTCTTTTGTAGGTGCCCCATCCCGGGAAACATTGAAGGTCAGGTTGGACAGGGCTCTGAGCAACCTGATCTAGCTGAAGATGTCCCTGCCGATGGCAGGAGAGTTGGACTAGGTCCCTTCCAACGCAAACCATGCTATGTTTCTATGAGTCCCCATCCTTTCAGTGGATCTCAGGCCTGACTGATACCTGTCCTATTTCAGCTTTGAGTCTTGAGCTACAAGAGACAAAGAGCAGAAACCAAAACTGCTGGTGGATAAGCCAGGAACAGCAGCACATTGAGAGCACTGGATTGAGGAAGTTTTTGCCTGAGCAGCAGATGACTCACCTCTCTAAAGCAGAAAGGGCAGCTGGATTAGACATTCACATGTTGTAAAGGCAGGGAACACATAATTATGGATCTTTAGATACCTAACGAGTCACGGTGGCTTTTAGGGCTTTCCCTGTGCTGTGTTTCTTCTGCTTGGCTCTGCCCTGGGAGTTGGAGCATGCTGTAGCATCACCACAATTACTTCCATTCTTTCAGGTGTTTGATGCCCGGGACTGCACCACAGCCCATGGGATGTTCAACTATATCTGCAACCACATCAAATACGCCACCAACAAAGGGAACCTCAGGTGAGCCACCAGGGAGTCACCAGGGTTTATGTCTGAAGTCCTCTGGGTGTGTGTCAACCCAGCTCTGGGCCCTGTTGGCATTGTCTCCTTTAGCAGCCGCTGCACGATAGGATGGTTGTAGCCAACACCTGTCCTGGGGAGCGTTAGAGGGACTTGATATCAGGGGAAAGTGTCCTGCCGGTCCCAGTATACCTCTTGCTCTCCATGGGACCTCAAAGGGCAGATTTTCCAATTATTTCTCCTTTCCTATATTCGGCATCAAATGCAGACCACGAGCTGCTCTCCAGATCTGTCTGAAACCCCATGTTAGCAGCCAGCTTCTGCCTGGAGCTGAACGGCTGGAAACCCCCCAAATTCCAGAGCTAGAGTGCACCTGGCCATGCCTTCTTCTGATGACGGAAATGCAATCAATGTTTGGGGTTTGTCCAGGGCACCAGCAGAGGTGGTGCACAGGGTGGTGGCAGGCAGGGGCAGCACCTTTCCCCCACAGCACTTTGCCGTTCCTCTGACGACCCCCATTCCTGCGCCCTTGCAAAGTCTTCGGCGTTCACCAGCGCTGCCTCTTCCTTCCAGATCTGCTATTACCATCTTCCCGCAGCGGACGGACAGTAAGCACGACTTCCGCATCTGGAACGCTCAGCTCATCCGCTACGCTGGCTACAAGCAGCCCGACGGCACTATCCTGGGAGACCCCGCAAACGTGGAGCTGACGGAGGTACCGGCTGAAGCCCTCCTTCCTTGGCATCACGGGCATGGGGCTGGTGGGGGCGTGCAGAAGCTCTGAGCATCCCGGGAGTGAGGAAGGTGCTGGGTCAGGCACGATTTATCGCATCCACTGCAGCACCACAAAGTGAAGCTGGATTTGTCCCACCCTGGGATATTTTCCCAGGAATGAAAGCTGTTTCCACGCAGGCAGGAGTTGGCCATAGCTGCACATAAAGACTTTTGCTTTTGCTGGGAAGGGGTCGCTTAGCGGTGCGGAGGGATCTGTTGCAGGAGGACGTGTGCGGCCACTGCTGACCTGGGTCAGTTGGGAATCAGAAATGATATCTGCCCGTTGGCGCTGCCCGCGCAGCACCGGTGCTCTGCTCAGCTCTTCCCAAACTCCTCTGCTTTTCTCACTCATTTTCTCCTTCACCATTACAGGCACAAATAGGGTAAGGAGCTTTTCCAGAGCCATGATCCTACCTGGGGATCTAGTTCTAGGCTCCTTTTCAGCCCAAAAACCCCTTACGGGGCCGTGGGTAGGCTGTGACTGGCAACCCCATGTCACAGCTCCCTTGGATGGAGGTTATTGCTTGACCGTAAGGGCTGAGCAGAGATGCTGTTAGGAGACACTGCCTTCTGCCATGTAACTCCCTGCCCATAATGCTTGAAGAGCAGGTGATCTGCTGGGACTCCTAAACCCCACCTTTGCTTCGCCTGTAGATCTGCATCCAGCAAGGGTGGAAGGCACCACACGGGCGCTTCGATATCCTGCCTCTGCTCCTGCAAGCCAACGGCAACGATCCAGAGCTGTTCGAAATCCCCCCCGAGCTTGTGCTGGAAGTGCCCATCCGACATCCCAAGTAAGTCAGAGTAAGCCCCGAAACTGCTCAAGGGCATCGGCAGGACTCAGCGACTCTGGGTTCACACTAAGCCACCTCCTGTGCTTGGCCTGTCCTTGCTGTGACTTGGGTGCTTTACCCAAGACCCTCTTCCAGGTCTTCCCTCTACTGTGATGTAAAGCTGGCAGAGCCTGGAGGTAGAAAGCAAGTTGAGTCCTTGTCTCAGGGCTGGTTTCCCTTTCCTTGAAGTCTCCTGGGACTTACACGACTCTGTAATGCTCCTGATGCATCACTTTCTCCCCATAAACAGCCCCTAAGGGAGATATTGCCTCCAGGAACCGTTCTGCTCACATGTCCTTCAGCCTGGTTGGCTGGTAGCAAAGTAATCTCCTCCCTTCCCCTGCCTGCATTAGGCAGGGGAGGTCTCGCTGATAGCCTAACCCTGTTGTATCCCAACAGGTTTGAATGGTTTAAGGACCTGGGCCTGAAGTGGTATGGTTTGCCAGCAGTTTCCAACATGCTCCTCGAGATTGGTGGCTTGGAGTTTTCCGCCTGCCCCTTCAGCGGCTGGTACATGGGCACAGAGATTGGGGTCCGGGACTATTGTGACAACTCTCGCTACAACATACTAGAGGTAATTCCTCCTCTCCGAGGAGGCTAGGTGCTTCTGGGGTGAACTGGGGAGCAGGCAGGACACTGAGAGAGTGTTGCCTTGAGAAGGAGAGTACAGGACATCCAAGTCTTCCTTAGATGAGGCAGTTACATTCTCCTGGAGCCGCGTGGCCAAGGGTGTGATGGGCTGGCAAGTTTTTTTGTGTCCTACGGGGCCAGGTGGTATCTAACACAACAAGCGTGATGCCTGTTGAGCTCCCCATAGACTTCTCAAAGCATCTTATGGATCAACAGGCCATAGGTCAACAGGTCATGCGCTTGATTAAGGTCAAGTGCAAAGACATAGTGGGGCTGAGAGTGTGCTGAGGCACTTGGTGGCTCCTCAGGGACATGCCTGCTCATGGGGACCCTCCAGCTGGCCCCTCTGGAGCACTCTGCCATGGCTCGGGGACTTTCCACACTGGGGAGAGGGTGAATCAGAGACAAAGCCAAGCCATGGGGAGGTGCTGGTGCAGGGGGTCTGCACCCATCAAGGGTGACTCCTTTGCCCTTCCCAGGGGCACGCTGTGTTACTTGGAGGGGCTGCATCCCTCCCCAGTTGCTTGAAAACCAGAGAGGTGAGAGCGAGTGTGTGTTTGTGCACAGGCACGTCTGTGATAGTGTCCGGGGGAAGGACTCCAGGTAGAAGAAACAGGCTGAGAAAAAGCAGGGTTTGGGAACAGGCAGGGGCCTGTTCCTCCCAGCACACGGATCACCACCATCTCCTGTTGTCCCACAGACTCACCCATTTCCCCTCCTCCCACAATGAGCAACTGCTCTTGATGGCCCTTTTCAGCAGCATTTAGTCATCTTCCTGTGCCCGGGGGAGGAAGGGAGGCCAGACTGGCCTTGCTCCTGTCACAGAGAGGAAAAGGCTGGACCACATCTTCTCAGAGGAAGGCAAAACATCAGCCCTTCATTGCAAGTGTGCTGCCCTGCCCTGCAGGTGCCTTGTGTGAGCCTGGGTCCCTCCTTTGGGTTCCCCTCCTCGAGCAGAGCTCTTCAGTCCTTGGTTCTTGGTCATTAGAAGTGTTCACCTTCTACAATGTTTCGTTACAGCAAGTGGCCAAGAAAATGAATCTGGATATGAGGAAAACCTCCTCACTGTGGAAGGACCAGGCCCTGGTGGAGATCAACATCGCTGTGCTGTACAGCTTCCAGGTACCTGAGTAATAGGACTCTGTTGTGTTTGAGTCAGACTTGAGGGACACAAGTATTGGATTGGACAAGGATGGAGACATCTGCCCAAAGACAATGGCAGCAGCTGATACACTCAGCTTAAATTGTGCTGTGCCTTCCTAGTTTTGGGCTGTTCCAGGAGCCTACAGTGAAATGTAATAATCCCTGTGCCCTGGATGTTGCAAAGACACCACTACCAGCATGAGCTCTGCCCATCCAGACAGAGTGCCCCGAGGGGTCAAGATCCAACTCTTCTGTCCCACCCATGAGGCAAGAATTGGCCCGGGTTCTCCTCCCTCTTGCACTTAAAGGTTGAGTAGCAAAACTAGTCCTTGGCAACGCAACTTCAGAGGGTGGAAGTCCTTCCCGGAGCTGGATCAGAACAGCTCTTTGAGATGTGCAAGTCATGAAAGAATTCCCCAAGGAGCTGAGCAGAGGATGCTCCATCCCGTTCATGCCATCTTAGTCTTTGCTTGACCCATGACAAATAACAGGAGGAACAGCCATGCTGTAGTACATCTACTTAGGAAGGACAAGGGCAGCTTCTCAGCCCTGGAAAATGGCATTGCTCAGTGACTGTGCTCCTTGGGAAGACCCAGGTCAGCAGCCACCCGGTGTCATCTCCAAAGGCATAGTCCTGTAAGACGATGGGAGTGAGGCATATTTGGGTCAAACAGCTGAAAATGTAAAATGTTGGCTTTCACCTTCTGGGGAGTATTAACCCACAGCTGTTGGCTCTGCTCTCTTCTCCCTCCAACAGAGCGACAAGGTGACCATTGTGGATCACCACTCAGCCACTGAATCCTTCATCAAGCACATGGAGAATGAGTACCGATGCCGTGGAGGCTGTCCTGCTGACTGGGTGTGGATTGTCCCCCCAATGTCTGGCAGCATCACCCCAGTTTTCCACCAGGAAATGCTCAACTACCGTCTCACACCCTCCTTCGAGTACCAGGTACTGTCTATACCTTACCTTCCACCAGTGCTGCGTGCCCAAAGGTATAGCCAAGAGCAGGGTGGGAGCTGGAGCTCAGAAGATGCAGGAAAGAGAGGGACACCATCTAATCCCTTCAATAAGCTGTCCCTGGACGCCGTGAAGTCCATGAACAAGTGTAATTCATGATTCCCCCTAAAGTGGTGTAAAAACCCACTGGACATTACACCTTTTTCCAGGGCAATGGCTTTTTGCCCCTCCATGGGACATGCTGAGGCCCCAACTTTTATCCTTGGAAGCAGAACTAAGCAGAGCTCCTCCCTCTGGAAGTGCCTAATTTTGCACTTTGATAGCTAGGTGAGGAAATGACCTGGTAGTCACCGTATTCCTCCTCCCTCCAGCCTGCAGGTTTGAGTGGATGGCTCCTGCCAGCATGGAGATCCAACAATTCGATGGGGGGGGGAGCTCCTCCCCAGCAGGCCAAGCAGCGGGTTGAAACGCTGCTGCTGGAGTATTTAACACTTCAGACCATGGGAAAAAGGCCCCTAAGCAAACACGTCCTCATTAGTCAACCATCCCTGCTCCGGTGGTTTTCACACAATGTGACCTTTAGTCAAGAGCCCTTAAGGAACAATCACAAAACAGGAGCAGTCTGTTCATTTCTATAACCAATCCACCAGGAACCCCCATGGTTCCTGGCCCTGATTACAGACAGCCGCCCGCGAGGGCGCAGAATTAGCTTCTGTGCGCTTGTTCCTTGCTTCAGCCGCCTCCCCTTCCCAAAGGGAAAAAAAACCAACCCTGTGGGCTGGGGTGGAGGCAGGATGGATCCCCTTCTGGCCTTGCCTGCCTTCTTCTTGCTCATGGTCTGTCAACGCCCGTCTCAGAGGAGAGAAGGCATTTGACCAGATGATTGTTACAAGCCAGCGAGGTTTTATTATATTGCAATTTGTCTGTGCATACTCCATTGCCCAACTGCCCCCAGGAGACCCCGGGGGCTCCAAGGATCAGGGACCTACGCATGAGATCAAGAGCTGTGAAGAGGCCAGTTAGTCCTCCCCGCTGTGCCTAGAGGAAATCAATGCTCAGTGCTGTGGATACAGCATCTCTAGAAGTTCTGAGCACTGCCCATCCGCCACTGCTGCTCTTCTCTCTCCTAGCCGGACCCCTGGAACACCCACGTCTGGAAAGGGGTCAACGGGACGCCTACCAAGAAGAGGGCCATCGGCTTTAAGAAGTTAGCAAAGTAAGTACCAGTGGGGTCTGAAAAGCCCTGGAGTGCTTGGGGCTGGTCCTGATTTTGGGCAGCTCTGATTGCTATGCTGGTTGGTAACGCTGCCCTACGGATATGTGCAAACTGATGGGTTGTGAGCCTGGATCTCCAGCCCGAACCACAACACCACGGAAGGCTTTAGCTGCCAAGAGCAACATTTGGAGAAACAGGCAGTCCTTTGAACACCCCATTAGACCACCAAAAGGTGTGTGAATACTGGATGTTGCATATAGTCTCTTCTCTCGAGCTGGTTCATTCTCCAGTCAGGTTGTCTTCAGCGCTCAGGAATGGCTTTCTCACTTCTTGGGTGGGAGTTTACTGCGTGTTTCCTCTTTCACAGCCTCCTGGGGCAGAGCTCTCACCCATCACTGTTCAGGGCCGTGCCGGCACAAGCAAGATGAAACTTGTGTCCATATTTCTCTTTTTCTCACCGACTCTTTAGCTACTTGAGGAGCACTTGTCTCCACTGCCTGTCTAAACCTCCCAACACCCACTTTGCAAGGAGGGGGGAGATTGGAATGAGGAATCTCCCTACAGGTGGCAGATGGGTCAGGGCCGAGCTTGAGGTTTGCACTTCATGGCCAGTTGACCCCTAGTAATGGGCCACATGAGTCCTTCTCCCCTGCCAACACTTTTAGTCAGCAGGGGTGGAGGAATGAAGGGTAATTTGGCCCCTTTGGCTGATCCTGGCCTGAAAGCCTCCCCTGAGGGCCATTGGCAGAGAGGTTCTTGTAGGAGCTGCTGGCTCCGTGGCAGCAGAGCGCTGGACCAAGACCGGGGAGGGCTAGGTCTGCCCTGGTGGCTGTGGCCAGGCTGCCAGGTGGTCTTGTGCTATTCACAGCATCTCCCCACACTTCAGTTTCCCCGAGTCCCTACTATCAGTTTATTCCCACTCTTCAGCTGTCACCTTCTGTAAGCGATTTTCTGTGGTGCATCCATAAACATGATCAGCAGCTGACAAATGCGGTCCTTAGGCTGACACCGGCGCCCGGGTCTGGGCTGGAGCCTGGGGCTGGAGGAGAGCTCAGGAAGATTAATTGAGCCATTGAGTTAGAAGAAACAATGCTTTTATTTGTGTGTGCGCAATTGATAAATGATTTTATAAAATGTTGAGCACGGCAGGTAATTAAAAAAAAAAAATAAAAAATCTCCATTGTTCCTGATGTAGCGGGGAGGAATTATTTCCGTAATTCACCATTAATCCTGCCTGGATCTGAGCTAATCAGCTGAACAGTGGCACCGGTCGTGACATGATCTTCGTGCCTGTTCGGGCAGGCTGTGCTGGTTCTGGCCAAAACAGAGCGTCCAAACCTGCACTCCCTGCCCGTCCTGCCCCGTCCCTCCCCGGGGGCCAGCGTTAGCCCTGGGGACAGGGCACACTATAGTCACAGGAAAGGATAGGGGTGACTTTAATGCGCAGAACTGCGCTGAGGAGTGATGGTATAGCAGCAAATGTAACCGTTCCTGAGGCTGACTTCAACACGGAGGGGAGCTGCCTGGAGGAGGCAGGACATACCACCCTGGGGTGGTTTCTACCTCTTCTTTCCTCCCTAGGATTTTCCAAATCTAGAGCATTTCTTCCCTCCTTGGCAGGATGGGCAGGGAGAAGCTGGGCTTCTCTTCTCCCGCCAGTGCAACCAGTCCAGATGCAGTCTCTGTTCCCCATAGCTCGTCTGAAGGGGACGGAGGAGTCCTGCTTAACTTGATCACCCTGTGGAAGTGAATCAAGCAGCCCTTATGCTTGTCACAGAGATGCTTTGTGCTCTCTTCATCCCCCCCGAAAACTGCCCCTTCCCTATCGCAACACACCTGGTTAAATCCAGACCTGCCTTTCTGGTGGCCCCATTTAAAGGCGTGCTGGTCCATTTAGAGAAGGTGAAGATAATGGTAAAGATAATTTTGCTTTGGAAAGATAATGTTGATGTCCAAATTCTGTGATTATGAGGGGCCCTAAAATAATAAACTCACCATACTGGGCTTGGTGCCCTATTGTGTATCCCAAAGCTGGCTGATGACAGCGTCTCTTGTCCCTCCATCGCTGTGCTCCCACCAATGCCAACCCATCCAGCAGCATTAGCATTGATAAGGAGACTGTGTTTCTTGTGCTGCACCACCTTGGCCAGGATTCGAGAGGCCAGTGACCTCTCAGGGCCCCTCTGCCCTGCTGTCAGAGCGGAGCCGGTGGGGAAAACTGGAGCGAACACATCCAGTCACGATTGCAGCCACAGGAGGCAGCTGGCTAGACACAGCTCCACGAACGCTCAGATAAATGTGCAACCTCTCGGCCTCAGGAGGGCTGTTCCTCTGAGTGAAGTTCATAGCGTCGCTGGAGTGCAAATCAAAGGGACCACAGACAGCCTCGTCTGACCTTCTCCGTGTCTCGTGGCTTTCTGTGTGGTGTGTGGAGCCCGAGCGCTTCTGCTCGGCTAGGACACCTCCTGCAGAAAGGCAGCCAGGTAGGATTTAAAGACATGAAGAGATGGAGAAGCCACTGTTCCTCCCCTAGCTTGGGCTCTGGTTGGTCTCCAGCTTTTCCTTTGAGGTTATCTGGTCGCTGCTTTCAGTGACTGTTGCCCCTCCTTCTTCTTCTTCTTTCTCTCTGTCCCTGCAGAAAGACCACTTCCACACCTGGTTTAGCATTTTCCTCCTATACCCATTCAGGTATTTCAGCTCTCTGTTCAAGCTACCGCATCCAGTCTTTCTCTCTGACAAGTCAAGACGAACACGCTTTTCTATAGTTTCTCTGTTTGGCATATAACAGCAAAAAAAGTGATGCTGCAAGTTTTTAAGGCAGGCTGTTCATTTAATAATATATAAAAAGGTGTGAATAATCTGGGCTAGAGGCACTGACAAGGAAGCAAGCTCTCTTACTGGGATTTATTCTTGCTTCCTAGGGCCGTGAAGTTCTCAGCCAAGCTGATGGGACAGGCCATGGCCAAGAGGGTCAAAGCGACCATCCTGTACGCCACTGAAACCGGGAAGTCGCAGGTCTATGCAAAAACTCTGTGTGAAATCTTCAAGCACGCTTTTGATGCCAAGGTATTGTACTAGCTCCCAGCCCCTGCGAGATTACGCGTGCAGCTGGGTGGCCCAAGGAAACACACGGCCGTTGGAAAGGACACGGCTCAACGCGTGTGGAGCTTCCCAGCTGCCAAGGGTCTTCAGAATCGCCCAGGGTATGACCTTGTGGGGCTGGATTGAAGCTGGAATGGCATTTCCAGCTAATGCTCCTGCAGGCATTGTGGCATGCAGTAGTATTCTGCCTCTTGGGTGGGGACGGCCATGTCCCTTGAGGCTCTTGTTCTCATCCTCCCGTTGTGGAGATTTCTGCCAGTGCACCGGCATGAGCTCAGCAAGGAGATGCTGCTCCCGTCCCCGGGTGGACTGGGATCTGTCCCAGGAGACCTGCTGGTGGTGGAGCTCCCCACTGGGTGCCACTTGCTAACATCTCTGTCACTCCCAGGTGATGTCCATGGATGAGTACGACATTGTGCACCTAGAGCATGAAACCATGGTCCTGGTGGTCACAAGCACATTTGGCAACGGAGACCCACCTGAGAACGGAGAGGTAGGACAGGGCTCAGGGACGGGGGACTACGGCAGGGACACGGGCAGGAGGGAGGTGATGGGGAACGTGGAAGACCATCCTCTTTTTGCTCAGCTGGAGCTGGAATGGCCCAAAACAGGTCCAGGTGCTGTGTGATACCTGGTGCTGTGCGTGCCTGCCTGCCTCCAGCCTGCTCTGAAACAGGGGTATCTACTTATTCCCTGCTGTGAGACGAGTAACTAATCTATTCCTAAATTCATCCCGTACAATTGGTGTCAGCGGCACACAAAAGGTGCCGGCCCCTTGGCTGGGGAGCTCCAACCTCATCCAGCCCCGAACAACAGCGTTGCAGGCTGCTGGGAACAGCAAGCAGAGAGCAGAGCTGCCGTCTGGGCTTTGGTCACGGCTTTGTTCCCTGCAGAGACTGCCAAAACGACTTTTTTTTTTTTTTCCTGTTTTTTCTTTGTAGAAATTTGGCTGTGCGTTAATGGAGATGAAGAATCCCAACTCCAACTTGGAGGAGAGGAAGTAAGAGCATCCCAAAACCCTCCCTTCCCACTCACAACCCCGCAGCCGGGCGAGCCTGCTGCTCCGCTTTCCTCCTCTCAGGGGACGGTGTGAAATCCTCACGTGGGTTTCATGTTTGCAAAGGTCTGAGGGATGGGACCTGCCTGGGGAACCAGGGGATGGAGCAGGCAGAGGCCAAAAGCACCGAGTCAGACATGCCTGTGGACTCCAGCTTGTAATTCCCTGGGGTGGCATTTTAAAGCTTCTCTCTTCAGCTGTAAGACGCAGGCATCTATGAAAAAAAAAAAAAAAACCAAACAAACAACCCACAAATAAAAGCAGGAGTTCCCCCAAAATCATTGAATCTGAGAGCTGAGGCTGTCCAGGGGACACCAAAATAGTAAGACTTGGAGGCAGAAGGGAGTTCCTGGCTATGTGAGTATGGGTGGGGGAGGCTTTAAGAACCAAATTTAACTTCTTGCACCGTGTGAAAACATTTCTAGGGAAAATAAGAGCTGTTATAAATTCCGGCTGCGATGTTTGTAACAGTGAGGCTGGAACCGGTACCTTGGAGACAGGGTCCGGGGTTTTACGAAATCCCCCGTCTGCGGAAGATGAGCCTCGAGCATCTCGTTGCGTGTCCCAGAGGCTGGGCAGTGAGGGCAGCCGGCAAAGTGTTAACCATTTGGGGCCTCCCCTTATTTTAGCTGTTAAGTACAATATATTTTGCTTAACTGGGACACCGGA
This sequence comes from Charadrius vociferus, assembly GCF_000708025.1. NCBI lineage: Eukaryota > Metazoa > Chordata > Aves > Charadriiformes > Charadriidae > Charadrius > Charadrius vociferus. The sequence continues at coordinate 1,289,494 of NW_009648775.1, read as the reverse complement.
GTCTCTCCTGAGTGAACACAGCGGTGCTCGCAAATGGCAAACGGCTGCTCATTAATTAAGGCAGAATTGGCACCGGCCGGCGGTAGAGCGCGATTTAACCCCCCTGACTTTCTGCTTGAGCAGAGCAGAGCCGGTGGGGCGGCGGAGTGGTGGGGGACACCGCCGGGCAGGGCAGGGACCGATTTTGTACCTCTCCACTGTTGGCGACGCGGCAGCCCTGAAGTGGTCTCCTCGCTGTGCAGCCAAGTCAGCTGGTGGATCCCCGCAGGGCTCACAAGCCAAAAACCCATTAGGTTTCTAACGGCCTCGCGCCTTAATGGGGACAGCTGACAAAACGGGACGTTGCCCTGGAGGTGTCTGGATGGAGAAGGGGCATTCTGCACGTGGTTCTCACTCCAAAGACCTTCACTTTTTGGGGGGTTGGGTCGGTGCAACATTGGGTTGGGTGGAGAGGTGCCGCCCGTGGCAAGCCGGGCAGATTGGAGGAGGACAAAAGCACCTGAGCTCGGTGCTGGCTGTCCCAGTCACCTCTAAATGTAATTTAAGGGACTGGCAGGAGTTTCTAAGAGCCAGGACAGCCTGTGGCTTGGTTACCTGACAGCAAAAGTGCTGGAAACAGCGACCTGCGAGGACAAATCAAAAGGGCGAGAGCTATTTTATCTGGAGGAGAGGAGACAGAAATGCAGTGTGGTAGCAGACTTCACATACAGCAAAGGTGACCGCAGAGGTGGAGGGAATAAATTACTCCCTGTGGCCCCCTCCAAGACAGGCCAAGAGGTCATGGCTTTGGATGGTAGGAAGAAATGCTGACATTAAGCATGAAAAAAAGCTTTTGCGATGAGAAAAGACAGCCCGGAGGAGAACGTCTGGGGAAGAAGGGCAGCATCATCCTGGCGTCCATAGGAAAGGGCTGCATAGAGCAGCTCCTGTCCATGCACCCCATGGACTCCCACCCAGCCCATGTCCACCAGGGGATGCGGAGGGCGGCTGAGACCCCGCAGGGCAGGGATCGGTGGCCTCTCTAATGCAGCCCATCCATCAATAGCCATCCCCTGCCACAAAGACCTATTCATTTCAGCAAAAGCTGCTGGTGCCCCGACCTTGGGCCCGGCACCCAACTGGGGAGTTTGGGCTTTATGCCCATCTACACCGGTGGGCTGTGCTGCCCTGCCTTGGCCGTGTAACCCCAGGTGAGGACACGACAGTGGAGAAAGAAGTGGCTCCCTCCAGCTGGATTGAAGCAGAAGAGCACGAGCGGTCCGGACAGAAAGGATGAGGCTCTGGAGCAGAGTTGGAACACGGGGATCTATGACCCTGGCAGTTATTTTGCTCAGGGGTTGTCTCCTCTGCGTGGCGTGCCAGGTGGAGGAGGTCTGCTGTGACTCATCCACACACTACTGCTTCATTGCTCCAGCAGTATATTTAGAAACTCTTGTGTAGAGCAATTTTTGAAGATGGTTCAATTCAGAAATACTTCTGCTGTTGTCAGATTTTTTTTCCTCCACGCCCCTCCCCCCTCCTCATCCCCTCTGCTCTCACTCTTTTTTTTTTTTTCACTTCCTATGAATGAAAAATCCTTCAGAATATCTGTTCAGACATATACCCGACCTTGTGTGCAACCAGGCAAGGACAGGTAAAGCCAAAGGTCCTGCCAGCTCTGCACCGCTGGGGACAATGCGGTGGCCAACACCTGGATAAACTCACTGGGAGGTGACTGGAGGACCTCATGGAGCAGACCAGGTCCAGCTGGGGGGATGCAGTATACTGGCTGCTACAGCTTACTCCAAGGAGGGAGCACATTTCTCTGCCGTAGCCATTGATCACAGTACCTGCTTGTGAAATATTGAGCCCTAAGCTTGAACCCGCTCTGGTTTGGTCTCCTCCACGGTCCAGTCCCCTCTGAGCACGCAGCCTGGTGGGAACCACACGCACATTTGTCACCACTGATGATGCTTTTGCTGTTCACAGGAGCTACAAGGTCCGTTTCAACAGCGTCTCCTCTTACTCGGATGCACGGAAATCCTCAAGCGACGGCCCCGACTCCAGGGACAACTTCGAAAGCACGGGGCCCCTGGCCAACGTCAGGTAACTAAGGTGGAGAGGGAGGCAGCCATGTCTTGCTTGGACAGAGCAGGAGCTGGTGCTGCACAGAGCCCCTTTCTCCTACCCCAGCTCTTACCTAAACCACAACGTATTTTTGCAACGCGCAGATCCCTCCACACTCCTTCACACTGGTGTTGGATGTGGCGGTGGGCGAGGGAGATGTTGGTGTCCCTCCCAGCTCCCCAGCCACAGCTGTGCCACCTCTCCACAGGTTCTCCGTGTTTGGGCTGGGGTCGCGCGCTTACCCTCATTTCTGCGCCTTTGCCCGGGCGGTGGACACCCTCCTGGAGGAGCTGGGCGGGGAGAGGATCCTCCGCATGGGAGAAGGGGATGAGCTTTGTGGCCAAGAGGAGTCCTTCAGGACCTGGGCCAAGAAGGTCTTCAAGGTAAACCGTTTCCCTCATGCTCCAGGGGGGAGAAGGACAGAGGGACAGAGCAAAGCTGCTGGTTAGAGTCAAATCCTAACCTCTCCTGCCCTACACTGGGACACCCATCCACCACCCTGGCCCACATTAAAGAGGTTCTCCATATTTTGGTGGAGCTGGCATTCTAGGCTATGGTGGATTCCTGTATTATCCTAGAAGCCTGGGGGAGGAGGGCACCACGAGAACTTCCCATGGCCACCAGTATAGCCCTTACACCATTGGGGCTGCCTCCTCCATGTGTTGGTTGAGGTGGGGTGGGACAAGGAGGGTGATGGGGCTGGATCTGAAAGCCCAGGGGCAGCAGGGAGATGCCTGAGAGCCTGGTGCGTGCTGCAGGCAGCGTGTGACGTGTTCTGCGTGGGGGACGATGTCAACATCGAGAAAGCGAACAACTCCCTCATCAGCAATGACCGGAGCTGGAAGAGGAGCAAGTTCCGCCTGACCTACGTGGCCGAAGCCCCAGAACTCACGCAAGGTACAAAACCAGGACCACCCCGGAGGGCTCTAGGCATGGGGTAGGTGGAGGAGACGTAGTGGGCTCAAGTGGGAGGCAAAGGGGCCAAATCTCCTTACTTATTCTGTGTCAAATTCCCAGCATTTCAGTCTTGCCTTTGCCCTCCATCACATGCCCAAGGAGAAGTTTGTGATGGTCTCTGGCCCCTCCGCCTGGTCCCTGTCTGTATCTGTAACAGAGATGTCGGGATATGGTCTCATCTCCCTCCTCCTGACCCCATTTTTTGAAGCAAAGAGCTGGAAACCTGGGAGCTTGCCAAGCTTGCTTTTGTCCAAATGCCGCTCGGCTGAGCGTTGCGGTGCAATGGCAGGTCCAGCCCACCGACACCTGGCCCCTCAGCACGGCTCCTGCAGCTGAGGATCTGCCGCACCGGCTTTGCTCTTCCCAAATTCAGGCGCTTTGCTCCCAGCCAAGGTGGTACTGGCAGCGAGACGTGCATGCCCGCGCGTGAGGGCACGTCCCCCACGCCTCCTGCGGGTGGTTTTGGGGTCCTCCTCAGTCACTAACAAAAGAGACGTGTTTGGTTCCCTCCCCCTGGGGTTTCTGGTCCGCCCAGCCTCGCTGAAGCTTTGCAGGAGATGGAGGCAGAAGGGTGGTCGAACCCACCGCTGGTGGTGTCAGCCAGCTCCGGTCCGACTGGCTGAACCCGCCATGAGAGCCAACAGCCCTGCAAAACCCGAACCTGCCTGCCTTGGCCGTGCTCTGCTGCCTTGCTTCACTGACTCTTCTCCTCCGCAGGACTGTACAGCATCCACAAAAAACGCGTCTATGCAGCCCGGCTTATCACACGCCAGAACCTGCAGAGCCCAAAGTCCAGGTAGGAGACGCAGCTGCCCCGGGGACCTGCAGGAGCTGAACACGCTCATGGTGTGCCCAAGCATCCATGCACGCGGCGCTGCAAATGTCCCTTGATCCCTGAATGTCCTGTGGACACCACCTTTGTGCAAATCGCCACCACCAAGGCTGGAAGCCACGTTAACCCCGTGAAGGGTGTTTGCTGCCACCTTACACAGCGAAATCTCTGCCGCTGCGTAAATTAACCTGCTGCTGCCTGTGAGGCTGAGGAGATGGGGTGGCCACACTTGTGGAGCGGCGGGGTGCATGCAAAGAAAGGATAAAATTGCTGAAGCCAGAGGTTAAACTGGTTTTCCCTTTTAAAAAGCCCCTGAGGGTGAGTCAGCGGCGAGGGGAGGCAAACGCTGCTGTGTCCTTTCTAGCTCCCTGCTGTGACTTCGGTGATGTGCTCAGTGGGTCACCAGGGCTGGGACATGCCACCACCAACGCTGCCCAGCACACCCAGTGGCTCATGAGGCCAGAGCTCAGCAACTCCCTGAAGGACTCCCCCCAAACCCATCCTGCTTTTTCTCCTTTCCCTGTAGTCGCTTGACAATCTTCCTGCGCCTCCACACCAACGGACACCAGGAACTGCAGTACCTGCCCGGGGACCACTTGGGCGTGTTCCCAGGGAACCACGAAGACTTGGTCAATGCCCTGATTGACAGGCTTGAAGATGCCCCTCCGGCCAACCAGCTGGTGAAGGTGGAGCTCCTGGAGGAGAGGAACACAGCCCTAGGTAACCAGGGCTGTCTCTATACAGAGGTGGCCTCTCTTCTCCTCACCCGTCCCTTGTAGTGGTTCTTGTAGCTCCTCAGGGAGGCAGGTGGCCCCCAGGAGAAATCATTTCCCACCTCACTGGTGTGTTTGCCTGGATTGGGAGCCCCTCCTTCAACCTTCCTCTGCCCAGAACCATTGCTTGTCTGCACTTGAGGTGTAGAGCAAGGGTTTGAAGGATGAGCAGGGCCCTGGGGAGAAGATGTTTCTTTGTTCTCCAGAAAAATTAACTTATATTCTCATGGAAAGAACAATGTCTAGGACTGGAAAGAGTTAAGGAATCTTAATCCCCGTATTTCACGGATAAGTCTGATACCCTACCACCATGCACCGTGTAACAGGCCATGGAAAAGAGTACTAACTCAGAGTGACGGAGGCTGAAGGTGGTGAAGTATCAGAGTCATATTTGTGCTCATTGTACAGCATCTCACTTGTAGCATGAGGATATCTCACTGACTCTTTTTTCCAGCTCTTCATCATTCACTGCCTCAGAGCTGATAAGGAGGAATGATTTGTCCCCCTTGGCTCTTACGCTCAGCTGATCCCATGGTTGTGCTGAATTCCCTCCCGGCAGGTGTCATCAGTAACTGGACAGATGAGAACCGTGTCCCACCATGCACCATCTTCCAGGCTTTTAAGTATTATTTGGACATCACCACCCCTCCCACACCCCTGCTGCTGCAGCAGTTTGCTTTGTTGGCCACCAGTGACAAGGAGAAGAAACGTCTGCAGGTCCTTAGCAAGGTAAAACCTCAGACCCCAAACCCCAAGTTCCTCAAGGTCCTGGGGACAACCACAACCCCAAGGCATTTTCATCCCACACTGTGGTTAGGCTGAGTCTCTACCCATGCCAGCAGGGCTCCTCCTGCCGGCCTCCACGGCCACCTGCCCCAGCTTTGCCATAGGCCTGGTGGAATGTCAGTAAAGGCATCTGACTTGGAAGAGGTTGATGCTGCAGTGCTCTCCTCCCTCTTTCCCCGGCTGCAGGGCTTGCAGGAGTACGAGGAATGGAAGTGGTCCAAGAACCCCACCATCGTGGAGGTGCTGGAGGAGTTCCCCTCAGTGCAGATGCCCTCCACGCTGCTGCTCACACAGCTCCCCCTCCTCCAACCACGCTACTACTCCATCAGTTCCTCCCCAGAGATGTACCCAGGCGAGGTCCACCTCACCGTGGCAGTGGTCTCCTATCGCACGAGAGGTACCATGCTCATGCAGGGGTCAGTGAAGGCAGGCTTGGTGTGGGGAGCAGAGGAAAAGCATTGGCACGTGATTCCTTCAACCCATGACACTGCTTCCTAACCCATGTTAGGAAGAATGGCCTTCCATCAAAGGGCAGTTTATTGCAGAGATGCCAGATCTGGGTCAGGTACCAGCAACAGACCAGCCGTAGTGGCTCCAAGCTCCACGTGGGATTGTTTGTTTGCCCACACCAAAGTCCACGTTGCCACAACTAGCCAGATTTCTGTACCTGTGCAAGTACTGATGTGTCCAAGCCGCCCTGGTCATGGTGTAAATGGACCCAGCCCCATCTCCACTGCAGCCGGCAGGACACAGGGGAAGACACTGGCCATTCACCTGGGGCTGCCATAGAGGGCTTGGGTCTGGAAGCACCACAGCATGATGCTGCTTCTGCCAAAAAAAGGACCAAAGAGAAGTTGGGTGCTTCCTAAGTATTGTGGAGGTGCAGCTATCCCAGGACTGGGTCCTGGGTGAACCTGGGTAGCTCCACAGAGGGATCCAAGTGCCAAACTTCTACCAAGTTCATGGAGAATGGATGCAGAGATACTAAATGTTTCAGTGAGGCGTTCACATGGGATGTTGCAGGGAGGGTTTCAGAAAGCAAAGCAACTGGAGTAAGTAGTTGGCTGGTATGTCAAGTACAGACTTTTCCCTCCCCTCCTAGACGGAGAAGGACCAATCCACCACGGAGTCTGCTCCTCCTGGCTCAATCGGATACAGACCGATGAAGTAGTGCCCTGTTTTGTAAGGGGGTAAGTGGTCCACAGAAGGGAAAGATTAAAAAGATGGGGTGAGCCCCGTCTTTGCCCTCAATTCTTCTTGGCAAAGACCTAAGGGTGTGGAGAAAACAGGGCTGGATTTGTGAGCAAATAGGTCCCTCCCGCGTGCAGTTCTCCTGCACTAAAATGTTGCTTTCTGAGATATCACCTCGTTTTCTCCCCCTCCCTTTCTGGGTGGTGTCTCAGCTTGCTGCGGGCAGGGGCGAGGGAGGGAGCATCCTGCTTGGGTTTAACTGGTGTCTTCGATGTGTGCAGCGCGCCCGGGTTCCACCTGCCCCAGGATCCCCAGGTGCCCTGCATCCTCATCGGCCCCGGCACCGGCATCGCCCCTTTCCGCAGCTTCTGGCAGCAGCGGCTTTTTGAAATCCAGCACAAAGGTGGGTCAGCGTTTATCCCTCCTGTTCCTCAACTCAAGCAGTGCTCGGGAACTCCGGGCTGGGGATGGGGGTCCAGTCTCCTGCCTGGGCTGCCCCAGGAGAGGCAAAGGGCTTCTTGAAGCAGCGGCTGTCCCAAGTGCAGGCGTGGAGGACAGGCCAAGCTCCGTGAAAATCCTCCTGTTGAACTTTGCAAGTTATTTATGGCAGTACTATAGGGCTGGTGTTGGTTTTCAAAGGTCATTTAATGTAAAATATACATTTCTCACTGATCGTTTAGGCCATTTAGGAAAAAAAAAAAAAGTTTAATTTCTCCCCAAAACCTGGCACAAGCGGCCCTGCCGTGTGACCCCAGGCCATGCACTGGCTCAGGCAGTGTGTTATCTCCTCCTTGCTGGTTTTCCCTCCCTCCCAGTTTGGCCAAGGAAGGCTCCTGGCAGTCTTGTGCAGGGCGCTGGGGCTGCTGGCAGATCTGGAGGGAGGCAGCTTGTAAAAAGGGCGCATTGGTGGTCCCGGGGCTAACTTCTCCCCCCATGTCCCCCCCTTCCTCCCCCCCAGGTCTGAAGCCGTGTCCGATGGTCCTGGTGTTTGGCTGCCGGCAGTCCCGGATCGACCACATTTACAAAGAGGAGACGCTCTTTGCCAAAACCCAAGGTGTCTTCAGAGAGCTGTACACAGCCTACTCCCGGGAACCGGACAAACCAAAGGTGTGTGGTGGGCACTGCTCGGGTCCTAGTGGGTGGCCCTGGGTGGCCATGGCCAGCCCGGCACAGCACGGAGATGCCGGTTCCTCGGCGCAGCCCCAGTGGCTCGTGCCCCAGGGCACTCTGGTTGGGTAAGCGTGCAGGATGGTGCCCTTCCCAGTGCCGCCCCATTCCCAGGGCACATCCCCGTCCCTGCGCCAGCCCGAATGTGCGCCCACACCACCCACGCTTTGCCCTGGAGGGCTGAAAGCCATCCCCACCAGGTGGGAGCAGATGAGGCGGGGAAAGGCGCATCCTCCCTAGCAGGTGGACAAAGAGGGATGTCAGCCGGTGGGGTGGCCCAGCGCCAGCGCCAACATCTGCTCTAAATCCCCACCACCACCTCGGCAGGCCTGGCAATGAGATATATGGCGAAGGTGTGGAAATGCAAGAGCAAAATGATGCTTCGCTGCGTTCCCCATCCCTTTTCTATCACCACGGGTGCTGCGAGGCACGGGCATGTCCCCCCTGAAGAGGCGGTGGCGTGGCACTGCTGCCTCCCCGGCACATGGTGCACACAAAGCTGGCCGGAGCGTGCAGGTGGATGGGGCTGAGAAGCCGCAGTTAATCTCAGCTCCCACCTTCTCCTCCTCCTCCTCCTCCCTCAGAAATACGTGCAGGACGTGTTACAGGAGCAGCTGGCCCAAACCGTGTTCAAAGCGCTGAAGGAGCAAGGAGGCCACATCTACGTCTGCGGGGATGTCACCATGGCCGGGGACGTCCTCAAGACCATTCAGCGCATCGTGAGGCAGCAGGGCCAGCTGTCGGTGGAGGAGGCGGGCGCTTTCATCAGCAAGCTGCGGGTGAGTAGCGTCCCCACCACCACCAGACAACGGCGGCGAGCTCCTGCCACCGGCACTGCACCTGGTGCCTCCTCCTGCGGAACGGGTAGCACCGAGGAGACGGGTGCTGGAGGCAGGGGGGACGTTGCAGCTCCCACCCGCGCCGCCTGAACCTAGGCAAGGTCGGGAGCGTGATCTTCCAAAGCTTTGGGATGTGACCTTGCTTTGTAGGAGCTCAGCTCCAGGCTGCAGCCTGCGCTGGGCTCCTGCAATGAGCCTGGGGCTGTGCTGAGCGATGCTACGAGCTTTTTTGGGAACCCCTGGTAGCCCAGACAGTGCTTTTTCACCTGGTTAAGTCCTCACTGTCCCTCCGTCATCGCAGCAAGTTAACAGGGCAGTTTGTGGGTCCTCCTCCCAAAATCTCCTCTGTCCCGGGGCTGGGGGATGTGGTCTCCAGGGGGAAGGCACTGCTGCAGATGTTGCAGCTGAAGCAGAGGTGAGCTCAGTTTGGGACACAGGCCTGAGGACGGATGCTCGAACAGCTCTGCATCTGCCCAGGAGGACAATCAGCCCAATTCCTGCGGGACTACCCCTTCTGAACCATCTCCCCACATTCCCTCCAGCAACCGAGGCAGCCCAGAGCCACATTTCTAGCTGGTTTGCAAGCGAAAGCTCTCGTACACAGCCTGTCCTTGGGCTACTTGTCCTGCTGATGGGCAGGCAGCCCCTGGGTTTACCCGCAGTTGAGGAGGTCTAACGCACCCCCACTGGCCCCCAGTGTGACCTTGGCAAGGTCATTTCACCTCCCTGCTTGTCCCTGTCCCTCTGCTCTGCCTGTCCCACCAGCGCTTGTGCCATGTGTGCGGTACCTACCCACAACACGAGAGCTTCGCGGTGCCGCAGCAACACCGACTGTTTGTAAATACTCCTTTTTTCCCCCCCTCTCCCATCCTGTGTTTTAGGATGACAGCCGGTACCACGAGGATATTTTTGGAGTCACCCTGCGTACGTACGAAGTGACTAACCGCCTTAGATCCGAGTCTATCGCATTCATCGAGGAGAGCAAAAAAGATACGGATGAGTGAGTTGACGTGTTTATTTTAACCCCTGCAGTTGTCTCCCAGGCGCCTGGGCTGCGGGATGGGGAAGGGGGCTTTAACTTCTGCCCCGTATGTGGTCCTCCTTATAGCAGAGGTTGAGGAAAGGCATTTGATTTTTGCACTGGGAGCAGAGGCCGCTGCCTGGCGGTCTCTCCGAAATAGCTGTCACCTCGCGAGGATAAATTCCACACACACCCCCAGCCTTCCCGGCTTATTGCACCAACGCGCTCAGACCTGACAATCCCATCCCAATGGTGATGCAAAGCAAAAATCCTGCCCCTGCTCCCCTGCCAGCGCGCCGGCGGACGATGGGCTGGAAGGTTTGCAGGCTCCATGGCGAGGGGTGTCTCTCCCCAGCGCCGGTGGGGAGACCTGGCCAGCTCCAAGGGTGCAGGTGACCGGTACCCACAGTGGGAGAGGTCTCCAGGCTGCTGCATGCCCCGTTAAGGAAAGATCTGGAGGCTTTTCTTCCCACTGTTGTAAAAACAACCATAAGTTAAAAAAAAAAAAAACCACAAAAAAACCAACCTTGACATTTGCTATGTTTGTTTCTTGCTCCACCGTGTCCTGCCATTTGCTCGGCTCTGCCTCGGTGGGATTTTCCCTGCCTGAGCAGAAGGATTATTTAGGATGAAGGATGAACGGCTGCTGCGTGGACCTTGCTCCTCGTCCTGGCCCTCAGCAGCCCGGGCTGCAGTCCCTTGCCATGTAGTCCCCCGCAGCAGGTTTCCCACCATCCCTGAGGTTTGGTAGGAGTTTTTCCCTGAGGCAGCACATTCTCTGGGGTCTGCACTGTATACAGAGCGCCTTAGTTTCCCGTCTCCAAGTAGGGGTAAGGGTTATACACCTGCCCACCTCACCCAGCTGCAAAGGGGTCTGTAAATTCCCGTCTACAACGTGGTCCCTTGGGAAGTCCTTCGTCCTTAGACGTTCCTCACCGCTCCTCCTGAGGCCAGCCTTTCTCCCCTTTCCCTTGCAGGGTTTTCTGCTCCTAACTGGACCCTTCGCCCCAAGGGGATGCCAAACCAGTCCCAGCACCTGCTGCCCCCTCCAGCCGGAGGGCGCTGGGTTTTGTATTTCACGGACACGGTGGCTCCTTTTCCACGGGGGAACTGCCCATGGAAAGCACTCTGTCTCTCGTCCTGTTGTTGTGTCCTGATGATGATGATGATGATGATTTTTATTTCCTTTTCTTCCTCTTTCTCTTGCTCTCTCTCTTGTCCTGTGGCGGTTTCTTTTCACCCCCTTTCCCTTCCCTGGATTTCCCCACTGAAGTATGATGGCTTTGTAACCTGCAGTGGCTCTTAACAGAACTTCACATTTCTCCTCCTTCTCATGAGGGCATTTTGCAGCTGCATGAAATCACCACCTTTGTGATCATCTGCGTTTTTGGTGTTTTGGGGGAGAGCAGAGGTGGCAGGGGCTGGGCAATTGATAAGTCTTGTTGCTTGAACAGACCCGGGGGTTGTTCCCCCCGGGTTCCCCCTTTCCCCAGCTCAGGCCTTGGCTGAATCCTTGCGTTTTTGTGGCTTTCCTTTGGACTTGTACAGACCTGGGCACGTGCCCGAGGCTGGGGGCAGATGATGTGCGACGCCCTCGTGCCTATGAACTTTGTTCATCCCCGAGCAGCGTGGGTACAAATTGTGTCTGTTTCGACCCAAAGGGTGGGATGGCTCTGATTCGCCTGTCACGGTTTCTCCTAAATGGACTCTGCGCTGTGTTCGCCTCCTCCTCCGCTCCCTCTTCCCTGTGACCCTCTCCTTTTGCTCAGTCCCCACTTTTGCTGGCATGAAAGTCCTCCCACAGAGGAGCCAAGCCCTGAACACACAGGCTGACGTGTACTCTAGGGAAAAACCTCATGGCAATGAGCGCTGCTTGGCCAGGCTGTCCTCCGGAAGGCTTTATGGGAGATATGTGATCTGCAGCCACGACGCCGGTGGGAGAGACTCAGGCACCGGCCACATCCCAGAGCTTTGCATGCTGCGAATGTGTGAACCCCCTCCCGGGTGCGACTGGAAAGCCACGAGGATGGGAGAGAAGCGGCTCCAACCCCGGCTGATGGAGGCACTTCCCGGTAACAAAGCCCATTTGGAAGGCAGCACTTGGAGGGTTACGGCGGCTCCTGGTCCTTGGTGAGGATGTGCTGACTCTTGAAAGCCCAGAGAGTGTCAGCCCCACCTCAGCGCAGTCTTATGAGCAGTTCTGGGATGAGCAGACCCCAGCCACTTCCACACCTTCCGGAGCAGAAAGTGCCAGCACGGAGCGACCTGCCTGCCAAAAGAAATACATGTGGCATCTCGGTGGCGAGCCAGTCCCCTCTGTAGGCTCTGCGCCACCTGCCAGCGGCACGAGCTGTCTCTGCCGGGACATCTCATGTGAGAAGGGAGGTGAGATCGGCTGCAAAGATGCTGCGTGATTCTGGGCTCTGACACGCTCGCACCTCAGCCCCGCTGCTAAAATCTGGCCCCAAAAGCAATCTGTTAACAGGATCGCAGAAAAGTATCAGCCCCTTAACAGAGAAAAGCTGTCTGCAAGGTAAAGCACGTGTGACCTTGTGTGTCCTTCTTCCTTCTCCTCCCTTCCTCACCCTGCAGAAGGTTTGTCCTCCCTCAGTGCCAGCAGGAGGACAGCAGGGCATGGCTCTTGCTGGTGGCAGGGATACGGGGTTGATATTTTGAGCTGGCACCTGCTGGTCCTTTCCTCCTGCCCCACTCTGCTGCACGGTGCCCTGATGCTGGTACGGAGCATAGCACCTGCACCGCCGACAGCAGAGGCTTTGTCCGGGAGCTGCAACGGTGAGCTTTGCTTTCAGAGGGCTGAGATTAGCCACCCTAAGCCAAAGCTGGAACGAAAAAGAGCCGCAGGAGGTTTGCTGCTCTCCCAGTCCACGGTACGAGTCACCCTGGCTCTCCTGGCCCCGGGCTGTGCAGTTATCCCCACCTCCAGCCAGGACCTCCTGCCCTTTCCCGCTGCTTGGCCGGCCATGTCTCCACGTGCTGTGACCATCTTCTCCAACTTCAACTCCCTGAAGCAGCTCCAGCCCAAAAATCCAAGAGCGAAAGGCCTCAATGCACTGGGAGGACTGGAGATCCGGGTCTCGGTTTTGCTGGTCCCAGCAGAGCATCTAGGGTGGCGTAGAGTGTGAATGGATGCTGCCACGGTGTGGCCACAGCCGAGCTCGCCGGGCTGACAGCAGGGTTTGGAGCCAGGGGGAAGGCCGGGTTTGTGTCACTGCCTGGGGACTCGGTGACCTGGAGGTGACAGCAGGACAGGACAGAAAAAAAGCCAGCCCCTGGTCCACCTCTGTGGGTTGTGCCCTTAATCCCAGGGCAGGCAGTGGGACGGGGGGAGCTGGGTCCCTTTGCTGCTGGGGGGTGTGAATTTGGGCAGAGGTGCTGTCTGTGGCAGCCCAGTCCCTGGCCCTAGGGCTGGGAGAGTACGGCAAGCCTGGTCCTAACCCCCCAGCGCTACGGCTGCAGAAACAGAGCTAAAAATTAAATTCAAACTCATCCCCTCTTTTGGGAAAATTTATTCTGACCCTACACTCTGTGCTCGGGTCCTCCTCTAAGCCGAAGGAACGACACAGCCTGAAGAGAAGGCAGTGCCCAAAGAAATGCCCTTGTCTTCATCCTCTTTCCAGCTCACCCTGTGTTGCCGGCAATTAGTCCTCCCCTTGTCCTGCCTTCTGCCTGTACCGCTATAGCGTCTCCCATCTGGAAGCCGCGTTGCTGCTGCGGTCTGTGCCTGAGACGAATCGGCTCGCTTTCCCCGCACCCCGAGGCTTCCCACCGCCCTCTCCCCCTTCCACCCGGGGCCACCAGCGAAGGCAGCGGGGAAGCGCGGCGGAGAAGGGAACACAGTGGGGCGGGGGGGTGCGCCTTCGGTGGGACCTCCGGTGGGTCTGCGCGGGGCAGAGAGCCAAAGCCGTCTCAAGTTCAACAAGGCATCGGGGAGGTGAGTCCTTCAGAGAGCCCTTCGGAAGGGAAACGCTGGTCTGAGGTCAACCTGCCTGGCCCCGGAGAAGAAACACCCTCCCTGCCTTGAAGGTCCGTGAAGTGAATATGTGCCCCAGTGCTCCGGGCTGCCCCTGTGCTCCCTCTGCCTGATTTAGGACCGTTGGCTCCCCACAAGCCACACCACTGGGAATTTGGACTCATTGGGTTTTGTTGAGTCAGTCTCAGACTTCTTAACTTCTCCTTCCTCCCCCTTACCTGCAGGGGCTTCGCGCTCCCCTCGAGCTTAATTTTCTCCCGCAGCAAAGGGGGAAAATAAACTTGCAGGTCTGCTTTATCATTCCGCAAACGCGGCTCTTCCACCAGTTGTCAAGACTCCGCTCATCTCGGTGTGACGTTTCTGACGTGCGGCTGTAGCTACGCTATCTCCAGCATGCATAAACGGCGGAGAGCGAGGTGGGGTCTGCCGTAGACCGGTGCCATGAGCTGCTCGGGGGTGTCGTTCACGGAGGGGGTTGTGCCTCTCGGGCTCTCAGTTCACAAATTTGTCACCTCCGGGTCACTGCTGCCCGTCCAGGCTCCTGCGCAGCCCCACACAGCTCCTGCCTCCTGGACCTGATGGACACCCAGCCTGGTCCAATGTCCCAGTCCCTCTCCTAGAGGATGTCCACCACCGCCTGTTTTGCAGCGGCTCAGCTCCTTTTCGGTCCCCAGGGATAAAACACAAGGAGGCTTTTCTCAAAACAGGAGATTTGATTTTCAAGACACCGTGAAGCGAGGGTTCTTTTCTTAAAGATTTCAATTCGTAGGTTTTTCGAATGTCCACAGAAAGTTATATATGAACTTGAAAACTCATGGGAAACAGTTCTCTGTTTTCCCAACCTGCTGTGTCCACTAGCAGGGAAAAATAATTTGTTCGTTCAGTGCAAGGGTATCTACTGCCTGTGTTGTTGATGACTTCAAAGGTTTCATCTTCCCAGAAGGACTGCCTGGGAGTTTGTTGTTCTTCTATTTATGAGAGACAGCGGGAAAATAATGAGACTTCTGCCATCAGGAGTAGACTCGCGAAGATGACACCTCCACGATGGTTGCTGGGTAGTTGCACCAGAGGAACCGAGCCAGTCGCATTCATGCTGGCCAGAGAAACGGGGTCTGAGTTTGGGCTGTCCAGGCTCCCTGTCGCCTCTCCTGTGCCCACACGTCCCCAGGGCCGAGCAGGGGACTTTGTTCACACCCAGAGCAGTGTGAGCCGACGTGTCCGTGCGTGACCGGCAAACACGCAGTTGTGCCCTGAGCCAACGTGGTTGCACCTATGTGGAAGAGGAGACGGGAAGAGACAGGAGCTGCATGAACCTGTGTCTGCTCTAGCCGTGATTGCTCCGTTAGTTCCTTCACCGTTAGTACATGACGTCTCTCGCCCCATCCCAGGCTCCCTCCACTGCTCCCCTATGGAGATCCCCCCTTCCTCCTCCCCAGCCCCGTCTGCCCAGCCAAAAGGTGCTCCACAAGGGTGGGTGAGGGGGGTGGCAATGGACTTACAGTGCCTTGTGCTGGGAAGAGACTGTCGCACCGGGGTTGCCCTCCCGTTCCTGCTCTCTCCAGAGATGCTCCCAGCACGCCGAGGCTGGGGGATGAGGGGAACGGATGGCTTCATTTTACGAGTGAAATTCTTGGTGGGCAAATCCCCCCCGGGATAACTGAGAGCGAACGTACAGCCCTGCTCAGCCGTGCTCTGCGATTAATCTCCCAGCGACGGGGTTTGATAAGGGTTTGGAGGCTGCGCAGGGTGAGCATGTGGGTGCAAACTGGACACCACCTTCTGCAAGTACCACGGGTCTGGGAACACCCACCACGTACCAGAGACCATGTTTTTATTAAGCTGGTTTTGGGGAGAGGGGCATGTTTGTGCTGAAGCTTCACGGACTTGCACCAAGCCCAAGCTGCTGCCTCCTGACTTAACAACCACTGAAGCCATCACAGCCCCCTGATTTATACCCGTGGGCAGGCTGCCGGGAGCTCCCAGCGTTTTGTGGAAGGAGAATTTGATGCTTCAAACTAAATTTTGTTCCTGCCTTCACTGGGGACCAGTTCCCAGCTTCAGAATTGCTCTGATAACTTTGCAATTGCTTTGATGGTTCCGGAGGGGAGCACAGTCCCTTTACAGAACAGATGGAGACGGGTTTTCAGGACCATTCGACTTCACTGTAACTCTGTCTTTGTTATAACGATTTTCTCCTGCCATAACAGGAGGCGCAGGATTTGGCCAGCGCTGAACGCTCTCAAAAACTGTATACCCGGACAAAATTAGTCTAGAATCCGCGTCTCTCTCGCATCCGAACTGCCTTCCACACCCGCCAGCTTCAGTGGCGTTGGGGATTTCAGCAGCTCGCGGGATCAGGCTTCCGCAGCGGCGGCAGCGGTTTCCCGACGGCGGGATTTTTGCGCGTGTCAATCTGCACTGGCACTTGCCTGCAATGCATGACCCTGGTAATCCATTTGAAACCTGCCCTCGACGGGGGGGGGGGACCTGGGCTCTAGCTTCTTCCATGCGGCCGCGCGTATTTAACAGGACATCAGGGGAGGTGGAGAAAGCTAATGAGATTGCTGCGTTAAAGCACTCGGTTCCAGAAGTAAAACAGACCTGACCAGAGGTTGAAATTGGCTTGATTTTAGCACGGGTACAAGGGCAACTCATGAAATATTTAAGCATCGTAATGCAGATATACCTTTTTTTTATTATTATTTTTTCCTGCTGTGCCAGGAAGGAAGCGGACTAGGAACTCTTGGCCTCCACCCCTACAGATGTTTGGCTGTGATGGAAGTTTGAACCACTGAAATCACAGTAAAAAAGAAAAACAAAAAACAACCAACAAAAAAAAACCAACCATATAGTGAGTTCATAGCTGAGCAGCCGCAGCTCGTGCAGCAGCGGCAGCAGCTGCTCTCCTGCCTTACTCATTCAAGTACCGACCCGGCCAGATCGCAGGGAGGGAGGAAACACTTCAAAAGTGAGAAAATCGAACCTGCGAGCCTTGTCCTGAGAATCCTTCGCTTACCAGGAGCCTACAAGCCAAGGCTTTGCAGCTAACTCCTCGTGACCACGGCGGGGAAGGGGGCAAGACACCGGGGGCTTCTCTTTTATCTGCCGGCCAAAGCTCCAGGAGCTGCTCCGGCGTGGTGGAAGAGCAGGAGCATGAGGCTGGGCTGCGGGTGGACACCCCGAGTGTATGGAATTGGTTTGGATGAAATCGAGTATTTTGTCCCCACAATAAGTGCTAATGGAGATTTTAAAATTTTCCAAGGCCAACAAAACCGCCTTAATGTGTATTCGGCTCCAACACGAGGCATTAGCGCTACTCACTTCTGAACCTGCTTTTTTATTTTATTTTATTTTTCTCCCTGTGTGACCGTGGCATGGAATCGCGTCTTAACAAAATACACTTTGCAGTACTCAACAGGATTTCCAGAAATACAAGGCAGCGTTTCAGAATCTCCCCATGCCCAGCATTGAAGTGATGGCTTTGAAGCCAATGAAATTCAGTGCTAAACTTCTGCTTTGCTAGAATTCTACAAAATAGGCAAACGGCCACAATTCCCGAGGCTAAACGTGCTCTGCTGCCTTGAGATGCCTTCAAAAAAAAATACCAAACCCTGGGATCTGTGTGCTGAAAAGAGCTTGAGAAGAGGTTCCCCGGGCTGCGGCGACATCCCCAGCTCTCGTAGAGCGTACGCGATTCCCCAGGCAGGAGACGAACAGGGTAAGATGACTTTCAGCCGGGACTCATCGCTTTTTAGCTTAGAAACATGAGTTCTGCCAGCCGCCCAGGGAATTTGATATTCAGTGCCAATTAATTTTTGTAATAGGAACGGGGATTTATTCCCTCCATTCCCTTAGGCACCTTTGAAACGCGTCAGCCTCAAAGGTTGGTTTGGGTTATTTTTTTTTTTTCTGGTGGCCTTTTTCCCACAGAGCAGCGGTGCCGAGATGAGAAACGGGGACCGGTCCGTGAAGGATAGCAGCTTTCGGGGCAGGCAACTCCCAAACTTTCCATTGCAGAGGTTTTCTAAACCCTTCAGACATGGGTCAATTCTGCTCTGCTTGATGGGACTCCGACCTCTGGCTGCTCTCTGGTCCACCCGCTCCTTCCTCCCTCCCCTCAGCACCTCCTCATGTCACTGTGCCTTCGTTTGGTTTATAAAATGATGCCACGATTTAAGCCTGGCACGTTGTCTTTACTCTCACTTTGCATCCCATACGACAGGTATGTGTGGAGTGGGGGGGTTAGCTTGTTTTGTAGCTTTTTGTGTGATCCTTAGGTAGGTTTCTTCTGAGGAGTAAAGAGGAGGGGGGGGGACTGTGGGAGCAGGGGTGAGCCGGCGTTGTGTTTGACCATACCAGTGCTTTAAGCGGTCAGAAAACATGGTTTTCCCCTACCTCTGAGCTCTCGATGCTGCTAAAAAAATCTCTGCCATTCGTCCAATGTACTCCAGCCCCCTCTCTCGGACTGGCTCTGGCTCTGTTCGCAAGATATCCACGTCGTTCTAAAGCATGCACCTCTTTCTGTATAGTTCCGATCTTCTGATTTTATGGAATACTTATGCCTGTTTGCATTACAGTCAAAATAAAAAAAGTGAACTAAAATCTAGCAGACCTCATTCTCCTCTTATCTCTGGGTTTTTAACGCTGAAAAGCCTCTCCTTGCTCTGGTTTGCTACCTGTGGTGCCAGAGCACCATAAATTAGGGTGGTGGCATCAATCAGCAATACCAATTTAGCTGCAAAACAGAAACACTCTCTTTTGAGGTTGCTTGAGTCACGGCGTTACATCTCTCGTGTCATTTATACCACGTCTGCTGGGGAAAATGCCACAGTCGAGCAAGGAGGGCTGTATGCACACAATGCGGGGCAAGTTTTGATGCTGGAGCCCCAGGAACAGAGAAGCGTTACTCCAGGGAGGACCTGAGGGATCTGAGCGAAAAAGAATGGCTGCGTGTGGCCCGGGGAATGAGCCAGGAGCACGGCTTTGTACACAGAAACGTAGTCTGCTGTTGGGAGGGGGTACCAACGTGCCTTTATTTAAATAGATCACTTCGTAGCTCTCCCCGACGAGCAGCAGGACGTGGATGGGACGAGGGCAGGCAGACCCGAAGGCGACCGCAGGGAGCAGGCGGGGGGCGAAGGGCAGCGGGGCGCAGAGCGAAGGGCTGCAGCGGCAGGCTGGCCTGAGGGGAGCGCGGCTGCCGGCTTCCCTGGGG
>NW_009648775.1:1269715-1270573 GCF_000708025.1 Charadrius vociferus | reverse complement strand
CATCATGGTGTGACCTCGACATGGCAGTGGTGTCACCTCAAACACCGCCATGGTGTGACCTCAGAGAGCATCATGGTGTGACCTCGACATGGCAGTGGTGTCACCTCAAACACCACCATGGTGTGACCTCAGAGAGCATCATGGTGTGACCTCGACATGGCAGTGGTGTCACCTCAAACACCGCCATGGTGTGACCTCAGAGACCATCATGGTGTGACCTCGACATGGCAGTGGTGTCACCTCAAACACCGCCATGGTGTGACCTCAGAGAGCATCATGGTGTGACCTCGACATGGCAGTGGTACAACCTCAGACACAGCGGTGGTCTGACCTCAGATGTGGCACTGTTATGACCTCAGACACAGCAGTGGTCTGACCTCGGAGACTATCATGGTGTGACCTCAGACGTGGCACTGGTGTGACCTCAAACACCACCATAGTGTGACCTCAGAGACCACCATGGTGTGACCTCAGACATGGCAGTGGTATGACCTCAGACACAGTGGTGGTGTGACCTCAGACACCACCATGGTGTGACCTCAGATGCCATCGTGGTGTGACCTCAGAGACTGTGGTGGTGTTAACTGAGGGACGGCAGCAGTGTGACCTCAGAGACCACCATGGTGCGACCTCAGACACACCGAGGGTGCCACCTCAGTCCCTGTGACAGCGTGACCTGAGGCACGGCAGCAGCGTGACCTCAGACACAGCGCCGGCGCCACCTCGCTCCCCGCGCAGACACGGCGGCGGCAGTCCCCCAAGCCTTCCCCTCTGCCCCCCCCAGGCCCAGGCCAGACGGGCACAAACCTCCTGTGTCCACCCGGCTTCCCGCACCGCTCCCCGGGCCCCGTCCGGACC
>NW_009648775.1:1265247-1269025 GCF_000708025.1 Charadrius vociferus | reverse complement strand
CCTTGGCCCGGGTGCGCTTGGGGGGTGGAAGTGCACCCCACACACCGCCCCACCTTCGCCTCTCTTCTCTTGCCGGCCCCGCCAGGGGCGTGCGGAACACCTCCCGGGTGCGGACGAGCCCTGCGGCGTTCTGCTGCGTGTCTAACGGGTGAGGAGGAGCCCTTCCCAAGCAGGGATGGCGAGGGCTGCTGCAAGGCTTGCTTCCCCTCCGAAATCCCACAGGATGGGACCAGGCTGAGCCTGCCGGTGGGAGCGGGTCGGTCTCTGCGGCCCCCTGCTCGGAGCAGGTGGGTCTCTGCGGCCCCTTCCGCAGCCAGGCACTTGGATTACGTGCAGGCTGCAGATCCGACCTGGGGTCTGGCAGTGGTGTGGACGCGGGGCCATGTGCACACTGAGGTTGTTGATTCACCTCCTTTCTCCCAATGAGGTAGGCAGCGCTAGCTAGCAGCTTCCAAAACAACTGTCAAGACTTGGCCTGTCGCGGGACTAGTGCTTTACAGCAAAGAGATGCGTTTGATTATAGTGCTTTTGGGAGAGCTCTATTCACAGAAACCAAAATCCTTTGGATTGACTTTCGCTGCTTCTGAGTTTAGTTCCCCCCCCCAAAGGCACACACAGAGCACCTGATGAGGACATAGGTGTGTTGTAACCAGTGAAACTGTTAATACTTGAGCTGGAAATAAAGCATGAGTGTTAATTGTTGATTCTGCTTGTGCCACGGTGGTTTCAGCAGTTCGAGAAACACCACTCCTTCTTTGGGGCCTCCAGCCTGTCTAGAATAGGGCACGCTCATCTGCTACCTGTTTTTGTCTGTGTTTTGGCACAGGAAAAGTAGCGATATTGCTTTTTCTAATTGCCAGTTGGCTTCTAAAATTTAGCATGGCTCAAATGAAAGGGTTATTCTCTTTCCACCAGTGAAAAAGGCTACAGCTTCCCTAATTCACTGAGCTATGGCTTGGGATGGCTGGCCAGATCCTTTCACCAATTCAGTGGCTCTAATTTTTGAAGTGAACCTGAAAGTTTAAAAATGGTTCAGATCCAACAGCTGAAATGCAGTGTGGTAGGTGATTAGCACAAGCTGCTGTCCTCCTCTGTCTTTGATAATAGAACTTTTGGCAGGAGTTTGCACATTGACCTCGTCGTCCTGGCTGAATTCCACTGTGAGTAATTGCACTTTATCTTCCTAAAATTTTCAGTATAATTTCAACCCAAGAAATTACTCTTTCTCATCCTAAAATAAATGATTGTAATTGTTATTACGATGTGGCTGCGTTTCAGCAGTAGATAAATGGCTAGGGATCCATCAGGAGAGAGGTTGTTATATAATGTAAAGTTATTTGCTTAGTCTTTGACTTTATTTTGTAACTGCAGTTGCAGTGTAGTTTTATTATTAACTGGTAGTAAAATATCTCCCATGTGCAGACGCACACAACTGTGCCTTTTGGTCAGTTGGTAATAATTATTATACAGAATTAGTGACTTAAACATTTGGCCTTCTCTCTATTTATAAAAGTAAAAATACACAGATATACAAAAGTGTGTGTGTGATATATATATATATATATATCACCTGAAAAGAACCTAAGACAATCTATGTAGTTGAAGGAAAATGTTTTATAAAAACCAGTCATAATTAACAGAATTTCAAAATGTGGAATAAACACCCCTGTAAATTGCAAGAGGTCTTTCTCTCAGCTTTCTTTCCCATGCTGTCCAAAATATTTCCACCTATGCTGATTCTTCTTTGTGTTTCATACACAAATGATCTCAGTATCTCAGAACAGTCGTGGGTATTGCTGTGTTGGCATATATTTTGTTGCACGGCGCTGTGTTGTGGCAGCACATGCCCTTTTATTAGAAAAAGTGCTGCTGCTAAAGCCCCCAAAACATTATGTGAAGTTAGGTTTCCAATTGAACCTTGAAATGCTTCTTAGTAAACTGTGGAATGTGTTTTAGCTTTTGGACTTTCAGACTCAGTAACACAGGTTTTTTTACAAGAAAGGTGTGTGGTTTGGGGTTTTTTTTTAAATAATTATTCCATGTATTAAAAATGAACTGCAAAAGCATTTAGCTGTCACAGTTTGACTTCAGAGTTCTGTTTTCCTCCAGTAGATGTTGCCACCAGCAAGGGCAATAGAAGTAGCTCTGGTTTATGCCTCCTTTTAATTAGACTCACAAGGTAGGAGGAGGAACACAGGACAATGAATTCTCATTCTGTTAGATGACAAGTTAGCTTACATGTGATACATCTTCAGAATGGGAAACTTTTCCTGTTACAAAACTCTGCCTCTCTTCTCCAAGAGATCTCTAATGTGATACCTGTGTTTGTCTTGCAAAGCTCTAGAGGAAATCTCAAAAGTGTTTAGGATATTTAGATATTGAAATACCTGGAATATGAACCTTTTGAAGGTTTCTTGTTGGCAGGCTTCAGGAAAGCTTACTTTTAAATAAGCATTAATACGCAGATTAAATCAATTTGATTTATGCTTTGATGCTTGAGTCAATCATTGGATTAATTTAGTCAATTACATTTAAAGTTGTGCTGTGTCTTGTCAGTGTCTCTGTTCCTCAAGTCACACGGTTACAATAAGGAACATCTTATGGTTCTGGAGGTTCTTACTGATGTTGAAATACTAACGAACCTGGTCACTTATGTCTTCTTGTGCAGATGGCCATCGCTGCTGAAATACTATAGCCACACAGATGGTGTTAGCTGGCTTGAAGAATACAAAGCACGGCACAATGCTGGTCTAGAAGCCCAGAGAATTGTAGCTTCATTCTCCAAAAGGTTCTTTTCAGAACATGTAAGTCATCTTCTCTATGTATGTGCAACAGTCTGGCTACTTGTTTAGTACTTTTTATTGGTTTGTCATTTGTCTCTCTTCACATCTTTTCAACTATGCAGTCAGAAATTTCCTGTTTCCTCGCTTTGTGTGAAAATGCTAGGTCACCAGCTGAAAGCAGGGAGACAGTTTGAAATCCAAAGGTGCGTAGGGTCCAAAGCGCCCTCTGCAAATCCCATTCAGCTGTAGCCACTGCAGCTTTAAAAGCTCTTTGTTCATTGCTGCGTGTTCAGACCTGGCTCTGGGAACTTCTGAAGGACCGATAGTTTGTTGACATATACCACAGCCTGTTAATTTATCTCACTGCAGACCTTGTGCAAGGATACGTTCTGTGAGTTGTCAGAAGTCATTTGAAAACAAGACCAAGGCGCAGTAGGTTCACTGAATTGGAAAGTATATTATTTATAAAGTTCTTTGCCCAGCCATGACACCAAGATGCTTTTGTGTTCAGTGTGAAAAAGGTGAAAATATACTCTCTCAGAGAGACTGACTTGTACGTGGAACAACAGTTATTTCATTTTCTGTTTGCTTAGTTGATGGCTGTGGGGTTTGGCTAGCTGTATACTTCGGATCAACCAGAAACTCTGTGGAATTGGCATAAATGCCGCCCGTAACTTCAGCTGAATTGAAAAGTTCACACAAGAGTCTCTAAACGGCTACCCCTCTGTGGCTGCTCTGTGAATGTGTTGTGGGCCAGTCGAGAATTCCCCTAAGATACAAGAGACCTGTGTTCAGATCCTCTTACATGATTTTAAGCAAGAGTTGGCACCTCGGTTTTCACCCGTGAGGGTAAAGGCCGTGGGGCCAGTAGGGTATTTGGAGATGTGTATCTCTTAGCTGTTCGTTCTAAACTGTAGTTGCAGCAGATAGACATTTGACCATGGAGGAATGTGTGTTGGGGCATTTACTGGGGGCAGAGGCTCACAGATTCCTGC
>NW_009648775.1:1244423-1264977 GCF_000708025.1 Charadrius vociferus | reverse complement strand
TCCTGCTGTTTTAATCACGTAGGCAAAGACTACCGAGAGACCATTCAGCAATACTGAAAGGCCTAATAATGGGGATCATCTCCTCTGGGGCTTCAAACTGCAACTTGATTCCCTGCGTAGAATTGAGGGGAAGAGACTTTCAACCCAGTTCCACTAGATCCTGAGGAGTGCCTGCCAAGATACTATATAATGGGAATAGTTTTCTCCTTCCTCTGTTAGCCTGTGTCCTATACTGAAAAGCTTGAAAGCAAAAAGATTTGTTCCAGTTCAATTGAAGCTTCAAAAAGAATTCTGAATTTTGGAAGAAGATAACTCTTCTGAACGTAGATACTTAAGTGATTGTTTCCAAAAAATCAAGAACGTAATTAAATCAGAAGAGGTTTTTAAATGTCAGTTGGAGGCTGAAATGAAGGCTCCTGCTCCTTCATTCCTTCCCCCAGGTGCAATTTGCTACACTAGGGAGGATTCGTAGAGGTTCAGTCAACCACAGGCAAAAGTTGATTCCACCTTAAAATGACTTTCAGCTTGGGCCCAGCCTGCATAAGATCTGGTGTGCTTGTGCTGGTCCGTGCACCCACTGCAGGAGCCCTGAATGCTAGTTAGTCAGCTCAAATTGCTGTAGGGTGCTACTGGGGCTCTCGATGGATCCTTGTAATAAATCCATGGAGTAGAGATTATGAGTACTTGGTGAGCTGGACATTTTTAAGATCTTACGTAAACTTTAAAAAAAAAAAAAAACCCGAACAAAATTGGTTTTAAGACTTTTTGAGAAATTATGTTCTTTTGGGAAGAATCTCTTGTGCTCTCCGTAATTCATTGTCTGGTTTGACAGGTCCCCTGTGATGGATTCAGTGACATTGAGACTCTGGGGTGCCCAAGTCATTTTTTTGAGGATGAGTTGATGTGTATCCTTAACATGGAAGGAAGGTAAGAAAGAGAGGGGTTATAAATGGAAGAGATTTTTCCCCTTTCACCAGTTAAAGGAGAATGGTACTGTGGTGAATGCCTGACCTCAGCTTCTGTCCTTTTGTCACTCTCATAAAACAACATCCCCAAGCTTACCAAGGCTGGGAAGTATTGATGTGTGTTTAATTTCAGAACAAATTTAATATTCCCAGAAGAAACCATGTAAACATTTCTACAAGAAGGAGGTCCTCTGGCTTTGTGTTGCTCTCTGTTGCTTGTTTCCTTGCCGGTTCATGACATCTCTTGGGACATGTTCCATGTACCCTCTTCTCTGCACTAGTTTTGGCTTAAGGAGTGCCCATCCTCGTGTACCTGTTTTGGTTTTTTTTTCATTTAAACCTGGATCAGTTTGCTGAACTGATTTGCAGGATGAGGCCTGGAGGGAAGTAGGAATACTCAATGAGGATTGCCACCATGAATCCCTGTATCATGAAACTACAGCTTTTTCTTCTCCCCTCTTCTTATTGCTTTTCTTAGCTGTAGTAGGTTGGTACAATTATTGTCCCTAAATAAGCAACTGAGCAAGTTCAGCCACTGCAAAATTTGCAGTTCTGTAAATTATTCAGACAAGTGAAATGCCAAGTGGGTAAATAAAACTTCTGGTTTGCATCTGCCTAGGTATTCTCATCACCATGATTAACACTGGGAAAGATGAATAAGTCACTGCTTTACTTGAAGTCTTTTCTGTTGGTAGCATATAAACCATGCTGATTTTGCTGTGATACGCAGCAGCGATAGATTGCTCTTAATGGACTCTAATAGCCTTGATTAAAGGGACTGTTAGTAGAGCTTGGAAAAACATAACTGGAATGGCAATCATCTCATTTTTGCTTTTTCACATCCTTTTTATTACCTTCTCTATTTGAACTGGGACTAAACGTCTTTCATTTGACAACTGGTTAAAAAGCTTTTGAGCCTTTGCACTGGCCAAATGCCTCCCCATAAAGCAGAATTGATGCTAATTACACCCTGATTAAGCTGTAGTCATTGCCATTCAGGAGCATTAGGCTAAATCATTTCCCTGGAAGATATCCCAATAAAGCAGTTGTCCCTATTGAGCATCCCAATTTATTGGGAGAGGATAAAGTGTTATGAGGTTTGATTGTTCTCCTGTCCAGTAGGATGGAGAATGCTGATTTGACCTGCAATCTGTGCGGAAAGTCTGTAGCAATGTGAGAGTATTTTTTCTGAAGAAGGAAACTGGACTTGTTTTAAACACATGGCGAGGGCAGAGCCTGGGAATCAGTAGAATTCTCTGAGTTGGTCTGTCATGTTTCAGGTGACCTGTTCAGACCTTACCTGGATTGTAACCAGCTCTCTGTTGCTGCTTCTGGGGCGCTCTGCCTTACTTGTTCGTTTAGAAAGTGAAGGGGCTTTCCTATAAAAACTGTAAGGTTGTGTAGTCTGCAGACCAGCTGTTGATCTGTTCCTACCTTTTTGGAGCAACAGAGATGTTTTTCCTTTGGGGTTGTTTTTTTTTTTCTTCTGCTGAATACTATTGGACCTACATTTTGTCCCTCATCATTATTTTTAATTGTGAGAGGATACTTCAAGATTCATTCTGGAGGGTTCCAGTCAGACAGGATAATGGTATTGTGAAAAAACACAGGATTTTAATCAGATATTCCTGAGCTAGTTTAATTAGGGTCCATGTTGTTTCCCATGATACTGTATCTTCTCAAAATTATGTATTGGTGGTAGGATAAAAATCAGAAATAATACGAGCAATGTTTTGAAAGTGTTGTATATTGTGTTTTTCTGATGACAAATTTCCTCTTAACATTTACCTTTTTGGTTGAATCTTCAGTTATACTGGTGTTGTCAGACTTGTTTAGAAAAAAAACGATAATGTAAATTGTAAACCAGTATTCACTGGAAAAGTTAAATCAAATGTTCACCAAAGTGCTTGTTTAGGGCAGTGCTACTTTTTGTATTTAAATGTGCAGGAAAGGTCTCACCTGGAAGTACTATGCAAAGAAAATTCTATACTTCCTACGGCAACAGAATATATTAAAAAATCTGAAGGAGTATCTTCAACGTCCAACTGATCGGCAGTCGTTTTTGGAGGGTAAGTCTTTGGCAGAAATCCCATGTGGAGCACCTAATGACAGCTTTCCATTGTTGTTGTTTTAATTGGAAAGAGCCTTCTTTGCTTATATTTCTACTAACCCTTGGACAACGACTCAGAATTAAGTTTGGATTTTTGATGTAGCCGAAATCCTTAAAATCTTGCAGTAGTTGCATAGTGTTGCATCAGAATGTCAGGACTACATTAGCTTCTGTCAGTGCTGTGTGCCTGAATGACTGCCCGTGGACAGATGAGCTGAAAAGCCATGTAGAAAATGTTAAAACACTTGCATTTGAATCTTGAACAATGTGTTGAGGAAATCGGCGGTAGCTCTGTGTCCCAATTATCTGACATTGCAGAAGCATTTTAACTGAGGCCCATGGGCTGAATACAGCCTAACAGACCAACCGATCTGATTTCGAGTCGGCTCTCTACTGTCTCCTTTCCAAGAGCTTCTCAGATAAGGGCAAGGAGCAAGCTGCGGGCAGGGGGAATTGTTGCAGCTTATAGCCTGTGCGCCATGGCTTTCTCTCGAGAGCTATCGGACTGCAGGACTGTTGAAGCTGTGCAGTCTAGAGCTGGGGAATGGATGGAAGATCCGTCACACGGTGGGAAGGCCCATGCACCCCATATGAAGAAAGAAAAGGCTTTTTTGCAGTTCGCGTCCTCAGTCTGGTGGATTATTCTCTTGTTCAAGCTTCCTGTGGAGAAGATGGTCTTCTGAATGGACTGAAAGCTGCCAGTGTCTGTAGAAGAGTTGCTTGCTCTTGGTATATACCTCAAAAATGTCATACAAGACTCTAACACCAAAGCTGGTTGTTGTTAGTGACAATAGGCTTTGAAGAAGGGACTGCGTTAGGGCAAGAAGGGAAAGCCAAAACTGGCTTTTTTTGGAAACAACCGAGAAAGTTAATTGTGTGACTTAATCACATGGGTCACTAATCTATGCGTTTGTCTGCCAGGGACAAACCTGCACAAACAGGTAGTCTTTTGTGAAGTTTCACATGGTCAGCATGGGGAGCACTTTGGGGGAGAGGAGGGAAGAAGACATGGCTTGGCGCCCTGCTGAAATTCTTGACTACAGGCCTGTCATGGATGTGTTAACGAAGCAGTGTAGGAAGCTGGAAGAGGTATGATCCGTGTGAAATTCTTCAGTTGATTCCAAAGATTGAAAAATAGGGAGGCTTTGGAAGGAGCAGTGGTGACAAGATGACAAGGAGAAGATTCTGAGAAAGGGCTATTTTTCCCCTGCAGAAGTTTGACAGAAGAGGCAGAAGGAAAATGAAAATTTGTTCTGTTCTAGTGGGTTTCTGACATGAAGATGGAGAGCAGGCGTGGAAGAGAAAGATGAACGTAGCTGAAGAGGGCACGATGAGCAAGAGTGATAGCTATGGAGGATATGGCAGGAAGAAATCAGCACTGAAGCAGAAGTGAAGCAGAGATTGTTTCAGGCTCTGAATAAAAAACGTTGTAAGTTGGGGAGGATGCCAGGAGATGCATTGTGACCGGAGAGTTGGCTGGTTAAGCCTGGTCTATATTAGCATACCTGCTTAATGTACTAATCTATTGCTTTCCCTTTCAAGATGGTGGAGAGGGGAATACTGAATTCAATTGATATTTGTCATGTCAGCTTATTCTTTGCATTTTATGTGATAAATCCAATGTATGACTGCAGATTTTAAAAGGAAAGCTCTTGTGTTCTGCTGCAGTTGCTTGCTGCGTGCCTGGAATTTACAGTAGGTAAAACGAAGCGAAGAAAAAACTGAAGTCCTGTTTCTTATATAGTTTGTTTTTTCCAGGTGCTGTTTTAATTGATCAATACTGTAACCCACTGTCAGACATCTGCTTAAAAAGTGTCCAGGCACAGGTGGATGATATCACAGATAAAGTGCGCAAAGTCCTGCGGACGAAAAATCCAAGGCATCCCAGCTTGGCTTCCAAGGCAGGTACTGTACAGAAACATATGCTTTACTGCAGAGCATTTCTGTAAGTCTGGGTACAGGCAGACAAGGTGAAACAGCTGTTGAATTATTGCAGCTTAAAGAGCTGTTGTTCTTTATCCCCTGGCAAACATATTCTGACATTTGCTTAAACCATCATTCAGGAAACAGCCATTTGTTCAGCCACAGGGATTCAGTAGCCCAGGGTAGTCTGTACATCTGATGCTGTCTAAGAAAAAAAAAATTGGGAGGGGATTTCTTCTTTTTTCTGTTTTTTTCCCTATTTGTCCCTGAAGTCTTGAGTAGTCCCGATATCTGTAGCAGAGCTGTGGGACAGGGAATCGACCTCTTTTCCTCTGCAAGTCTCAGAAAGTCAGCAGCAATAGAAAAGGTATGTGCTTTAAACGTCTCCAAAGGTCAGACAGCATCTTGCTCCTTGTTTTTCATAAACGCTATCTTATGTTTGCTTTCTTTCAAAGAGAGAATGAGCAGTCTGCCTGTATCTACATGTCTGGAGTGGCCAAGCTGGGACCCTCAGGCAGGGAAAGCATGCCCAGGCGGTGTGGCATGTCTAGCTGCAGTGCTGTGCTGGCACAGGGTGGTTAGGGTCTCGTCCTCCAGCCGCAGAAGGACACGAGGCAGCACTGTTGCACCGTTGACGTGCAGGGCAATCCACTGAGCCAGGCCACGACGTGAGCAGAGCGCTAGGGCACTGCCACGGTCAGCTCCAGCCAGTCTCTTGACTATGTGAATGGAGATGAGTCTTTCTTAGTCCATATGAAGAATTTTGGTGTAAGGTTCATTGTGTAAAGGTCAACAACGTTTGTTTTCTCAGTCTTTATTTCATTGCATGTGTTTTTAGGAGAGGTCCCGATTCCAGAAGTTGAGCTTCAGCGGCAGGTACTTGATGCCATGAATTGTGTCCTGTATGAGCAGTTAAAATACAAAGGAAACGAGCTGGATTACTATAACTCCCTGAATTCATACATTCACCAGGTACGTGTGTGTTAGGCAAAAACTAGGGGGCTGCAAGGCTTGAGACATTCTATTTGTGGTGTTTATTTGTCTGAATGTAGTCAGACAAATAATTCTCTCTGAAGAGCAGCTTGCTGTAAAGTCAATGTGATGTCATCTTTTAGTGCATATTTTCATTTGTGAAAGCAAACCGTGGGGTTTTGTGTTTTTCTTGATGTCCCACATGTTTTTATCACATTTTTATCCCTCAGGTTTTGATCCGCAGGACAGGGATTCCCATCAGTTTGTCTGTACTTTATTTAACAATTGCCAGGCAGCTAGGAGTCAAGCTCGAACCAGTCAACTTCCCTAGTCATTTTCTGTTGCGATGGTGTCAAGGAAAAGAAGGGTAAGTGATCTGCTGAATTTTGAAGTTGTGTGCACAATAATAAGAGCCAGAAAGCATTTACAGCTCCAGACCTACACCAGAATGTTTAATTATTTTTCCATCCGTAATTACAACCTATACGGGTGAAAAGATCAGATTTCTAAAGAAGTTTTCCCAGAATTCAGCTCTGCTGTTGATGTATGGTAAAAGATTTCCTGAGTGTGAAATAATAGTAACCATGAAGTGATGTTTCTCTTATTTAAGAAAATTATGAAAAACTGAAAAGAAGAAAAAAGGTGCTGATTTCACCATAACCTTTCATACCAAACAGTTGCTAGAGACCATTGCTGCTGTTCTGTGCACTCATTTAATTCTCTGAGTCAGTGCAGGATACATCTTTGACCGGATCATGATCAATTTACAGAAATCTATATTTTGTGAATGACATCAGCAGTCCAATTCAGAGCAATGGTTTTGTCTAGACATACCCCTTTTGGCATGAGGCTTCAGATGCCATATGCGTGGGCTCTGTTACACTTTCCAGTGCAGCGTCATAATATAATCTAGCGATAGATGGAGCAAACCTGACAATATGTGAAGGAAAGAACTAGCATGGTGGAGTGAAAAGTCCTTTTGGTTTCTCTGTCTTTTCCCATATACGTTTATCTGAAGAAGCAGCTAAGAGGAAAGAGAAGGTACCAAGTAATCTCCTTTTCGGAGATTGACACTTGTTTTACAAACAAGCTTCAGGGTGCTGAGGGAAGAACAGAAATAGGTAGTCTTGCTTTACCATGAGACCTGTTGTCACAATTTAATTTCCTTCTTGTTTTGTTAGAAGCACAGATATTTTTGACTACACGTACATTGACGCCTTTGGGAAGGGGAAGCAGCTGACGGTGAAGGAGTGCGAGTACCTTATTGGGCACCATGTGACAGAAGAGTTCTACGGAGTGGTGACTTCAAAAGAGGTTTTGCAGCGTATGGTGGGAAATCTCTTAAACCTTGGCAAGCGGTGAGTTCAGGATGATCTGGCCTGGAAGGCCTGTGGGGGCAAAAAAGGGCCCAGAGTGTACTGTCTGTATATCCGATAGTGCGTCTTCACAGTATTTGAGTGAGTGCTTTAAAAGGGTGTCAGTTACCCCAGGGGATCTTGAAAATTCTGTGTGTCACATTGCATTGTCTAGTTGCTTTTAATCACCTGCAGCAGTATGGTGTGGAAACAAGAATATTTAGTAAAACTAGTTCCCCTCAAGAAAATGGGCAGACCTCTTTTTTTTTATTTTTTTTTCCCATTTGTGAAAAGCTGATAAGGACTGTCCGCTGTTCCCTTAAGAGCAGAGACCTTCATTATGATCTAGTAAGCATAACCCACGCGCTCATATGAGCAGTTTCAAAGATACTGTTGGTTTGTAGAAAATCTGGTTTTATTTTCAAATGCCCCTGATAATCACTTTCCCAAGTAGCCATAAACAGAAATCACAGAGTGAAAGAACTGCTTTAGGTGTACTTAAGCTAGGGGAACAAAAGCAGATTGCAAAAGGAAATGGCTTGGAGAGTGAATTCTCTATGTAGGATTATTTGACCAAGTAGAATACCAGTGAAGTGGGAGACTGGAGTTCAATCACCAGTTGTGTAGCGTTTCTCCTCCTGAGCAGGCTGTTGGATGTGATGAGTGACGGTCAGTGCCGGAGTCGCTCTTACTGAATGAGCATGCCTGTACCTGTAGCATCGGTTTTGGTGACTATCCCTGCATATCTCAGTACTGGGGATAGGGGTTGAAGAGCTAGCCTTACAATTGAGTTTCTTTTTTGCTGGCAGAGAAAGCACTGATCAGTCTTACCAACTCTTGAGAGACTCCTTGGATCTATACCTGGCCATGTATCCGGACAATGTGCAGCATCTAATGCTCCAGGCTAGGTTATACTTCCACCTGGGAATCTGGCCAGAAAAGGTACCTCGCCACTCGGTCGTATGTTTTCTGATAGGCTAAGCGCTATTAACACTAGTCTATTGATTTTTGGACTACGTCAGCTTGCATTACCGTCTGCCACAAGTTGTTTCTGTAATAAACGCAATTGAACGAGTTATCGCATTTCAGAGAATCAATTTCTACTATATGAAGCAGGGAGAAGAGGATGAGTCTTGCTTGCTTGCCCTAGGGGGGACTTGTGAGCAGCCTCGAGTCTGAGTCATTATTTAAGATTTACTGCCCATGTCTGACAGCTTATCTTGCAACCAATACTGTGGACTTGTAGGTGTAAGTTAGAAGAGCATTCTGTTTGGTTTATGCCTAGATTGTGGTAGTGGTGGTAAAACTCTTGCTGGACTTGTGTAAAAGGAGCAACTACCTTATCAGAAAACTTGTAGGAAGTTATCTTTTATAAATACAACAAAAGCTGTTCCCTGAAACCTTAGCCACACAATCAGTGGCTCTTGTGAAAAAGCAACTTAATGTTCCTGTCCTTGGGATTCTTCTTTATCACCCTTAGCGTAGCAACTTGAGTCTTGCTGTCTTGTGAATGTGGGAAAGAAGGTGCTAGGACTTACAAGTTTTCTAGATAATCCATGTCTTTCACTGAATCAAGGGGAAGGCCCGGGGAAGAAGCATGTAACTCAAAAAAGTATTATTTCTTTTGTGTGTCACTACAGCGAAGAGTTGTTCCCAGGTCAAAATTTCCTGTATGACTTCAGTGAAGCTTACACACTTGGGCGATATCTGTGCCATTGCCAAATGTGCGGTTTGGGTGAGGGGGCACAAGTATTGGCTGAGCAGAAAGCAAAGCTCTTTCCACCAAATTAACTGAAGCATAGGGCTGCTGGAGAAGCTGCCTTCCTTGTGAAGAACAAACTGTGCTAAGCTTGCCGTTCCTTTCTTATGGCATCAAGTTTTAGGGTCACGAGAGAAAAAACAGCACAAACTAAGAAATTGTGTACAGGGGAGGGACTCGCTGAGCTGAAATGGCAACTGCACATAAATAGGGGACAGCTAAGTGAAACACTGAAAGATCTTACATCGCTGAGTGCCAGAAAGCAGAAGGGTTTGTAAAGCACCAAGGCTTTATATACTTGCATTTTGCTGCCCCTCCGAACAAATAATACAAACCCATGGCTGGGTTTTACATGTAGTTTCTCTGCACCACGTTGCCAGATGCAATGAAAATGTGCAAATTTGGACTTTTCAGTATTGCATCCTCATACACATCCAGTCCTTCCAGGCTGTCGGGTGGGATTGTAGCTAGCCAGAGAGAATACTCTGTGTCTGACAGAACAGAAGATACCAGATTTAATAGAAGTCTGCCAGATTTATAGAAAGTGGTACAAAATCTTAAAAGTCAAGCAGAGCTACACAGAATGTTGTCCTAAATGTTTGCAAATAACAGTAAATGAAATTGCCAAGAATCTCTGGCAGCTGTGGTCACTGTGCTAGGCCTTCCCCTTTCTGTAGGATTTTTCAGGATTTTCATGTCCTTCTTAAGATGCCAGCCAGAGAATTAAGGTGGCCAAGAAGCCTGAGCTGTGTTTCTTCTTCTTGCACCTAATTACTCACCTGTTGTTTTTCTGAATTTATTTTCTTTGCCTCTTTGCTGATGTTCATGCTCAGTAGCCTGAGATTTCTAGTCCTCTTCTGCTGCTGCGCTGAACTTAGAGTGACCAAACCTTCCAGCTTGTAATCGAGGAGACAGTTCTTTTGCCAGGTGCTAAAGTGTGTCAGGTTTTGAAATTGTGGCAGCACCTGAGGTATTTGATGTTGGGACGGAGGTATCTGTCTTTTTCCAACCTGTTTAGACAACGTTTTTGGTAAGAGCAAGGAAAAAAACCCAAAAAGAGTAAAACTTGCATCGCGTATCTCTAACAAACTTGACAGCAGATGCTCTCATAGTGTGCCAGAGGGTGTTGGTAGGCTGGTGTTCTGGATCTACAGAGTTTGACGCTTTGAGAGCGCTTTTAAAAGTTAGTGTTCTTTAGTCATCCTGAGACAAGCAGGTTCTTTGTCTCTTGTTCACTATTACATGGCATAGCATCATACAGGTTATTTGCATTTCCTTCTGTGCTGCCCTATTTTTCCTCTGCCAGGCTCCCACAGACGTGCTGAGGAACTCTTTTAAACTAAAACGTTTGTTCTCAAGTGCAGCAGAAGTCATCTGGAATCACTTCACAGCAGCAGTTTGGGAGACTAGCAGCAGTATTCTCTTAACATTTCAGAAACCTTGGAACGGTCTCGTCAATGCCCCGTGGTCGCAAAATGTGATGCGATTAGCTTGTACGACTTAGTTTTAAGGAGTTACTGTGCTCAACAGTGCCCTTCCTTGGAAGTAGGGAGCTTTGCAAATAGAAAAGGAGAGGACTGTTTGCAGTTTCTGCAGGCTAAGCCAGTGTGAAGAACTCCTTGGGAGCGTGTAGCTAGAGCAAAGGTTCTCAGTCCTGCGTGGAAAATTCGTGTGGCAGACCGCTAGGCCTGGGCACTTCGACCCAACTAACTTGAGAAATGTGTCTGTATATAGTTGTAAGTATTGGGCTGCTGCAGAAACTTGTTCTCAATCTGTCTCTTTGTTCTGGTTGCTGAAGGTTCTGGACATCTTGCAGCATATTCAGGCTTTGGACCCATCCCAGCATGGGGCCGTCGGGTACTTAGTTCAACATACCCTAGAGCATATTGAGCGTCGGAAGGAGGAGGTGGGACCTGAGGTGAAGCACCGTTCAGATGAGAAGCACAAAGAGGTCTGCTTTTCCATCGGGCTGATTATGAAACACAAGAGGTGAGCACTTCAAAACCTTCCCCGTATTAGCAGGCTGTACTGTAAAAATGAGCACAAAAGTGTTTGTTCTGTCAGTAATGAGATGCAGTTTTATCTGCCAAGGAGGTACCTGGAATGGAAAATGCCAGGCATGTACATCTATGCCATGTACCTCATAGAAAAATGGGGGCAGCTCTGTCTGTCCTTTGAGAGAGCGAGTCTCTGCTGGCTGCTTGCAGAGAGAAGTTTGTGAGGTGACTTGTCTGAGTCATCATATATCAGAGAGCTAAAATTTCCGCAGGCCAGAGCTCTCGAAGAAACATCAATAATCAGTTAATGAGGGACCGCAGAATAGAATTGACTTCAAAAAAGATTGTAAGATTCCTAAGAGAGCTTATGAATCTTTCCCTGTGCTATTATTACCCTCTCTTCCTGCATTGCGCAGAGGTTTTGTGTTCCTGTCTGTACTATTCTGCCAGAATGACATGCCAGCACTGTTTTACTTCGGCCACTCCTCCAACTCAGCAAGACATCTGGAGCATATTTTAAGGATGTCAGCAGTGACAGTTATACCTCACAATTAATCGCATAAATGATCTGAAAATAATGATGGCTTTGTTTCTGGGAGTTCTGTATTGGGATTACCATGTCTGTGTGGTGGGCATGGAAGTAATTGCATAACACAGTAGGATGGTTGATTCTCTCCCTGTTTCTTGGTTCCTGTTCTCTCGGTTGCTGACTTCCAGTCTCTTTCCCATTTTAATTTCTGCTCACATTTGCTTTTCCTTTGTCCTCAGGTGTTTGTTCCTGTCTGTTTATCCAGTCACTCCTAGTCATTTCCCCCACCTCAAAATATACATGCGTACAACGCAATCTTTTAGAATTGATTTTTTTTTTTTCCTCTTGTCCTCTCCTTGTGCCAGCTCACAGGAGGCTCCTATCCTGTTTGTGCTATATTAGTCTTGAGGAAAAAGAGCTGGCTCTGGAGTTTTCACAGTCTTTGGTGTGCATTTTTTTTGATTAGGTATGGCTATAACTGCGTGATCTATGGCTGGGATCCTGCCTGCATGATGGGACATGAGTGGATCCGAAATATGAACGTCCACAGCCTTCCACATGGCCCCCACCAACCTTTCTACAATGTGCTAGTGGAAGATGGCTCTTGCAGATACGCTGCTCAAGGTGAGCAGGAGTCTCACGTGTTTACTATTTGTTTGGAAGTATGTTAGAAGAAAGGAGTGCTTAAGCCATTGTCTCTTTTAAGTATGAAACATAAACTGTTAGTTAAAGTTGAGGTAGGAGGAAAGCGATCTTGAATTCATGGCCTGCGTTGTTTGCTCTCCGTGAAATCAGTACTGCTAGGAATGAACGGTAAGGACTGCTGTGGTGCAATCTCCCTTTGCCTTAGACATGTGGTTTGGACGCGATATAGTGTAAACCGTGATGGTTGCTTTTAAAAAGAGGTAGTTCAGCTTTTGCTGAAGTCTGAAGTTCTGTCTGCAGCTCTCGTTCTTTGAAATTATAGCTGTGCTTTGGGCAGGACTTCAAAATAGGATGTAGTGAGAGAGTGCTCAAGCTTTGCTTGTCGGGGCACAGTTCTGAGCAGCTTTCATCAAGACACTGTATGTGCCAAGATCGCAGAGAACACGGGTAGCATGGCATTTAGTGCCACCTCTGATAGGAATGGGACAAAAGTGAATGTCTCTTCTCAACCTCTGTGCCTCTGTGAAATCTTTATCACCCATTCTTTACGCATCATACCATAAGAAAGGAAATTCTTGTCTGATGGTCGGAATATGAGGTTAGGATACAAGAAACGTTGAACCGAGGTTCCAAAGGGGGAAAAAAACCACTATACATAGATACCTGTAACCCTGTACATTGTAAACAGAGCGTTTCTTTGCCTCGTGTTTGTTCTTTTCCCTGTGACACAGAGGCATCCTATCCAGCTGGCAGGGCAGCTGCACAGCCTGACAAGAGGAGGAAGCTGCTGGAGGGGAAATGCTGAACAAAATGCACTTCAGCTCTTTCACTAGGGGGTGCTCCCAAGCACATTCTGGTCCCTAACCTGTGAGCAAGAGGTGGTTTTACAGGAAGAGACACTCCTACCTCTGTAGGTTTAAAGCGCAGGTGTTTCTTACTGTCCTGAGAGTTACTTTATATTCAGTAGTCCACAAAGATTAAGTGGGGACCAGGAATATCGCAGCTCAGCCTTATGTCTCATATTAGGCAGTACTTGGCCTCTCGGAGAGTCTTAAAAATGAAAAATTCTTGTGTGCTGTGGGTTGATATTAAATATGCATCTCAGTGAAAACTAATCAGATAATTGTCCACAGTGCTTCTGGGGCTGAGTCATCTCTTACATCTCTTGTGTAATTGTTTATAAACAAGTATAATGCTGGCTGGTTTCAGAGCACAGAGTATTTTAGCCAAGCTGTATGTTGACGCTGTTGTCTCGGTGGCATCCAAGTGTTTTGATATTGCTAGGGAAAATTGAAGGGTTTGTCCTTGCTTGCTGAAATCTTGCTGCCTGACTACTGAGTATCCCCTCTGAAATATGTCCTCGGATCATTTGGGAAGGGACTATTTCATAACTTACTGACCTGAGTTTGGGAAGGGGATAATAATTTTTACTGAAAGAATCTTAGACAAATCTGCATGCAGAGTTTTATCGAACCGGCTCAGAAATAACACCAAGCTTATTATAGGGAATTGTACCTCAGTTTGAGTCCTTCCTGTAAATTCACAGGTTGAGCTGTAACTAATTCAGAAACACCTATTTCATACTAATTCAGAAACACCTATTTCATACAGTGGGTTTGGTATCTACCTGTCTGCTCTTGTCTTGCTTTTGTTTGCTTTGTAGCAACACCGGCCAGATATCTGTGGCTCAAAACTGCGAGTCAGCATGTTTCTCAGGCTCCCCACCTAGTGCCAAACTTGCTTGTCTCGGTCTCTTTCCCCCTGCCAGTTTCTGTTTCGTCACTGTGTTTCTCCCTTTGTACACAGCTCACTGCTCAGCCATGTTTCTGCAGAGCATATTGGAGTGTGAATTGTTTTCCGCAGTGGTGCAGTATACCAAAAAGGTACTTTGCAAGCCTGTAGGACTGCACCAGCCCGGTGAGGTGTAGAAAGCTCTTGTACTTTTGGCTGCACACGCTGACATACAGTAGTTTCGAAGAGCCTTTATGGATTAATATGACTTCTGTGTGCTCGCTGTAGTGAAGTGAATAGTTTCAGAGACAGATAAGTCATTCCTGAATTATGTTCTCTGCATCCCGTCTTGTTCCTGCCCTGCCTTGCAGATAAGTCAGACTTTGGGACTTCGGCAGCTTTTGTTTCTACCTGTGTATCTGGCACCGTGCAGGAAAAAATAACGTCATTTGGGGACTGCTGCAGGGCACCTGCGCATGTGGTTTGCTGCTGGGCTGCCTCCCAGTCACACTGCTCTATACAAATGCTGCAGGGGCCCTCAGCCTGGGTCGCCTTTGCGTTTTAGTGCCAGTGCTTCTGCGTTGTTTAACTGTTGTGCTTAATCAGGTTATCTTTTAGTACAAAGGAGGAAATGGGGTGCTCTGGAAAAGAACCAACGTGCTCTTCTTAGGGACTTTCTCTTAACTTTGGGAAGTTTGGATTTAGAAAAGTTAATTTTGCAGTGTGAGACATGCTTCAAAACCAGGCTGGTGATTTGACAGGGTTGAAACACAGGCTGGTGACTTGGAACAAGAAAGCACTCAGCTCCTCTACCAGGACAGCCTTGTGCAGTTGGCCTCACCTTGGAGCATTTGAGAAGGAGCTCTCCTAGAAACTGATCTCCCGTGGGACTTGGGGGATCAGAGCTCAGTGCCACAGGTTTCTCCCTGCGCTTACAACCAAGACCTGTCACCAGCAGGGTGGGAGCGGGTCAGCATCCTGCGCTAACCGAATGTCAGACAATGTGGGCTCAGGCGTAAAATAGTTTTCATGCCACTAGGAAATGGGGTCAGCATCACTTAGGAGATGAAGCGCTGTGAGCAGTCGTACTGGCATACTCTGCATATTTTCCTGGATGAGGGGTGTTTGTTCGTTAAAACATCAGGAAAGAGATAGAAACAAGAGAGGCACAGGATTTATTGCCTTGTAGCGGGCCATTTCTTGTGGTGATAACTGATTCTTTTCTTTCCTTTCCTAACAGAGAACCTGGAATATAACTCCGAGCCTCGGGAGATCCCTCACCCTGACATTGGCCGCTATTTTTCAGAGTTTACTGGCACTCACTACCTAGCAAATACCGAGCTAGAAATTCGGTACCCGGAGGATTTGGAGCTCACACGTGCCACAGTTCAGAAGATCTACAGTTCAGGCAAGGAGTGAGCGCAAAAGGCATCGTGAGGACAGAGGCAGCTGGAGTGTAGCTTTACCCTCTTTGCAAAACTTGCGTGGAAGGCAAGTTTGGTGACAATCCTTTGGCTTAATGCATTGAAAACTGCATTGAACTTTGTAACTGGTGCTATAGCATCTTTCCGTTGCCTGCCTGCCCATTCTGGCCCAAAGGCACAGGGACACATTGGTAGTTGAGGCCAAGTGTAAGGATCCTGCGGGGACAGTCGCGCTAGGAAGCGCGTTGTCCTTCCAAAGGATTTGCGCATACTACTCGTTCTGTGGTTGTCTTGCCTAGAAGGTCGACACAGTGAGATCCCTGGTGTGGAGTATGGAAGAACCCCCTCTTCCAGAGAAGGAAGTTGCTTGTCTTTGCAGTGTTGTGGGTTGTTTGGTTGTGGGTTTGTGTTGTTGGGTTTTTTTTAATGTATATCTCATGCAGGTGATAGTTTTTAAAGTCTCTTATGTTTCACTGTTGTCTTTTCCGGTCTGAATTTTTGGTCAGATTTTGCTTCACCTCTGTAGTCTGATTGTTCACAGAGCTACCATTCCAATGCTGAATATCATTACAGGCCTGGGAGAGAACCCCGGCAACAAAACCAGAAACAGTTGGGCTTCCAGGGGTGGCAAGTGCGGTGGTAACACTGAGGTCCAGTTGGCCACCTCGTTGATCATACAGACTCTCCTAATGCAGAGGATGAGCTTCTACCCTTTTTCATGCCTGCTAAACACACCCAGTCCATGTTCTTACCTTGTTTTTTGCTCTGTTCATCATGTATGTCCAAGGCAGGATCTGCGGCACAGCCGTGAGTGCTCCCAGGATGATTTTGAACCTCGTGGCACTGTTCCATGGAAGCCTTGAGGTCAGTGCCAGAATGACTTTGATGCACGGGGAGCTTCCACTTACCACCGTCTCCAATCTATAGGTATTTATGCAATACGGTGGGATCGTGACTGGAAACTGGCCAACCCTGGAGTCAGCCAAACCATGTATGGAAGAGAGATGTTAATTCCTGCAGCTTGAGGCCTTCTTCCTTTTTTGCCAAAAGAGAACGGATTTGGAGGGAGCGCATACTCCACTGCCCGGAAGGGAAGAGCTTTAGCAGCTCAAGGCACATGAATTTCAACATGACTTAAAGGCTCAGACAGAACCACTGCAGAAAAGTTTTTCCTCTGGGTTCAGGTATTATGGGATGCAGAGTGACACAGTGGTTGTAGATACACAGAGCCTGCAAATCTTTGTGGCTTCTGCAGCAACATCTCTATCGATGCAGCTAGAGCCTCCTGTCACTGTCCAGTTGCAATACAGTAGTTATGTCAGAGATGAGCGGGACTGTGCCCTGTAGAGTTAGGTGGATGCTCTTAGTCTATTATAGCACTTCAGGTACCGCCACGGGAATTCACACAGCCCTCCTCTTAAAAGAATGCTTGAACTGCATGCCATCCTGTTGAAATATTGAGCACTGATTAAATATGAGAAATAAACACTGAAAGCCCAGAGCTTTTGCCGGCGGAGTGGTGGTCTGCAGGAATGTCGGTGCTTTAGGAAGAGCAACCCTGCGTGGTTAGTGCTGAGGAATGGTGAAGGTGCTGTACTCCAAGTAGAACTATGTCTTTAAAGAAGTCTGTACTGAAATGAACTTGGAGGGAGGGAAGGAGGAAGAGACTGAAGAATTTCTACGGAAGCAGAATGGATCCAACCGAAAGCAGAGTAGGGAATCATCAGGCAAAATCTTAAAATCCGCCTCTTGTTTTTGAGGCTTGGAGTAGACCTTTTTGAGGGTGATAAGCAGATCCCAAAAGATCCCTAGCAGGTATGCAAGGTTGGGAATGGGACTGTTGAATCACAAGGTTGATGCTGGTAGCTGAGAAGAGGCACGCAGGAGCAGGGCCTGGGCTCCCTGTCCCCAGCCTCAGCTTTGAGGCTAGCTCTGTGACAGCATAGGTAGTCCTTCTCCTGGGGCTTTATGCTCCCCTCTGCCAAACGGGCAGTCTGTTGACACCTTGGCCCCTCTCGAGCGCATCAAGAGCATTGTCGCATAGCAAGCTCCTGCGTAGGAGTCCTCAGCTGGAGGTGCTGCCTGGATGCCAGGTACAACCGTGCAATAAAAAAGAAGCCACAGGAGTCGACAGAAAGCCGCCCAAAGTTTCTCTGAAAACTGGTGCTGGATGATGCATGTGTAGCCCACTTGAACATGTGCTATGTGCTTTAAGATGGGGTCCCAGAATAGCCAGCAGAGCCCATTATACCTGTCTTTGTGGGGCCACTCTATGTTTATACACTGAAAAGAGTCTGGATGAGGAGGAAGTGTGGGAGCTGCTCCTCATGTGGTTCTGCATACTTCCCCCACCCGCAGACTCAACCATTTCCGTTCTTGCATGGGGTGCAAAGAGGAGTGTTACTGTGCAACAGGGGACAGACGTACTGCAAGTGACTTAAACACCCAAGGCAGCCCAGCCAGCCCTCCGACTAAAACCTCTCATCCCTTCGGCAAACATTTTGCAGAGAAACTGTGTCCTGGGGCAGGTCTGCCTGTCAGCTTTGCTGCACAGACCGGGGCAGTGCGTGGTTACCTGGGTGCTGGTGTCACCCAGGGGCGCCGACACAGCCTTGTACGTGCCAAATTCGGAAGAGACTGGAGGCGTTTCAGTAGGCACCACGCAACATCAGTCCGATTTTAGGACAAACCCAAAGGAAATGGTGTGTAAAAGCACCCCCTTTTAGCCTGTTTGGTCAGGCGTGCCAGTGGCCTCGTTTGGTGTCCTGCTGCTGCCTGTGGGGTAGGTTCTTGCGTGCTACGGGTTGAGTCCTTGGCCATAGCGAGGAGGAATTCCCACGTCGGTCTCTGCAGCTGTGGGAGACCGCAGACCGAGCACCCAGTGAGGCCAGGGAGAACTGAAAAAACCCCACAAGGATACCTCTCTCTCCCTGCTTGAGCCGCCTCTTGAAATGCGCATCAGCTCCTGCAGGCTGAGCATCCAAGGGCCGGCAGAGCCGGGAAACGCATCTTTGGGTTGATATAGGTCCCATCAGGTGTTTGCCTGTGCCTCAGGAGGCTCTTCTGTCCCCTCCTCCCCTCCCCTCCCCTCCTGGCAAGAGGGCAGCAGCGGATGGATCCCAAACGTTCCTTGTGTCCGTGAGTAATGTCCAGGTCTGCGTGAATGTACGTGTGTTAAAGATGATACGTATACATCACAACTTGTCCTGTCGTGTCTGTGCAGGGAGAAGGGACGTTTTTCTCTCTGGAGAAGGTGGAATTGCCGCCCTTCTCTTGTCTGACTTCACTCGCCCACGGTGCCACCGAGCAGAAAGGCTGTCCTGGGTGGCCTGCTGCAGTACCAAAGTCCTGAGTCCCCTGGGGATTGAGCAGCCAGGGTGCTGTCACCTTAAAACGGCTTTCTGGAGGGTGAGGCTAAAAAATACGGAGCAGGGGACAGAGGAGGCTGGGAAGGAGGCAGGACGCAAGTAATTGTCGCCGTCTGGATGGTTGGGGAAGCGGCACAGAGCTGAGCCGCAGTGACGGGCTGGTTTTGAGCGGTGCCACTGGGTCTTGGGGTTCACGTAGGTTATAACGGTAGTTCTGTCTCCCTGTGCAGGGAGCGAGGGCTGAAGGCAACAGCCTCCTCGGGGAGGTTTGTCCTCCCTTGCAGGACCATCTCTTGCTGTGCTGTTGCTTGTGAGAGAGGCTGAAGAGCTGCTCCGGGCCCTCCACCGGCAACGCGTGTTCCCTGGGCAGGGGAGGGACAGCTGATGGTGCAGCAGCCTCTTGGGGTGTCCTCCATCCCGACGCAGGGCCAGCAGGGACGCGCTGCAGCGTGCCCCGATGGCCCCCAAGCCAAGGGCATGGCCTGTGGCCTCTGTGATGAGGGGTGGCACCTTATCACCCACCTTTACAGGCAAAACCAGAGGCCCCAGGGCCCTGCGCACCACCCGTCCCTGCCTCTGGCCAGTGCAGAGCTGCATCCTCTGGGGATCTGCCGCTAAGCGCAGGAAGGGGAGAGTGGGCAAAAGGTCTCCTTGGGGCTGGAGGAGGACCCCTGGTGACCTTCTGCTCCCTTCCAGGCCACCCTCACAGTCACACCAGGTTGCTCAGGGTATTGTCCTGCCTTGTTTTGAGCATCTCCAAGGGATGTCACAGCTCCTGCCTGGCCCCCTACATGAGGACACAGGGACTGGCTGCGTGGGCAAAGACAGAGCAGTGCATGTGTTACCCCCTCTCCTACCCTCCTCCTTTTGGCTTGGGGTGCCAGGGCTGGGCAAAAAGATGCAACAGATGAAAAATTGTCTGTCCAAGGCTTGAAGGGTGAGGACCCCGGAGCCCCAGGGTCATCCTGCCACTGATGGGTGAGGTTACAGGATGGGGACATCTCTCCTTTTTTTTTTTTCTTTTTTTTTTTTTTTTAAACAGGTATTTTATTGGCTCTGGGACAGCTGGAGGCTGAAAATTATTTAGTCCCTTTTCCTGTTTATATTTGGCTTAATAAAAAATAAATGTCACTGACTTGCTACCCCCTGCCGTGGTGTGCTGTGTTCTCTGAGCTGTCTCTCCCTCTTCAGACCCTCTGCCTCGTCTCTCGGAAGCGGTTTGTTCTTCGCCTGCGCTCG
Organism: Charadrius vociferus; assembly: GCF_000708025.1. NCBI lineage: Eukaryota > Metazoa > Chordata > Aves > Charadriiformes > Charadriidae > Charadrius > Charadrius vociferus. The sequence goes on along the minus strand of NW_009648775.1, from coordinate 1,244,960 downwards.
TGGGAGGCTGACGTGTCGCTGCCAGTGCCGGAGCACAGTCTGGCAGCGAGAGAGACAGTGCCAGAAACACCCACCTCTGCAGGCCCCGGGGTCACAGCCAGCGCCTCCGGCCCTGAGGAGGGCTGCCTTTCTTTTGGGGGGGATCCTGTGTTTCTCCCACCCCCCTCTCTGTCCCCCCCTTTTTCTCTTCCCAGCCTCCCGGGTCCCTGGGCAGAGCCAGGGAGGGGGGAATCCAAAGGGCTCCTGTGGGAGATGGGGTTCCTGGCGCTGCTGGGCATCCCGGAGGGACACCCAAGCCAGGTGGGGTGGGGGACACGGAGGCCTCTCCCTGCCCTTGTCCCGTGGACATGCATGGCACTGCAGTGCCCAGAGCCACGAGTGGCTTCAAGTGCCACCAGCACGGCGGGGGGGAGGTGGGGGAGCTGCCCCCCACTCCAAAGGGGGCGGTGTCCCATCTGCGCCAGCCCTCTGGTGAGGCTGTTAACTCTGGAACCTAAGGACGGCGCGGCGGCGGCGGGGAGCTCAGGGACCCGGGGG
>NW_009648775.1:1238737-1243842 GCF_000708025.1 Charadrius vociferus | reverse complement strand
GCTGGCATGTCACCAGGGTGTTGGCGCCGGGGGCGGGTGGGATGCAGCCATGTCACCCACAGGGATGCTCCTGTGCACCCCCGGTGCCACACCGCCACCAGCCGGGGCGTCGAGCGCACACACGTGTGAGCTTTGCCCTCCCACGCCACTAGTGCAAGAAGTTGTCCCCACGTCGCTGTTTTGCCCCAGAGCCACCGGCTCCGCTGCCGTCCAGCGATGCTCTCGGGGCTGGTATGGTGCATCACGCCCAGCGGGGCTTGGTGCGTAGGACACGGGGTTGTCGTGTCCCTCCTGGGGAATGTCATCGCTCCAGGATGGCCCAGGACACAGAGATCGGGATGCTCCTGATGGGTTCCTCCAGCTCCTGCCATCCCCAGAGCGGGCTGTGATGGAGGGAGGGGTGGAGGGAGGCAGCTCTGCCCACAGCCAAAGTATGTCCCAGGGCCGAGGTGGTCCAGCAACTCTTCCCCAGCCCTGTCACTGACCCCATGGTCACATCGCCCTTCCTCCCCTCTCCCTCCTCCTCCTCCCCCAGTGAGGGCTGGCACCGCAGCACTGGTCCCCCTGGGCTGGCCTCAGCCCTCCCTGCAGGCCTGAGGAGCCCCCGGGGTGCGAGGAGGGGTTTTTTTTGGGACCACCTTGGCCTGGGGCATACTGCCCGTGGGCCTTCCCTCACACCTGCCCACGAGCGGCACCGGCCTCACGCCTCACTGCCCCTGTGAATCAGTCCGGGAGAAGGATTTACAAAGGCAACACCCAAAAAAGTCTCATTGAAACCAGAGGCCGGGGAAGGGGGGAGTGGGTGATGACCCCATGCCACAATTGGGGTGCGCGCAGTGCGCTGCCGGAGGATTCACAGGGCTCCCGCCGTGCTGCTGCTAGAAAAACCTGGGCAATGCCATTTATTTTTGGTTTGTACAGCCTCGCCGCTGCGGTACGACCTCGTGGAGGGCATCGCAGCCACCCTTGGTCCCTTGGGAGGAGCAGGGACAGGGCAGGGCTCCCAGGATGTGCCCGTGGCACGTTCCTTTGCCTTCTCCCCGGTGCTCTAAAGCCCCAAAGCCGCAGGGGCACCCACAGCTGTCTGCTCAGGGCCGGCGGGGCTGGTTCCCATCCCTGCTGCCGCGGCTTTGATCGCGAAACTACAGCAGCAGCGGCGTGTGCCGGGTGCTGAACTGGCTCTTCCCCGGGACGGTGCGATCTTTTCCCGCACCCAGGCCGGTCCAGCGAGGCGAAACACAGCACAGGGAGGGCAGCGCGGGGCTGAGCCCCTCCAGTGCGTCCCTTCCCCGGGGGATGCCCTTTGCTCAAGCAGCACAAACTGCTGCAGGCTGGGAAACAGCAAACCCAGCGCCCTTCGGTTTAAATACCATCTTTTCCCCCCCTATAGCGTAGGTTGCCATGCTCGGACACAGGCCTGAAGCATCAGAGCGCTGAGGCTGTTTCTCAGCAATACGAGTGGCCTCTGCTGCCCTTCAGCCGGTCCTTCTCGCAGGAAAGCCTTTGCCCTTTGTGCTGTGCAGGTGCAGCTTTTTTTTTCTTTTTTTTTTTTTTTTTTCTGAAGAGCAGCCGGGCGCTGCTGCCCTTCGCAGGACCGGTGCCGTCCTCGGAGACCTGCCTGCACCGCAGCCCCGTGCCACCGCTCAAAGCCGGGCGAGGAAGACCTGGGTTTGGGGAAAGAGGGAGGGAGAGCCTTCTTTTTGCCTTGCAGCTGTGGGCTGGATGGGGAGCGGGGCTGGAGTATCCAGCCCGTGACCCCAGTTTTTTGTCACGTCAGTGTCTGGGACATTTTTCTGAGAGATCAAAGACTTTGGTGCGCAACCAAGTCCCAGATGCTGAAGGCTTGGTGGCCCAGCTGCTCCCATGGTGACGGCGATGTTGTCAAGGGAGAAAGCGAAAGGTCACTTCTCTGCGGCCAAAATTGGAAAGCGAAAAGTCCAGAGAAAGTATTTTGTGTGTGTGGACAGCAACAGAGCACCAGTCAGAGAGGGATTAGGGGGAAAGAAAACATCATATGGGTGCATCGGTGGTGCCCGTGCAGCCCAGCATTGCCGCCTGAGAGCCCGCGGGTTGGGAGGCGGGACCCCCAGCGTCGGTCCAGGGGTCTTCAAGGGCCTCATCCTGCAAAGGCGCTGGGGGCTGCCAGCACAGGCAGAGAGACCCGGGGCAGACACAAACCCCCAGCAACAAGCCCAGATGGGTTTTCCAGCCCATTAATAGAGGTCTGTAACAGCTCAGCCTCACTGATCAATACGGTTTCTATTTCAAGGCTGCGAAACTACAGTCAGAGCAAAGGACATTATTTAAACATAATAAAAGAGCGAGAGCTCAGCCAGCGAGCACGAGAGCTCGGCGTTGACCTGTTGTTTTTCAGCCACAGCGTTTAACTATTTGCAACCCCTCAATTATACTTTATAACACGCTTTTATCTTTCTCCGCGCCGCGGGGAAAGGCTGACGACCAGACACCCGGCTCCGGTGCGTGGGTCCGGCTGATGCCCGGACAGACACCACCGACTCCTGCAAACAGGGCTGAAAGTGTCTCCTGGGAATGGCCACTGACAATATTTGCATGAGAGGGTCAGGCTCTGCATGTCTTCGGGGTTTTGTAGAGCTTGGTTACAGCCTATAGAGAATAGCTGGGGGGAAAAAAAAAAAAACAAACCAAAAAACCCCAAACCAAAAAACCCAAACCCAAACTGTGTCGGTGAGGTTAAGGAGGTGAAAAGATGCTGCTGAGCCTCACGCCGTAACCTCAGTGCCCGCAGGCCTCAAAGCAAGGCTGATGGGCATCCCGCTTCCAGCCGGCGCTGCCCGGGATGATTCGGGGCTTCCCGGCACTCCGGCTTTGCCCGAGCGGCAGCAGCTATTTCAAAGCCCGGCTTTGCTTTCTGGGTGCCCGTGCGGCTCCTCCGTGTTGAGCCTTTCCCTGCCCCTGGCCAGACACAGGTGGCTGCTGTTTGCTTTGGAGTTTTCTTTTTTTTTTTAGTGTTATTTTCTGTCCTCGAGCCTGTTTGAAGGGTCTGCTACCGAGGAGCCTAAACTGGGGAGGGGGGGTAGAATCCTGCCATGCCGTGCCATGCCATGCCGTGCCGTGCTGTGCCATACGGTCTGGACCAGGGGATTTTCTGCAGAGCGGGACTGGTGGTAAACCATCCCTCGGCATCACCCTGTCACCCCCTGCGGCGACCAAGGGACGGAGCACGCAGGGACCAACGCAGCGCGATGGCCCTTGTGGGGCTGCGTAGAGCCACCAAAGGGAAATGGGGATGGGGACAACTGTGCCAAGAAGCGCCCAAGGCTCTGGGTGGGGGTGCAGAAGCCTTTTGGCCATGGCTGGACGGGGTGGGCTTTGGTGGTGTCCCCAGGGAACAAGCTTTGCGGCAGGTTTTGGTGCCCTCGTGTCCCCGGGGAGGACATGAGCTCTGCAGATGGGTGTCCCGCTGGCTGCCCTGTGCCCAGGGACCTCACTCCCCTCTCACCTCTCTCCTTTTCCCCCCCGACAGTCACCTCGGAGCAGATCGAGCACTTACACCGGCGATTCAAGCAGCTGAGCCGGGACCAGCTGACCATCCGGTACGGCGCTTCCATGCGCACCGCTGGGGCGATGCCGGCGCCGCCGGGGGCTGCCGAGGGTGCTTAGTGGAGATTCCCGGCTGCCCACGCTGCGAGGACAAGCATGTCCTCCCCGGTCATCCCACGGCCGCGCTGAGCCGTCTTCTCTGCAGTGTGGCATTGCAGATAACAGGAGGAAAATATTGAGTGGCGAAGCAGCGGCCTGAGAGCAGAGTCGCTCCTGCCAAGCAGCCCGTTTTCCCCGTGCTTTAAAACCAGTCTGGGGGATGGAAATGCGAAGTCCCTACACAGCAGTTTTGGGGGGGTCTGGTGGGGGGGAGGGTTGCAGCTGCCCTTGTCCCCCTCCTCGGCGTCTGCGGAGGCGATTGAGCACCAATATCACAACTCCGCTTCCTCCGGACGACTCCGGCACATCCGAGCGGCTTTTACGCGCCTCCGGCCCCCGCGGGAGGAGCCAGCGGGGCCGGGGAGCCCGGCTGCCCTCTGCTCCCCCCACCCCAAGGTTATTTTTTGGCTTTTTATAAAGTCGATAGCAAACGGACAGCACAGGCTCAGGCTGGTGCCTGGGCAGCACAACGCGGGGCGGCAGCGGGGCAGAGGAAGCTGAGAGGAAGGTGGAGGGCAGAAGCTCCTTCCCGCACCTCTTCCAGCCCTGTTCGGGACATTATTCCTGGGAAAACTCTCTGAAAACCATTTGCGGGTTGAGCTGTGCAAAGGGCCCCGAGGCGCTGTGTCCCAGAGCTTCCCAAAGACCCATTTTTAGTGGGGACAAAACTCCCCCGTTGCTGCACCAAGCGCAGGCTGATGCTTGCTTTCAGTCTGAATTGAGGCAAATAGGGGATTTCCTGCAAAACCTCTTTTTTGTTTTCTTTCTTTTTTTTTTTTTTTCATGATTGCTTTGAAAGAATGGGGTTGGGGCTTCTGTCCCAGCCCTTCGCTGCCTGTCAGAGCATCTCCCTCCTCCTCCTCCTCCGCGGCTCCCTCACGCTTTGGGCTGTCTCCGTTTCCTTTGCAGCAAGGAGAATTTTGACAGCATCCCCGATCTGGAGTTCAACCCAATTAGGGGCAAAATCGTCCATGCCTTTTTCGACAAGCGGTAAGAACATCCCCGGCACCGCGGCGGGAAGTGTGGGGGGGTAATTGGGTTATCCTCTGAAAGCGGGTCATGGCTGGGCAAAGATCTTCTCCCTAAAGGCTGGGATGGAGCCAGGGTGAAAATTACAGACATTTAAGCTAAGTCTTAGGGAAAAAACAGCCCTAAAGCTTTGCTGAGGGATGCGGTGGGCTCTGCCGGGGTGGGGGGGTGGTCTCGGTTGTCCGTCACCGGCAGCTCCGCTCTCGGCAGGAACCTGCGGCAGGCGTCGGATGGGCTGGCGGATGAGATAAACTTCGAAGACTTCCTGACCATCATGTCCTACTTCAGACCCATCGAGATGAACATGGATGAGGAGCAGCTCGATCGCTTCCGGAAAGAGAAACTCAAATGTGAGGTTTGCCCAAAGCCCGGGGACGGGGAGGGGGTGGGGGACG
>NW_009648775.1:1238229-1238689 GCF_000708025.1 Charadrius vociferus | reverse complement strand
CCCTCACCCTGCCCCCTTCCTCTCCTCCCTCCCAGTCCTCTTCCACATGTACGACTCAGACCATGACGGGAAGATTACGCTGCAGGAGTATAGAAATGTAACGTATGGTCCCTCCCGCCCCATCACCGCCGAATTCCCGGCCGCGGCTTTGACCCGCTGCCTCGTAGGTGGTGGAGGAGCTGCTGTCGGGGAACCCCCACCTGGAGAAGGAGTCAGCACGGTCCATCGCCGATGGGGCCATGATGGAGGCAGCCAGCATCTGTGTGGGACAAATGGTGGGAGCCAGTTCCTTTCTCTGTCACGGCATGGAAGTGCTGTGATGGTATTGAAAATGGGGCTGGAAGGTGTCCATCCTGCCCGGGGCATCTCCCCTCACCCCGGGATGCTTTGGCTGGAGAAGACTTCTATTTTTTTTTTTTTTTTTTGGTCGTCGCTCTTTTTGGGGTTTTTTTTTTCCTTT
>NW_009648775.1:1233017-1238148 GCF_000708025.1 Charadrius vociferus | reverse complement strand
AAACTGGAAGGAGATAGATTTACATGAGATATTAGGAAGAAGTTTTTCACTGTAAGGGCGGTGAGGCACTGGCACAGGTTGCCCAGAGAGGTTGTTGAGGCCCCATCCCTGGAGGTGTTCAAGGCCAGGCTGGAGGTGGCCTTGGGCAACCTGGTCTAGTGGGAGGTGTCCGTGCCCAGGGCAGGGGGGTTGGAACTCGATGATCTTCAAGGTCCTTTCCAACCTAAACCATTCTATGATTCTATAAGCAAACAGCACCCCATGAAGCACCATCCTCGGTGCTTGGGGCTTTAGTGCTCCTAAAAAAGGCAGCTCCTTGCAGCCATGGTAGTGCTGGGAACCAATTTTGGGCTGGCTATGGGGCATGGTGCGCCTGTGGGAGACATGTCCCATAGCCCAAAGGTCTCCACCCCATGGCAACCCAGTGCCCCGAGGCTCCTGCCCCATTGGCATGGGGTAGCCGTAATGTTGTCTCTCTCGCTGCGCCCAGGGGCCGGACCAGGTGTATGAGGGCATCACCTTCGAAGACTTCCTTAAGGTTGGTGGCATTTCCGCTCATCTGCAGGCGGTCGCAGGGACCCGGACGTTTTGGGGTGGGCACCAAGCTGAGCCCCCAACCCGGCCCCGCTCACCGCCTTCCCACCGCCTGCAGATGTGGCAGGGCCTCGCGAAACCAAGATGCACGTCCGCTTCCTCAACATGGAGACCATCGCGCACTGCTACTGATCTCCGGCTCCCTCCTGGGAAACAGAGAAGGAGGAGGAGGAGGAAGAGGAGGAGGAGGAAGAGGATGCGGCGCAACTCCGTGTTCCTGGCACCAAGCGCTTTGTACCCACCCGCGTGCCTGTCCCGCTGTGGGGCTGCCTTCTGCTCTCTAGAAACGTGAGGCTTTTATCTGTAATAAAAGGTATTTTTCTTTTTACTCCTTGCTGAGAAATACTCCATCCATCGCCCAGGGCCTGGTGGGGGTCTCTCCTTGCGCAGAAAGCTTCCGCAAATCCTGCTCTCCCTTTAAACCTGAATTTTTAACCTCTGCCACGCGCTGCGCTGGGGAAGAAGCTGCCCCCCTCCTTGTGCCATGAGCCCCCCGATCCCCGTACCGCGGGGACCGTACGCAGGCGGGGATGGGGATGCTGAGGGGCGGGAGGTGAAGGCAGCGCCCTCGGCACCTGGAAGGGCAATCACATCCCTCTCTGCAGCCCGTGAGATGCTGAAGCCGGCGGGGGTGGCAGCAGCGCAAGTGATAACCCCCGGTCAAACCCAAACCATCCACCTTGGCTGCGTCTGCCGGCAGGAGAGGCAGCGCGGGGACCGCGGGGAGGCAGGCAGCAGGGATGCGGGGACATGGGGACGTGGGCTCCTGGCAGCCCGGTCAGTCCCTAAACTGGCCAAAATCCAGCAGGATTTGTTTCTGAGCTCAGCAGGCACTGGATCCCCCTTGCTGCTTTGCTGCTTGTAAGTATCACGCCTCTCTGGAGAAAAGCAGCTCTGATCTTCAGTTCCCACCAGCAGAAGACACATTGTCACACAGCAAATCTGGCTGGGCTCTCATCAACGTACAACAGTGTCCAACAGCTCTCGGAGGCTCTGGAGACACCTGCGCAGCCAGCGTCTTGCTGGCAGACAGCCTCCTGGGCTCTGCAGAACTTCCCCTCAAAATACCTTGACCCCTCTGCTGTTCTGTCTCTGACAGCTTAGGCAAAGCTGCTCCATCACACCCGCACAAACCCCGAGAGCACCGATATTCCTGCTTAATTCCTACAGCATTAAAAATGGGAAAAACACCCAACCCAACAAAAATCCCAAACATTTGCACAGCATCACATGAAAGCAGGCAGGAATCAGAATCACAGAATGGTTTAGGTTGCCCCCACATGTTCCCGCTAGAACAAGGCACCGGAGATAAGGGTTTGTTTACTGGTATTAATAACTGGATGGCTCGAGGCGGATTTCTGTCTCTAAGGCAGCCTGAGCCGGGAAGGGAGGGGGAGAAAAAAAGGGCAATGGCTATTTTTAGAAAAGCTGGAAAGATTTGTTTGTTTTATCAAAAATAGCTTCCCCTGGTGACATGTACACTCGACGGAAAAATAGCCCCCGCCGCAGCAAGCAGCTGGCAGCGCCCGAGCGGGGCGCGATGGATGCAGAGCCACGAACAGCCCCCTCCATCCCTCTGTAGGCAGCGAGCACACACCGTCTCCCCAGCTCAGGGCACAAACAATTTTTCCCTCTACTCCTTATTACCGGGGGGGGTTCTGCGCTGCCCTGGCACCCCTGAGCTGAGGGCACACATAAGGACTCGCCCCTCGCAGGCTTTTGCAGCTTTATCCCTCCGAAAAACCTCTTCTTGCCCCATCGGTGCAGCTGCAGATAGAGCTCTGCGCTCAGAGCTGCTGGACCACAGCTCCAGCACCCGAAAAGCTCTTCAGAGCCAGCAGCCAGAGAGCAGCCGCGCTAACCCGGCGAAGGACAGCCCTTCCCTGCAATGCAGTCCTGTCCTGGAGAGACCTGCGCTGCTCGGCGGCACCCAGGACACGCTGGGGCTCACCGGGCTTCGGAGAGAGCCGCGAGGGAGGGAGCCCATCCCGTCTCGCAGCCCCACGCGCGGGGATGCCACCACGGCCAGGCGGGACGTGCCGCAACGCCACGGGGCAGCGCTGCCACCACCCGCGGTGTTGGTTGGGCCGTTGTGGCGTTGGCACGTGGGGCTCGACCTGTGGTGGGTGGCGAAGGACAGGGCTGGTGCCAGTGCTGTGGGCAGGGCTGAGCGCCGGAGCTGCGGAGGGGACGGTGGTGATGGAGCTCACAGCTCTTCCCGTGCAGCCGTTCAGGCCTTGAGGGTCACCCAGTGCTGCGTGGTGGCAGTCACAGCCTGGTCTGCGCTTGCAGGGCTGTGGGACTCCTCAGTCCTGTTCTATTGCTGCTCCGGACACCTCCATCCCATGGGGTCATCCCCAGCTGCCTCTGCATCGGCGCCAACCGGTGCAGAGGGTCAGAGCCCAACCTGCTGGCTGAGACTGAACCTCCTCCTCCTTCTCCTCCTGAACCTTCACCTCCTCTTCCTCCCCGTGCCAGACCCTCGGTGCTCCCGTCCCCCCCCACGCACGCGAGAGCACAACATCCAGCCTCTCCCGCCACCCCCAGGTTTCCGGAGCATCCCCAAGCTCCTGTCCCTGTCTTCTCACAGGAGTTATGGTGCAGATGCTGCAGAACCATCCCCGCTGCCCGGACCAGTGGTCGTGTGTGTCTGGAAGGCCCTTTTCCACCCCTGGATTGCCCAGCAGGGCTGTCTCTCCCGAGCAAAGCCCTCGCTGCTGCTGTTCCTGTGCGCCGCCGTAAGAACACGGTCCCACTCCCCCTTCCACACCGCGGCGGTTTTCTTGGAGGAGACATCAGCGCTTCTCACAGCCAGCGAGGGCTGGATGCATCACGCGCTGCAGGGAAATGGAGGGCAGGAGGGCTGAAGAGTATCGATAAGAGGGTCATTATTATCCCTCGAGCTAATTAGCCCTCCCCCAGCTCTTTCGTTAGGTGGCGAGGGCAGCGTGGGAGCAGGGGCTGCGGGGAAGCAGAGGCAGGACCCAAAGCCAAACGTGTTGTCTTCTCTGTGGGAAACGGGATGAAGGCGCCAACGGGAGTGAGGGATGGAGGGAGCAAACAAAAGGGAGAGAGGAACCGGGGGGACCGGAGAAGATAAACCCAATCCTCCCCCCAGCAAAGGGCTGACGAGAAAGGCCGGAGGCCCCAAGGCTGAATGCAGCCCTGCCTGCAGCAACCCGTCCTCCGGGTGGGCAGGAGCATCGCTGCCGCGGCCAGCAGAAAGCCGGGGCTGTGTAACGCGAGGTTGGCGTTATGCACAGCAAAACCCAGCGAGACGGAGGATAACAATTCTGTAAAGGGCAGGAAAAACTGGCAGAGCATTGGGAAATCTGGCAAGGGTCACATTTCGGTCGCGGACCACAGCAAAATCCTGCAAAGCCCAGCGCGCGCGGTAAAGGATAATAGTGCTGTTACGGGGCATGGCGAGAGCTGCTGAGATCCGGGACGTGGCACACAGCTCCGCTGCAGCCCCCAGCGGTGTGTCAGCAGAGGGTAATGGGAACATTGAAGCAGCTTTGCCACGTGTAGGAGAACTCGTGGAAGGCTGATGAAGGCTGAGCAGCGTATCGGAGAGAGCAGTGACCTGTGGTTTTGGAAGACCGGGACCGAGCGACCCGCACGAGTGAAGAGCGGCTGCCCCAGGGAGGGGTGGGTTTTTTTTGGCATAGAGGAAACACACAGTTGGATCCAGCTCCCCACCAACAACACCCATCTCACCATCCCCACCCCTCTCTCAGCCACAGCGGAGCTTGGGAAAGGCAGGAGAGACTGACAGGCGGGGAAGACATGCCTGGGAAGGACGGGAGGCGCAGGAGAGCGGCGCAGGAGCAGGCAGCGATGGAGCCAGGGCAGCCAGCTGCAGCCCGTGTTTGCAAGCTGAACTCTGAGGAGCTCCCCCCCTTCCTTCAAACGGCGCCCTCCCATGCAGAGGTGACATGGGAATTCCCCCACCAACGAAGCCGGCAGCGGCCTTCCATGAAGATGCATTTGGCCCAGAGGCTGAAGATCCCTGTTTCTGGCCAGAAATCTGCCAATGGCACTAACCCTGATCTGGAACAGGCGCTTTCCCCACTCCTTTCTACTGCTCAGTCCGTTGGTCCTTACGAGGTCTCCAACCACCGCTGCCTCATCTTCCCCTCCAGCAGCAGGGACCACTCGCAGACTGGTACGGGCTGGGAGGATGCCAGCACTGGCCAAAATCATAAAATCATAGAATGGTTCAGGTGGGAAGGGACTTTCAAAGGTCATCTAGTCCAACCCCCCCTTCCATGAGCAGATATGGGTACTCAGAGCCCCGTCCAACCTGACCTGGAATGTTTCCAGGGATGGGGCATCTACCACTCTCTGGGCGACCTGGGCCAGTGTCTCACCGCCCTCAGCATAAAAAAATTCTTCTAAATCTCCCCTCTTTTAGTTTAAAGCCATCACCCCCTGTCCTATCGCAACAGGCCCTGCTAAAAACTCTATCCCCACCTTTTCTATAACCCCCCTTTAGGCACTGGAAGGGGCTCTGAGCTCTCCCCTTTTTGGCCTT
>NW_009648775.1:1203822-1231930 GCF_000708025.1 Charadrius vociferus | reverse complement strand
CTGTCCCCACTCCAACAGCTCCGTCTCCTTCTGCTGGTGGGACCCCCCGAGCTGGAGGCAGCACTGCAGGGGGGTCTCCCCAGAGCAGAGCGCGGCAGAGGGGCACAGTCCCCCCTCGCCCTGCTGGCCACGCTGCTGGGGATGCAGCCAAGGATACGGTTGGCCTCCTGGGCTGCGATAGCACATTGTCAGCTCATGGCCGGCTTTTCACCCCCCAGTACCCCCAAATCCTGCTCGGCAGGGCTGCTTTCCATCCTTTCATCCCCCTGCCGGCGGTTGCCCCAACCCAGGTGCGGGACCCTGCACTTGGCCTTGTTGAACCTCAAGAGGTTCACACAGGCCCACCTCTCCAGCCTGTCCTGGTCCCTGTGGATGGCATCCTGTCCCTCAAGCGTGTAGCTGAAGGTTTTGACACCATCTACACATGGGGGAAATGAGCAGCCAAACATCACTGAAAGATGAAGGCATAAAGAAGTATTTTTTGTGCCACTGTGGCCGATGGATACCACATGCTCACCCCTCTCTGACAGCAACCAGGACATGACAGAGGAACCTTCCCCTCAGGACAGGGACACCACAGCAGAGGCCGAGAGCAGGACAGGCCACAGGGTGGGAGGGGAGGGGAGGTGCTGCTCTGCAGAGCCAAGTTACAGGGAAGGGGAAAGGAGTCAGAGACCCCCACAGACCCTCCTGCACAAACGCACCCCCTGTTCCTCCTCCCACCCCTTCTCAGCATCAAGAGAGGGACAGCAGACCACGAAATGCTGGAATCGCTCTTCCCCTACTGCGAAGGTGGCCAAGGACACAAAACAGAGGCAAAAGGCACTTTCTTGGGGCCTTTGCTGGTGGCTTGGACCCCAAACATGTGGAGGGACGGTGGGGGTTTTTCCAGTATGGCACTACAGCTGAGCACGTCCTACCACGTCCTTTGCATCAAGACTGCTTTGCTATGCACCACCCATCGTTCTTCATTGAAGTCAGAGCTCCGGAAACTTGTAGCAGCTGGAGGCTGCAATAGATACAGCCTCCCCCTTTGATCACATATTCTCTTTGGAGAGTGGTAGGGAAGAAACTTATATCCAGGGATCTTTCCCATAAAGAGAATGGACACCTCTTTTTTTGCTAAGGATCACTGTCATCAATAATAGAAGCCAGAAGTCATTCTTGAGGCTCTTCACCCCAAACTACTTCCTCTTTTGATGCCTTCTGGTTCTTTAGCTGTCCCCAACCACCCAGCCTCTCTGATGGTCACCAGCCTGGCACATTGTACCATGCCCTCCCAGTGTGAGCCTTCACCTTCCGTCTAACCTCTGCCTGGTCAATCCACAACACTGGTCCAACATGTCCTGACTGCAGCTCCTCAACTCAAACCCCTGCCATCAGCCCCAGCACCACCCAACGCAGAAGAGATGCCCCCTTCTTGAGTGCTAGCCTTTGCCTGGGGGATACAACAGGGGTCTGCTGAGACCCCTTGTCACCAGACTCATCTGGTGAAACAAGAGTCCACCTTCACCCCTACCACAAACTGGTAGCACTACCAAGTCCTAGGGAGCACCCAGATGGGAAATCTGAAGGTAGCATCTATCTGGAGATAGATTGGATGGTGACTCCATTCTTGCTCTTGAAGTTATTAGGGAAGATGCTCCATTTAAATGTCACCGAACCCCAGCGAAGATGTAAACAGTCACGATCACGTTTGCTACACTCCAGCACCCACTTCAGCACGGCATTAATGACTACCCAGTGAAGTAGGACAACATCCCTTTTCAGAAACAAAAATTAAACTCCCAACATGGATACTCTCCAACAGCCTGAGTGCCCTCATTTGCATTATGAATTAGTTAAATATGTACACAGTCTTCTGCTGTGGTACAACCTTCCTAAACAAATTCCAGGGATAGGAAAAACAGCCCAAAAGGACCACCCTCCAATCCACACGGAGGAGCTGCATCCAGACCGTGAGCCAACGAAATGGTGGCTGTGAGGACGGAGACTTTTTCTCCGCTGGAGGTGATGCAAGCCTTCTCGTATCTGAACGGGCTGATGTTCCATCCCCAATGAACTGATGACTTGTAGGTCTTCTCTGCGTAAGAAAGCAAACACCTCGACAAATACAGGTGCTGCAAAGCATGTTTTCTAGCAGCTCGGTGACTACCATGGTCAAGGAGCAGTACAGAGGCAGTGCAGAAGGAAGTGCGGAGGTGGACTCCAGAAGAAGGGCTCGACACACTGGCATGAGACAAACTTATCTGCTACTTGCCACAGGAAGATGAAGAAAGAATAAAGCTGCCCCGAGATAACGAGGTAAGATAAGAAGAGTCAAAGTTGAAACAAGCCGAGGGTGTATTGAGCAAGACGGGGCAGAAGGTCACAGCACAGAGGGGAAGAGAACAATGCCGGCGGAAGCGCTCTGTGTTCAGCCACATCAGAAGACACAAGGCTGGAGCAACCCACAAAATCATTTGTGCTACAGAAACTAATTATTTGTTTGACAGGTTTCAGCTGAGCTTGCCCAAACAACGCATCCGTGACACTTCTTGCTCTTCCAGCAATGAAGGAAGGGAGCCGGCTTCCAGGAAGGGCAGAGAAAGAAAGAAAAAAAAAAAGAGAGACCAAGCCTTTATAAAAAGATAAAATTTATTGGTTGGACAGAATGACTTTGCCCCTTGCACTTCTTGTATCAGTCCATCACGAGGGAAAAGCTGAACACGCACGTGACAGACAGCCTGGGGTCACAGAAAACTACCCCAAAGCCGAAGGCAGTGAAGCGCTGTGCAACACACGTCTGCAGGCAGGAGGGCGGCAGCACGAAGCTCTGGGGCTGCCCCAGTGGCCCGTCAGGGGTGGCAGTGACAGCCCAGCCGGCCCCTCTCCGGCAGGTTGGGGCACATTCCCCGCGCACCTCCTCCCCAGCATTGTACTTTTAAATTGATTCCATTAAGCCAGCAAAAAGGGGTTAAGTTAAAACTTAACCTCAATTTGAACCTGATTTACGTGGCTTTGACTTGTACCACTACGTTTACAAGGGCAAATCACAACCCCAAAATAGTTTTAAAACAGTAAAACATATCCAGGCAGGACTCGAGCTCTTGTTTGCCAAACTGGTTCTACCTCTGTCAGTGCAAGTTGGATTTAAGATAAAGCCTTACTCCTCTTTTCACCTGAGGTTCGACATGGTATCTTTGAGCCTGGGCACTTCTCCACAGCATTACTGTGAACTACGCACAGGGACTGTGGCCAGTTCATCCCTTCTACTGCATTAAACCAACGTGATCGATTCCCAGCTCGGAAGTGAGGACAGTGTCAGAAACCCAAGTCCCAGACATCTGGGGACACCCCTCCAGGTGCCGTGGAGGGGCACGAGCCAGCAAAGAACATACGTGACCACTAACCTGAGACACAACAGCCTTTCGTGTCAGTGCATAGAGGTTATCTCACCCAAAAAGACTTAGGACCAAAAAAACCCACTAACACATGTACATATACATATACAATTAGAAAACATTTAATGCAGCATTTTAGAGACTTAAAAAAATAATTTATTTTAAAATAATTTTGATACGTGTGGCCTGCTGAGTTTCCAAGCATCCTCCCCGCCCAAGGCCAACCTTCTCCTCCCTCTCTCAATCATACTGCCCTCTCCCATGTGCACGGTCCTGTTCCTAGACACATTCCGATGCACTCCAAGGAAAAGAAGAATGAGCAGCTCATTACAAGGAAAGAAATTTCAAACATGCGGCTCAGCAAGACGCTTTTTCCAAGTCCTTGGTGTTTTTTCTTTCCCTCTCAGGACAGTCACGAACCCCGCAACGTGCTCCCAGCCTCCCACCACCTCAGCAGTTTGCCACTCGGGGCTCTTGCTTCCTGACCGTGTCCTCTGCCAAGATGGGATCAGCAGCGTGTTTCCCACAAGCAGCAAGAAGGAACATTTTTTGTTTACACTTAAGTGTACTGTTTTCCTTCGCTCTTCAGTCTCTCTGTTCCACCACAGCGGACCTTTGAACCTTTGCGCAGCAACATATTTTAGCGACACGCTCGAGGGCGGCCATACCCTCTGTTCTGGTTCATATCCCCAAGTCGTCGGCAAACGGTCAGCCGGTTTGACGCACCTGCAGCCAACGCCATCTTTTTGGCGCTTGTCCCTTGTGGATCTCCTTTTTGCCTTTGGCCACGTAGTTGGCAGAGGGCTGGACGCCAGAAGCCAAGTAAAGTGAGTTACCTAAATGTTATCATAGGGAACCGCGAGGCCAATGTTGAAGTTGTAACCAGTCACTTCATCGTAGGAAGATCGGCAAATAGGAAGGACGCTTTCTACAGCCAACTGGTCCACTGAGAACTCGTAGGCATAAATGATTCCTCGATGCCTGTACAAAACACAACCAGGACACACCATTTTGCCTTAAATTACATATTTCAACAGGGGATGCAAGCGAAGTTAGGGATTGCCATAAAGGATGAAAACTCAGTGCTTCAGAAGCTGAATATAAAACCCCATCCCTTCAGCACTCTGTGCTGTTTTAAGAGCGAGAACTCCCTCCTCCCTCACAGAATCACAGAATGGTCAGGGTTGGAAGGGACCTCTGGAGATCATCTAGTCCAACCCCCCTGCCAGAGCAGGGTCACCTACAACAGGTTGCACAGGACGGCGTCCAGGAGGGTTTGGAATGTCTCCAGAGTGGGAGACTCCACCACCTCTCTGGGCAGCCTGTGCCACTGCTCCACTACCCTCAAAGTAAAGAAGTTCCTTCTCATGTTAAGATGGAACTTCCTATGTTCAAGTTTATGCCCATTACCCCTCGTCCTATCACTGGGCGCCACTGAAAAAAGACTGCTCCCATCCCCCTGGCATCCTCCCGTTAAGTATTTGTAAGTATTAATAAGATCCCCCCTCAATCTTCTTTTCTCGAGACTAAAGAGACCCAAGTCCCTCAGCCTTTCCTCATATGAGAGATTCTCCTTCCAGGGACCCCACCAAGCCCTGGAAACGAACGGTGATTCATTCACTTCAGCAATGCAGAGACATGACTGTCATCTGCTGAAACATTTCTAATCTATTCAGGAAGGGGGAAGATAAGTACATTGTAGTTTGATAGTTCAATTAGATATGCTAACAGCCACCTGAGATGCAAATACCAAAACCTGCAGTTTAAATACCAGTAGTTTTCCTTTAGGAGAAGGCATTGTTACCAATATTTAGAGCAAGGAAAGGGCTGCATTCCCTGTCTGGCTTCAGTGGCCTTTATATTCCCTTGCTGAAAAAGAAATGGTTTGTTGGGGTTTTTTTTGTGCTCAGAAGTAAATAAAGGGCCAATTCATCAATGGTTTTGAAAGCCTTACCTTTAAACTTGTTTTATTTTATTTTTTAGATGCTATACCTTCTCTATTACTGCTCTGGATCATGACTCAAGTGCTTGGTGTGCCACTTTAAAATAGATAATAAAGCAGATCTTTGCACAGTGCCAAAAATCCTATCCTTCAGAGCTGGCTTACTCACTTGCGGTGTGCAGTAAGGTCATCATCGGTGATGCTGGCGCCTCGGGGAGTTTTGTCATCGGGGATGTTTGCAGTGATGAGGCTATGAGAATTAAACCATACGTGGCGGACTGGATGCCTGAAAAATATCCCACAGCACTGTGTGAGATGCCACCTGCATCAGACTCCTAAAATCCAAGTGCAGTAAAGGAATCACTCTAGATTAAAGAAGAATTCATTTAAATCAGCGCCCTCTCTATGGCCAGAGCCTGGGAACCTGCACCTTTGGCTCTTCTCCTCCTGTCTGGAGCAAACAAACACAGCTTTTATCCCCATCTAGTGGGCTGTTACCAGAACACACGTGGAGGCCAGAAAATATTTGAGACGCTTGGCAGCACACGAGCTGCAAGGGATCCGGGTTGCCTGCTTGCTTCGCTGCTTTAAGGACTGCAGCAGCACACTCCTGGGAAGAGCAGGATGCTTCCCAAAGCGAAGGGATGAGGACACCCAGGACCCCCACGCTCCCACCCCCAAGCACTGAGCTGAGCTATGGCTGACTGAGAAATGCACTGTACGGCACAAGCTAAGAGGTCTGGTGGTCTTTCCTTTTCCTCTCACTAACCCTGAACCACTTTAACAGCATTTACTGTTGAAGTAGGAGTAACTTTTCGTCTCGGATTAAGCCGGCTCATCTCCACGACCCTAACGTGGCTCCTGTTGTCTCCCTTTGTTTCTGCCCTCTCTTTCCATTCATGACACTGGGCTGCTGGCACGGAGAACACCATGCACACCTTCTTATCTAGGGAGGCCTTTCTATATAAACAGTATTTTAAATGTTTAATCTACTAGTTTCACTTTTAGTACACCCCCAAAGCTCAGCAGATCTGCGCAGCCTGCCCTCCCCTCCTTGGCACGCTCATTAGTGCTGCTCCAGGAGACAATCAATGCAATATTGTCCTTAATGCATCAGCCGCATCACAACGGGCTTTATAATTCACAGGGTCAAAAGAGAAGGAGATAACTGCTATTAATCAATGACAGCTCTAGCTTGAACTTCTCTGACTGTAAATACCTCATCTAGCTCCTCTTTAGGGAAGATGCATTAAAAAAAAAAATAAAATCAGGATTTATCTGTTCATTTTATCACAGGTATCACTCAGACTCACAAGGGGCTAAATCCGTGAGGTCTTCATTCAGACAAAGACTCCCGGGACTTGTGCCTTGATCAGGAAATCATCATTTGGCTGTGGCAACTAAGAGTCTTCCGTCAACTCCAGGATACTGATCTCTGCCTGTACTCTCAGTACTGTACCACTTGTGCTTTCAGTACAAACTGGTATTTTAATATTTCTATGAGTTTAAATACCAGCCTGGCTTTGATCGTTACTGCTAAGGGAACGCATGACTGAGGTGAACAGAAACACAGGTATTGTGTGAGGAAACAGCAGAGACAGCCGGAACCAGTCACTCTGAAGACAACAGCCAGGAGTCCAGCGTTTGAAATCCAAGGCTCGGTGAAGTAAATACGGGCTGGGGCAGGGAGAAGACACTAACTGAACTTCACAGACAATCCAGGAGAAACAATTTCCCCGCTCCCTTACGCCGACTGAAGCACTCTCTTTAACTAATGAGTAAAAAGCCTCCGACAGCTAAAGGGCACACACAGAAACACGCACAAGACTCCAGGTGGGGAGGCAATCTGTTCCCAAATCACATGAAAACTAACAGAACTCTCAGAAGCTTTAGACACAGGCATGCCATCGTTTTGGTCCTGGATCATCCCATTCCCACATTCCTCCTGTCAGCCAGATCCAACAAACACCCCTGCAATAGGGCCCCGGGCAGACAAAATTACCTGGCATGCATCTCCCAGAGTTTGGTGCCCATCCGTTGGTCCCACACACAGACCAAGCCCTCTTCTCCTCCGCTGACGATCTTCCAGTCATCCATCTGGACCGCAGACACTCCTAACTGGTGGGCATAGAGGGAGCACAAAGATTCACTTTTGCGGAGATCGAACACCCTGACCCTAAACAAAAGCAAATAAAGAACAGATAAAACCAGCTGTGGATCTGCAGCCTGCGGGTTCTGAAAGCACAAGTACTTTTGGGGTTATGAGAATACGGTCCAGGACAGCAGCAGTCCCACAGCCACTACAGGGCCAGAAACCCAATACGGTTGACAATTTTCACCGCTGAATTGTCACTCCGACTTCTAATATCTCACATTTTTTGAGGCAGACTTCTCCTACTGTACAGGACCTCTCTGTCTCTTAACAAGACAAGTGAAATTTGGAGAAAGCTCCTCTATCT
Organism: Charadrius vociferus; assembly: GCF_000708025.1. Lineage (NCBI taxonomy): Eukaryota > Metazoa > Chordata > Aves > Charadriiformes > Charadriidae > Charadrius > Charadrius vociferus. The sequence continues at coordinate 1,224,146 of NW_009648775.1, read as the reverse complement.
GTGCCACCCAAAACATCAGCAATGCCATGAGGCATAAAGTACCATGTTTAGGGCATACTGCTAACGCATCCTACCCCTTGGCACCTCACCTGCATCCACTATGGCCACGGGGTAATATGATTATGAGGGTCAAGGAAAGAACTGTTATTACAAAGACTGAAGAAGGGACTAAATGTGTGGCAATTCAAGAGACGAGCCAAGGGAATCATCGGTTTACACGCTTGAGTTATTCACCAACATTGAAACAAAGCTATCCACAAGCACCCAACCAGTATCTCTTCTGAAAAGATTTCAAAAACACCACCAGTGACTGTGGGCAGCTTTTAGGTACATCTGATCTTTCAGAAATTACTGAACGCTCGGACAAGGCATTTTGAAGCGAAACTTTATCAAAGACCAGGCTACGCCTAATGAAGCGGAACTGCAGAAAAAGAGCTTAGATTTCAACCACTGCAACAAGTCCTCAAAACCAGCTAAAGCTGATGGTGTTAAGTTTTAAATCCAGTACATATCACAAAGGAGTATGGGGTTTGATCCTTATATATCAAGATTAAGAGATAAAGCAAAGTACATAAGCGAGTAAAAAATGCAGCAAGTGAAAACAGAAGTAAAAGGAAAATACTGATCTCAGATTTGAAGAGAAGCCAGAGAAAGTTCCTCCCAGCTGATGGCTATCAAGAACGAAACCATCAGGTACACATTAATTCCAGAAAAGGCCAAAATACACTTGTTCCAACACATTAACTGTACTGTATTCCACACCCCTGCTACGATCCTAATGGCGTTGCATGTCATTCCTTTTCCTTTTTCAAATGGAGATTGCATCATATGATTTTACAAATAACACATTTCAGCAACTGAAATAAAAGGCAACAGAACAGTCCAAAACTCCAACAGAGCAACATCCATCTGACATGTCGAAAAACATGCTGGAACAGAGCGAGGAGCACGCTTTGTGTGGCTCTGCACTCACCCTTAGGAAAACCCCACCACAACAGTTGCTGATGGCGAAAAGGACTTCTTGCTTCCTCCAACTCCAGCAGAGAGGAGCTTTGGCTACATATTAGAGCTGTGCTTTGGGTAAGGATGGGCTATTTTGGAAGTGTTCGCACCCACCGCTCTCCCCGTCTCACTGCATGTGTTCCGCACGGCAATCAAAGCTTCTTCTGTTTGGTAAGCACAGTTGGAAACGAAGATCTGATTGTGTCCTGGTTATTTCATTAGCGAGGGCCCAGGTTTCAGGCAGGTGTCCATTCTGGCACACCCTTGGAAGAATTAGAGGCATACTTGAGTTGTTTAGATGTGCTTTAAAAAAAGAAGGGGGAAAGCATTTTGCAAATCTAATGTGATGCTCTAACGCAGATCTGGCACGACCTGCCGTCTCCTGCCTCAGCAGCTGGGCTCAGTGGGAGCACATCAGATTCAACCGAGCTCAAGGGAGCCGTCAGGAAGGTGTTCTCATGACAAAGCTTTGTCTCTCCTGGTAGACTATCTTAGAAGCTCACTTGCTTTCAGGAAGGCACGGCATACATGTTTTGATTCACACCTTTCAGCGCTGGTACACACTGGGCTTGTCACGTGTTTGCTTTCCCAGCGCCATGCACCATCTCAGGTGGACCAAGAAAAAGGCTGCTGGGGTGCAGTGCGTCAGCACACGCTCCCTCTCATCACACCTCTTGCCAGTGTGAAGCACAGCTAAGTAATCAAATACATGAGCAACGCTTCAGGAGTAATTTTTTTTGATGGAAAGAGATTTTATGGGCCCTACCAAAACCAATTTCACTTCAACGGGGTGGTCTGTGTTACTTTTCAAAATCACTGCTTTGAATAAGAGAGTAGCATATACTAGTGAAAATGGGAAAGTGCTGTATTTAATTCCAGCAATACGTTTCCCCGCTGACCATCAGCAGTTTGAACCCCCAGGGCAAGGTCCCTGTTTAGTACACGTGCTCCGTGACGGGGCTAGGGAGGTTCAAGCCGCATCCCACCTGCGTATGCCCAGCACCTATTGACACCCTTCCCGCAGCACCACGTGAGGAACTGACCTCTGAGGTACACCCGGTCTTGTCTCCTGGATGCCAAACTTACTTGCTGAACTACTGATGCCACACTTCTTCCTGTTTTGGTGCCGGCCAACCTGAACTCAGTCAATACTTGAGCTGGAAAACTGAAAAGCTTTCTGGAGGGGGAAGGCACAGACATTTCCTCTAGTATGAAGGGAGTGAATTTCAATCTCACCTAAGGGATATCAATTTTATCTATTCTCCCATTGTTGCGCAAGAGATCAAAATTGGAGGTTGTTTTTATTGGGGTGCTTTGGAAAATCAAGTATCTGCTTTTAGAGGAAAAAAAACCCTCCCAAGGATTCAATTACACCTGTCAAACTTCAAATATTTCCTTTATTCCTTTTGCTGAGAAAGTGCGAGGTTCGCTTGCGCTGCCTATTCACCGAGAAGGGGAAAAAAAAAAAGCCGTTTGACAAAATAATCATTTTTGCAAGCTGCTGCACTGGCGGGACAGAGGTCTGGGATTTGGCAAAGGGAAGTATCCGCCTTACAATCTGATACCCACCACCACACCAGACCACCACCTGCAGCCCAGTGCCCAGTGCAGAAAGGAGGAGGGAAGGAACAGGGAGCCATTAGAGACTGGCTCCTCGCCATCCCACATCTCCTTTGGTGCACTGGATCAGACCCCACAAATAACTAGCCAAAAAAAGAAAACCTAAAAATTGGACTCAAAGGGTCTTTTTAAGCACTTTAATCCTTTTGCACTGACTGTTCCCAGCGCGTCCATTCCTGGCACCAGATATTGTGCGGGGAAAATCCTACTCCCCAAGCCAAGGAGTTAAAGAGAAAGCTGCTAATCAGCTAAATAGAAGCTGGAATCTGTTCATATGAAAGTCTCTTTTTTTTTTTTGTCACCTGAGGGACAACACAGTGTTCCGAAATACACTCTTGACATCATTTGGCAGACGGACCCATCTCATCCTACATGATTCATCCCTTAGGTTATTTTTTTAATATCAGAAAGTGAGCTTTTAAATGCCAAACTAATTTTGCGGGTGGTGGTGGGGAAGTGGAAGATATTCCAAGTGGTCTCGCTGGGCTGTACACCAACTGCGTCCACCAAATGGCTTAAAAAGAAAGTCTTCCCATGGAGCTTTCTGAAACAAAGCAAACTGGCAGCCACATCCAACTATTACCTAATATTTTGTTCCTGAAGTTCACGCAGGCTGCATTTGAAACATTAGAGGAGAAACAAATTCTAGCAGGTCCAGCTGTAGGACAGCAGGACAGGAAGTCAGATAATTTGAGATGGGTTACAGCTCTTGGTAGTACCTACCTTCTGTCTTTATTGCCTGTAACAAGCATGTTTGGAGGACTGTTCTGGAGGTTGACACACGTAAAGTCACCCAACGAGTTGCCCATCTTCTTCAGACACTGACTTGTTTCCAGATTGTACAGAAGAATCTGGCAGAAAGAGAACAAACACCGGCTAAACGTAGCACGAGCACAACAGTTACATTTTGCTGCAGCATAAAGCAGAGCAGTTATTCCCATCAGAGATGCTCTGCAGGACTCGTTTCTCAATACTCTAATGCATAACCAAGATACAGATCTACCCCTATCAAGAAGAACAACAACCCGGTCTCAAAAATCAGGAAATATAGTTTCCCGATGGAATCCATCGAGCAGCAGGGATGCGATGCTCTTGCGACCGGTATGGGTATAGCTGTCGGGCAGGCAAAGCAAGCCATACAAGATTTTCTCCAGGTCAAATTTTTAAGGCTTACGTGGAAAAAGCAAACAGTTTCTTCAGCAATTTTAACATTTGAAAGACAGAATCAACATTTAGAAGGTTTAGACAGATGGACTGTGCAAGAAAGATTCAATCAAATACAGCAAAAACTGAAGAGCAGAACCGAAGACTGACTCAGCGCTGACAAGCCCTGCCGATAGCTTTTGTACAGATCATGCGGCAGGAACAGATTAAGAGAAATATTACATCTGAAGTGGCAGTTCAGATGGGAAAGGAACAAAAACAACTCTGATTTTAAGCAACATCCAAGACGATTCGACCAGAGCCTGGGAGAGAGGTACGAGTTGTTTTCTGCCTATTCACACTCCTCTCCACTGCGCAGGAATCAGTTTAATCACGTCCACTGTCTTTCCTGTGTGGCCAGATGAGATTTATCTATTTGGGCCTTTCAATTTCGGAGAGCAAGTATTTTTAGAAGCAGAAGAACATACTGGTCAAAGCCCAGTGGAGCTCAGCGCAGTGCCTGTTTTTATGTAACTTCATAAACATTATTAAATTTCATGGTGATGCTCCTTTAATTTAAAAGAAACCTATGACCATGAAAAGAGTAACGGTAGTTAAAACATCAGAAAAAAAACCCTTATGGCTTCCATGGCAACATCAGCATGGCTATGTCAATGTCACATCAATATTCTTAATTTCTATTTTCCTGATTATATCCACACGCAGGTTAATAAATATTACACCATCAGTACCTGTTATTTCAGCATTTGCCAAAACAGCCACAGTGATGCTGCCTGGCCTTTTCCTTCCTATCCGTGCAACTTCAGGAAGCATCTGAAAGGTTGAATTAAGAGAGGAGAGGGTCGTTTTGTGATGGATGCCTCCAGGCACCCAAATGAACCTTTAAAAATCTCCAGGAATACCGCAAAGGACGGCAGGGTTTTTCCACCTGCTGCTTCTCCCAACTAACCAGGTTGGTAGTCAGACGTATCACCAGCTCCCTATTAGAATCAACACATTCAGACCCAACTGCTTCAGTTGCTTATAATATTTATCATCTCCCAAGCAGTTCCCTTTCCCAGCCTTGTCTCTGTGAAACTATCTGCCTGAAATCCCAGTCTTTAGCATGTAACTTTTCATCCTTAAGGCCCCAAAACCAAAAGCCGTTTTACCCAAGCTCTGTAAAGCAAGACAGACTCGACCTTTGCAGGGAGATTTAGGACATAAAAGTTGCTAAAAAAATTAATCTAAGCTTCCATACCTACCAAAAAGTTGCTACAAACTGCATGAAAATGTTAGTCTTCAAGGTTAAAACCAATTTACAGCCTGTTCTCACTTGCAGCACAGCTTCCAACGGCTCACTAACCAAACCCAGAGATAATGACATTCTGGCAAAGGTACTTTGTGTGGTTTTCAGTGCGAAGGAAATTAATATCTGTGCCTGGCAACCAAATTTCTCCTTGGAAAGTTCTGAACAAAAGACAAAGTCAATAAACCGCTGAATTCAACTTACAAACAATAAACAATCGGGTCAAGAGCGCCGTATTCCAGCTCCCAGTCGAGCCTCCGAACCAGCCCTTCCCAGCTGCACGCTAACGCTCCGGAGAGGAGAGGGCCAAACGCAGCTTTCTCAAAAGTCCCCTGGGGCTAATACTTAAAGTGAACATCCATAAACTATTAATTTATCTAAATGACCATAGCTCCCATCTATCCTATAAACATACGATACATACTTGAAAATTCAGTTACGGCCACGAAAGACTATCATGAAAAACTGCTTCCACGTAGCATTTAATGGTTTCCGGAGCAAATATTACACATTCTCCTGCTTGCAGTCTCAATTTTAGACCTGTGGCAATCCTCATACGTAGGTCGCACCAGTCGAAAAATTATGTATTTCTCCTCACGTAACTTATAGATGGCCACCAATTTAAAGTGTTCGCATCTAAGAATGAGAATCTGTAATAAAAATAAAGGTTCAGATCCAAAAAACTGGAAGAAAAGCTTTTGTCTTATCTTCTCCTACCCCCTCCAGTTCCTTCTCTTCTCACATCAGTCTCCATTCTTTTAAAGGCTGTTGGGTTGGTTTGTGGTGTTTTTTTTTAAATTTTATAATGCACACATGTATTTCGAGTCAATTAGCCCTATAATTGGAAGAAAGATTCTCTTTGTGATTTTTGCTATCCAGGTTTTACCGATCTTTAAATTCGGCTTCTGTCTTGAGCAATTTTATGGTCTGCAAATGAATTCCAAAACCTTATCCTGACAAACAGATAGGTAAAGAGACAAAAAACTCAGAATGCTTTTTAAAGTCTGAATGACACTTCCTTGAAGACCGGGGTTTTAAAAGCATACCGACGACAATTTTGAAGTTGCTAGAACACTTCTGATGAGCTCTCCTGTAATATCCCAAGGCAACATGGATTTTCTTCACAAAGGCCAAGGAGAAAGAATGAAAATACCTGGTCAATAGGGACTTGAAATAAGGGCCTGTATGTTAAAGGGCAGATAAAGCATAAGATCTTTAGGAGGTTTATAATCCTATAATGCACACTGCAAAGGGATTACCCTTTTAAAGATATTTATAATCCTATAATGGACACCCAAGACCAGTGACCTAATAGGTACCGAACGGAAGGTAAGCGAACCAAGAGCATTTGGGTGTGAAATGAAGCACCCTGGGATAACACACTAACGAGCAGCCCTTCCCCCAGTGGGACCTGGGGGACACAAGGGAGGAAAAGCATTAAATACTCTGTGCAGATGTATCAGGATCTAAGGCACAAAATAAAAAGTGTTACCTATTAACATTGTTCAAATGAAAAACTCTAAGTTATTGGATAAGAGCCAAGCAATCTCCCAGAATGCTTAATAATTCAACAAGCCCGAAATAGCCAGAGTACCTTTACCATTATGTTTAGTTAAAGACCACAGAGATTAGAAAACACATTATCCATCTCAGAGGCGATTCTTTCCATGTTACAAGTCCCTTAACGACCTTTACCATCTCTCCCTCTCTCTCTCTCTCTTTTAATAAGGCTGAGCAAATGGGACTTCATTTTATCCGATTGCCACAGACTAGTGGTATTAATTATTCATGCTCGTACTCTCTCTTTTGTTAAGGCAGTGCATTAGACTAATTTCCCCTCTTTACTGTGCGAGTTGGGCAAGTCTCAACCTGTGGCCACCGTTCTGGGCTAGACGCGCCGAGAAGCTGGCAAATTCACCAGCCCAGGCAGAGGAAGAAAGGAAAAGTTACTGTACTTCAGGAAACAGCGGGTACGGGGAACTCTCTTTAAATGCTGTCCAAGAACTCAGGAAAGAAGACTAAATTAATTCACAAAGAATGAAAGTCTCCGCAGCCAGAATAGCTAAGCTGCGAGCTTTGTTACATCTTGCAGCTAAGTGAGGTCAAGCATGGTCGATGTACTCTGGTTGAGATACTTCCAAGAAAAACCAAGGAACTGAAGGAAATGCTGTTGATGGAACTCTTCCATGCATGTCCAATACCCCAGCAGGTGTTTTGGGATCCTGTGTTGTTGGAGATGTCTTTTTTTGGATGGAACATTAAAACAACAAATCCCCAAGCACTTGTTATCAAAGAGCCTGTGGTACTTTCAACAAGAGCAGGGGTGTTCAACCCACTGTCCTGGCTGAAAGCCAGCAGACAACTGCTTCGCGAAATAGCTCCTTTCCCTCTGCAATCGCGTTTCTGCTTCTTGTCAGGAGTTACCACATCGCACGGCTAGTGAAAACCGAGCTGTCTCTCAGAACCGGGCAAAACACTCCGTATGTACGGAATATTTAATTCTTATTTAGACGAAGCATTGAATGGAGCATCATAAAATATTAGCAAAAAGTACATCATGAAACCACACTCAAAACCTACATCCTTTTCCTCACTGAATAACACACAGGATACATTACAGAATCCCTTTCTCAGGAAGAACCATCTAGGAGAGAGGTTTTAACTGTCATTTCAGAGACAGAAGATCAAAACAAAAAAATCTGAGGTGCTCAAAGATGCAGAGGAACAAGAAGCAAGATTGGGAACAGAATTTGCATTTATTTTCAGATTATGTTTCTCCACCTTTCCTTCTGCCCATCACTCTGCCAAGCAGAAAAAAAAAAAAAAAAAAAAAACGTTGCCTAAATACACACAAATATTGCCAACAAAAGAAAGGGTTGTGAAATTTCAAGTCCACCACGAATAAAAGGGGGATCTGGTTTTTGCTCAGGTCAAACCCATTCAATTCAAAGGGTATCTATAAAAGCAATAAGGTTATTTCAACATGCATTTGCGGCAGAAGTCATCAAATCAAGTACAACATATGGTACACAACACTGCAAGTTTGAATTTTATTTCTAAAAGGATGTGGAAAAAAAATATTTTCAAAGTTTACAAGCCCCAGGGGCACAGTTTCCCAGTGCAAATGTATTGAATCGCCTACTGTAAATATGGCACATAACACTGCAACAGCAACAAAAAAAATTTGACTATTAACAAATGCAAGGTCAGCATATTGATACTTGTACACAGAGATAAGTGTTCTGGCTCCATAAATTTGAAGATGAGCTAAGATTTAAAAGGAGCAGCTGAGGGAGACAGACAGACAATCAGAGAGAAAGAAAAAGAGTAAATCATACACAAAACAGCCAGTAAAAAAAAAATAAATAAAAAAAGCAGTTAATATACATGAATAATGGATGTTTGATTTAAAAGCAGTTTACTCCAATATGATGTAATTTTTGACAATCAGCCAGAGAGACTATTTTGCAAGTTCTTGCCAGATATAAGTCATTGTGTAAAGCTGGTAACACAACCGTTTCTCCGAGCATGTGGAAAATCGACTTTCATGCCATCCGAAAGGTGACTTTACACTGGCAAACGAGAACTCTCATTTCGCATGCGCTGAGCTGCACCAAGCAGCCTCAAGCAATGCTTAAAGACCCACACAGAGGACTGCAAAAAATAAAAGAGGCTAAACAGCTTGCAGCGAATCCGGCAGCTAAAAAGAACCAGCCGTACGCACTACCCGGTCCTCCAAACATCTACACCTGCCGTAAAAGTTACACGTGAAGCTAAAGCTGAGCGTAGTGTGGTTTTTCCTTTCAAGTTTTCATCTGCCTGGAGTTACAAAGGAAGGCTCCAAGCTGGTAGGAAGAAGCAGAGCCAAGCGTTGTGCAGGCAGGCAGCGCGCAAGCTTTGGGAACGTCGTTCTGCCAAGGCACCTGCAGCCCCTGGTGTTCCAGCACTGGACACTGCCCGGGACCGCGCTGCCAGCGGCCGGGGCTCTGCCAGCCTCGGCGGGCTTGTGATGTGGACAGATGTCTGCTAGGAGGTCACCAGGCTCATTTAACTGGTGGCTGAAGACTGATGGAAGAGTCCAGGTACCCAGAGAGGAGAGGATATGATGTTTACTCACTAAAAAGAAAAAGCCCGAGCCCTAGCCCAGAAACACATTTTCCCTAACCTAAGGATAGGACAGGGAAAAGGAAAGCAAGGTAATCCTTAAAAACTGAAGGGATTCTCTTGGTTTCACAGATTATCGCCTTGAATACTCACGGCACATCCTAGCAGCTGCATTTTCAAAACCTGAGACTCCTACCGTCTCAGCCGTGCCAATTTTGAGGTATTCACATTAATGTAGAAATAGGGGAGGGGAAAGCAGAATGTCATTAACGTGAGCCAATACAAACAGGACTCTTCTATTTATTTTTTTAAACTTGCAAAATTATTTCTGGTCATTTACAAGCACAGAAATAACAATACGGATGATCGTTACCTTTCAGCAAGAGAGAGGTTGATCGACACATCACACAAAATTTAGGCAAGGAAAACTTCTGCTCTCTCAGCTGGACTGTATTTCTTGCCGTGCCTGGCTTGTAAGTTCAGCCCCTCAGGAAGAGTTCTGTCTCTCCAACAACGGCACCAAAAAGTTTATAAAGAACAAAGTATTTACAATACCTTTTACCTTTCAAAGACCTGCTACCACCCTACTGTCCTACAGCTCCCCAGAGAGAAACGTCTGAGCAAGTCCCACACATTCAAGTTCAGTCACCAGTAAGAGCTGCCCTTCTACTGGTATGAAAACAAGAGTTTATAAAGATCAATTTATTGAATATTAGACTATTTACAAGGGTCACAGTAGTTAAAAAAAAATATGAAAAGAACCTTTTTTAAATGAGAAAAACCTAGATACAAAATTGAAGTCTTTGGAACTCCATGAGAAATGGAGACGTTACAACACCAGAAAAGAAAATGCAAGCTTGCTAGTTCCCAAAGAGAAGAATTTTGGTTAAAATAAGGTGCAAGAAAGATGTAACAGCTTATACAAAACAGCTGTGACCTAAAAACGTCATACAAGAGAGACTGTAGAGTACGAAATTCAATTTAAAAGATTATTTTAAAATCTGTAATTTAATTTTTTTTTCAGTTAATATTAGTTTATAACATCCATTTCAAGCGTTTAATTCTACCGGATACACTCACATTAGCACGCAGTTGAAGAACTCTGTGGAAACACTAAATACAGGAGCAAAACTGGGCAGTATTTCCATCGCTGATGAGAAGAGACAGGTGATGTTGAACACCCTTCATCCAGTACAAGCCAATCACCATCTCGAAACAGATGAAAGAGCGACAGCAGAACAACCAACTCCCCAGACCCCAGACATCCGATCTCAACCCATCCAGCCTTCTGTTTCTAAGTTGGAGGCTCTAAAATCAGGACTGTCCTCCCTTCACTCCTCTCTTCCCCATCTACCTGTTTGGAAACAAGGTTCAAGTTTGTGCACAAAGCAACGAAAACCGCAGACATACTCTGAACTGCGCCTTATAACGCACGTAACGTAAAAAGAGTTCTTCAGCTGCATGAGTTTAAAATAAAATTCTCTTCTATGCTATACGAAGTTTCTTTGGTGGAAAAAGAAAGGCCAGGTTGGACGGGGCTCTGAGCAACCTGATCTAGTTGAAGACGTTCATGGCAGTGGGGCTGGAACTAGATGACCTTCAAAGGTCCCTTCCAACTCAAACCATTCTATGATGTTATGATAAAAGAAAACCCCAAATCCTCCCATGTTGAGTATCTTCTATCGCTGTTGAATAAGTTAAAAAATTTCAACTAAATTTTAAATACAGGAGAAAGTTGGGTTTGGGTTTTTTCTACCCCAAGAGAATAAAGCATCTATAAATTTCACAGGAATAATCCACAAGCAGAAGAGAGCTCACCTGAAGCTACAGTAGGAGACCAGACTTACTTGACAGCAGACGGTCCATTCAGGGAAGCTTATAAATATACCAACTGTGAGAAAAGCTTCAGTCAGCTCCCACAATCAGCGAGATAATTGCATCAGAAACCAGATGACGTTAATCCTGACAGTTACAGTGCCACCTGTTTAAGAGGTTTATATCCTGACATGAAGAGGGCCAGAGCCAGCTCTAGTTTAAATCTGTGGGTTTAGTTTTACACACAATGCTCAAACCCCAAATTCAAACGTGTGAATGCCAAGATTTTGTAATGCTGCTGCTGTGTCGAGATCACGGGTCTCCAAACCGCATGACACAGGGTAATATGTTATTCGCTAGACACCATCCTTCAAGGCACGTCCACTGGATGTCCCGGGCACCGCTTTAGGTTGAAGGGGAAAGCCAGGGTTAGGGTTTTCCCTGCGGTTCATTACCTGGTCTATGTTATTACCCGTGTACGAGCCTAGATGGGAACACAGATCTCAGCATTTCAAGAATTTGGATTTTTTTTTTAAAAAAAAAACATTCCATATTGAGTTAATACAGCTGAAATAAACCTTACCAAAGAAACTTCTCTTAGCTTCACGTAAAACAAAGAGCTCCAGGAGCACTAAACAGACTAAGTTTCAAGAAACAGTATCATACTTGGGTTGTCTGATGCTTAATGAAGTGAAAGTTGAACTTCTCACAGGTTAAGTATTTATACTCTCCCCTCCCTCCTGCACGGATGTCTGTCATCTACAGCAGGCAAGTCTATGCCACAGATTTGATGTTTTTCTCCTTTCCAATATAAAAGTTCCTACAAAATTTATGCCTCAGATCTCCACTCTGCTGTCAAATTTGGTTAAAATTAGGCAATGATTAAAAAAAGAGAGAGAAAAAGATGGTTTCCCTAACTCTATTTTCATCAGAAAGCAGGTTACTTAGTCAGTGGCATTAGGATTGTGAGCTTACACTAAGGAAAACAAAAAATAAAAATATATCTCTCAGGCAAAACAAAGAAAACCCCAAAGTGAGAAGAAACACAGCTTTCCCACTACAGCGACACAGCCAGCCGTGAGCAGGGCTGGAATTCTTCCTCGTTACGTTTCTGAGATCGAAAGCTCTCCTAAAGACAGATTGTCAACTTGTGACCAGTGTAATCAGCCAATGCGAAGTCCCTTCACGTCTGCGCGAGGCGAATAATTATCATAATAGACATTAGTAATTAATTTCCGGCGTGATGTCAGCTGGTGCGGCAATGCCAAGCAAGCGTCCTTGTCAAACACACCCCAGCCGTCTGGACGACTTCAGTCCCATCTCCCTGATTAGGATGCGCGCTGATGCACTGCTTAATACGATCTGCCATCAAATGCCAAATAGTTCAGAACTAAATTAGGAAATATGTCCGGCTTTACAGAGTGATGCTCGGGGGCCTAAGTAGATTTCTCTGTTCCTTTACGAGGCACAAAGGCGATCACCGATGTAATGCCCCCGAATGAGGCAATCTTACCTTCTAACCTCCCACCTCTGTAGGGAAAAGAAATGGATTAAAACAGCAAAGGAATTAATAAAGACAGCACGGCCTCGCAGCATCTTTCAACCCTAGAGGTATTTATGGTGGCCTCAGCATTTCCCCGGTGAACGTGAATTTTAAGGGGAAATTAGATGCAGCTGGACACATTTATTCCTAACACAGAGGTAGTCCTAAACAAAGCTTTCCTGTTCTAGTCGCTTGCCAAAGAAAACGCTGCATTTTTACACTGCAGACCACAGCTCCTTTCATCTGGGTGCTCACCTCCTGCTTCTTTCTCCACCTGCCTGAAGCATTCTCCTTCCCACTTTGCTGATAGCCCATCACATGCCTGAAGTATAACCACAAAAAATGGAATGAAATTCGTGAGTTTAAGTTAGGGAAGGTGCAGGAAAGGGACAGAAACTCTTCTCAAAGCATGTGGAAACAGGTCTTTCCGCAGCTTGGTCCCTGCCCTGGAGTAAGTGGGGATGTGATCTGTGAGCAGGCTACCTGGGATCTCTGGTGGGATTCTAAGCCCCTCCAAAATACAATTATTTATGCTACCTATTTAGGTTTGCAAGCCCAAAATAGCCCCTCCTGCAAGCAGAGGAGTTTGAGAACAGCTACATTAGAACCATGCCTCAGCCACAAGTCTTCAGCAGGGTTACAAGAGCAGTCCGGTTTGGATCTACTCTGCCACTGCTAAAAGCAGCAGAATGTGTCACTCAGGGGCTTGAAACCTACGATTATCATTCAGCTTCCTTTAATACAATAGTCACACCACCCTCACCAAATTGTAAGGAACTTCAAATACTCAAGTGCACAAAAAATAGAAGCATCCTCCTAAGGCTGCACATCTGCATGTACAAAACTTAACACGCTGCTCAGGATGTCCTCATCAGAAAGGTTAAGGGACGCTTCAGCTTTTTGGGAAAGGGGTTGTCTACTGGGCTTTAGGGTTGTTCTGTTGTGGGGTTGTTTGGGTTTTTTTTTTGAGACGAGTTCCCCCTAGAGGACCACGGACGCAGCATCCAGCTGAATGTGCTGGGACTCGCTGAGGAGCGGAGAACACAAAGTATTTATAGTGAACCCAGTTAGCTGAACAGTAATCCCTGACTTCAGCCCACTAGAACAACACTAATACAAGCATCAGATTATTGCCTTGAAAGAGCGTCTTTCCTCTGCTGTCAAAAGCTGACTAGCAGGGAAGGAAATGGCCAGCAGCATGAGATCTGATTTCCTTTGTTAATTATGAAGGTGTAAAAATCTTACCAAAACCAAAAAAAAATTAAATACCTGGTTGGGCTCATTCAATAACCAGCCAAAGGTTTTGACCCCAAAGGCTGCTTCATGAGCTGACACATCGAGACACGTGACGGGCTGACCATAGACAGAATGGAGAATTTTGCCGGGATCTTCTGCTTTCAGGAGATAGACAATGTCTTCTGCAGCTGCTACTGTCACTGGACTCCCCGTAACATCTGGAACCAGATTAAGGAAGTTGACCTAAAAGAAGCAGACTTTTTACTCTTATTACAGCCAAAAACTCTTTTACATCACTACAGCCACACGCTAAACTGAGCAAACTACTGATGTGTGGTTATCGGCTATCTTGAGTCATCCCAGTTATGGATTCATTTCAGACAAAGACCAAGTATCCATCTTATTTCTGAGCTTTTGCAAGTTTAGCTCCTATGATGAAATCTAGCTCACAGTCTTTAGAATGAGCCCAGTTAAACTAATCAGAACCCATTATAACAGAACACACCAAAATGTGATGTTGAAGAAAGGAGCAAGACTTAATGCACTCATTCAGATGAAGAACACAAAACAAAAATCGTGGCTAGAACGTGAACATGGTGCTCCAGAAGAGGCAACACATTCATGCAACTAACATGGAGTAGTTGCTGCTGCAATCATGCATATATACCCTAAATCAACAGAAAAGTCATCACATGACTCAAGGACAGCCCAAGTATCACCTCCCCTACCTTCTGTCACAAGACCAGAATGACATTGCTTTTCCCATTTCATAGAATCATAAGAGACTCATAGAATGGTTTGGGTTGGAAAGGACCTTAAAGATCACCTCGTTCCCCCCCCCTGCCCCGGGCAGGGCCACCTCCCACCAGCCCAGGTTGCTCCAAGCCCCGTCCAACCTGGCCTTGAACACCTCCAGGGATGGGGCAGCCACAGCTTCTCGGGGCAACCTGCCCCAGGGGCTCACCACCCCCACAGGCAACTATTTCTTCTTCATCTCTTATCTAAATCTCCCCTCTTCCAGTTTGAAACCATCACCCCTCATCCCACTGCTCCCCCCCCCAATCAGGAGTCCCTCCCCAGCTCTCCTGGAGCCCCTTTAGGCACTGGAAGGGGCTCGAAGGTCTCCCCAGAGCCTTCTCCTCTCCAGGCTGAACACCCCCAAGACGCTGCTGTAAAGTCTCACCACGGGAAGGGTTTAAACCCCTGAACAGCACAGCTGATTTCTAACCCAGCCTTAGAAGAGAACGTGGTGTCCTGAGTGTCTGTCTGTCACATGTGGCAAAGAGACATTTCACAGCAAGCAAGACTCAAGAGTAAAATGGATCCACATAGAATGGAGCAGGTGGTGGCGTTTTAACATTTTTATGGAGAAACCTCTTAAAAATAAACAAAATCCCCAAACATTTAAATATTGTAAGACTGACTTAGGTTTGAAAAAGGGGATTAATTAGGAGCGGTTTAAATCACAACTTCATTCCCATTAGCTGAGCAGTAGCTTCCTGCAATAGGAGCGAAGCTGCAAGACTCAATTTATTCCTACGCACTTCCTTACCCTTTGAAAAAAAAAAAAAAAGCTGATATTCTGAGACATAATAAAACTTCAGAGAATGGAACAGCTTTTGATTTTTAATTAAAATAGTCTCAAAACTTCAGTGACAGAAGGTGCAACCCAAAGAAGCTGCACAACTAGTTACAGCTTCACAAGTGATACTATTAGCTCGTCTGCAATATCCTGCCTCAGAATTAATCAGATAGCGTTGATCTGGAATGAGACCTTGAGTTTTAGCTCCAATTCTACGCGAGAAAACTGATTTACAAAATGAGCCAACTTAGTTTAATGTTGACAAAAAAATAATTAAAAACAGCCAACCTCCTGCACCATATGGACTTCGATTCATTTTCACTCGTAGCTAAAGCCAGCATTTCACCCTTGCTCTTCGGCGATGAAAGGCTCATCCATTAACCTGCTCCAAAATCGTAGCCTCTAGCTCATAATGCTGTTATCTAGTTCAGGCAACACTCTCGTAAGATTTTTACAAGATCCCTCTTAACTGTACCGAAAATAATTAGTGGATCGGGAGCTCCTGGAATGAAGCTGAGCAGCCTGGAGACTCACCAATTTCTGGATTTCAAATGTTTCTGTAGTTTGCCAGAATCCTCTGTCATTAGGGCTTTCCACTTTGACCTCGAAGCCAGATGCCGTTGCTACCGTTGCACCCTCTGAAGCAAGAGCTAAAGCCTGTATCCTCTGATTGTGCTGGTAACGATGGACTGGCTCCCGCCCGAACATCAGGCTCCACACGCTGATGGTTCCTGTGTACACAAAAACCATAAACGCTACGCTTTACCTTCGAATTTAACAAAACTTTAAAAGATCATTTTAGGTGTAAGCTTAAAAGCATTCTAACGGAAAACATTAATATCCAGAAAAGAGACTGCAGGGCAGGAAACCAGACCTTCGGGACGCAGCACAGCACCACATAACAGGTTCAGAGGAAACTTTCCAAAATGCTGTGCTCGGGCATTAGAGGCTCTGTTGCCCTCTGTAAGTAATTCCTAATTTTTGACTTTCAGATAACATTGGTATCTCCCTTGAGGAGGACTGTTCGACTTCTCTCACATTTCCACCTCTGGAGAGGATCAGACAAACAGATACGTAAATTCTTCTTCTACTACATACTTGCCCTCAATTACCACAAAAAGTAGCGAGGAAGAACTCAGGCTCAAATTTAAGTCCCTCTGCTGCACACCGAAAAGTTTTAAAGCGAAGAATCTGAAGCTGTGCACACGCAGCGATCAGGTCAGGGATTTTCATACCACTCTCAACAGTTTACAACCAGCAGCAAAGCTCCTAATCCCGACACTCGGGGAAAAAACAGAGAATGAAGCAGAGTTCAAAATGCTAAAGAACACAAATCCCAAAGAATACAAGAGCGTAAGCCAAAAGACAATACATTTGCAATTGCATTTTTTCCCAGCATAGATCACCGATACTCTAGTTGAAAGCATGGTACATTAAAGCAATGATCTGAATAAGAGCAACCTGAAGCAATCGGGAGTGTATTACAGAACAGAAGGGCCAGACGGAATCGGAGACTTCTGGGCCACCTTTGCACTGAATTAAGGGAGAAGCAATCTTCAGACGTGATAGACAGGGCTGGAGAAGCCTTCCTTCTGCTTGAGCGTGGCCATTAATGATGAAATGATTAATGGTAGCTATTCCTTCAAAAGGAGACATAAAAGCTCTGACAGACAGCTGTGGAGGGGCACCAATGCCAGTTTGCAAACACTCCTCCCGCGTCCCAAAGGAGGTGAAGCAAGAGTGTGGTAATGAAACTGCACATAGTGAAATGGTATCTAAATGAGTTTAAATTGATTTATGTTCGCTTTTGTAAAGATTATTTGGTATCTGGAAAGTGCTACCAATGTGAAATAATGCAGATAATCCTTAAGATCCCTGTCTAATGGCACTCCCACTGAATATTTATATTCCTCGCCATGGGAATGAGTACCATAATGGGGACCATTTTTGTTTTATTAGGGATGCATATTTAAATTAATCTGCTATTTGCCTAAACAATTAGCCGCCTCTGTTTGTTTACACAAAGCCAAAACTGCAATTAGGCTTCCATCAAAAAGATAAGTCCCGACTAAAACTGTCCCGATGGAGTCATAAGGGCTCAGAGCAGAACTTCCCAAAATTACTTCTTAGCATAATGGTAATTATGTTAATTGCTTAAAAGGTAAATAACTGCTGAACTGGTTTTGAAAAACAGAACGCTAGCTCACAGCACACGCACTTACGCTTAAAACCAGTTAACAAATACAAATGGACAGCACAGGCTACAATTCCCTCCGCAGCCGGGTCTGCCCCACGCCAAGGCGCAGCAGCGGCAGTGTTTCTGTGCCTGCCCAGCGAGCCCTCGGCTCCAAACTAAAACAAAGGGAAGGGGTGAAGTCTCACCTCCGGACGGCTCATTTAAACAAGCAAACAAACAAACACCAACGATAAAAGATCGCAGCGATATCAGATCGCAGGTGTTAGAACCGGACTTTTTCATCAGACGAGGAATATTGCTGCCAAGCTCCTGCGGGCAGGAGTATTTTCAACGGGTTGGTTTTTTTTTTGCAGAACATTTATCCCAATTATAGACCACTTTTACAAAGGGGAAAAGGAAGCTGATTTGCTTTCAGTGAAGTCTTTTGTTTACACATCTTTGTGATGAGCATTTCACTGTTTTTAACGGAGTGTATTTAATGTAATAAAGTTCTGCAAAATAATACAAAAATATTCAAGTCAAACAACCTTCTTCTGACCACGCGAGCATACTGGGGAACCCAGAATTCACAGTTCTGCTTCCAAATTTGGGCAACAAAGCCCAAATTATTATAATTACTGCATCTCAAAAACCACAAATAGAGAAGACGGCGAAAACGGCCCACGCAATAGTACAATCAGCTCAAGACAGGTCCTTTTTTTTTTTTAACCAGATGTTCAATAGCAAAATCTCTTCAAAATATCTAAAAATTTTATCAGGCATATACAGCGTGTGCAACACCTGATGCACGATACAGTGGTGAAAACCTCCCTGGTAATATCAAAACCACAAGTGACTTGTAAGGCCACAAGTTAACATCTGTTCAATGAAGCACAACATGAGGAGTAAAAAGGAGAGTTGAAAAGGAACATAAAGAGCAAGAAAAACACTATTTTCTTTCATTAGGACGAACCACAATTTGCTGGCAAAAGGATGGCTCATCCCCCTTGCTTCTCCCTTCCTCCAAAAGAGTGGACAATTCCGGGTGTACATCCTCCATCATCGGAAGCTTCAATCGCTGCGTGCACAGACCTTCTGTGGAACTGCACTATTGTCAAAACAGGTCTACGCATTCACGCGTGACAGCAGGAAAACATTATCAAGTTTTACATCGAAAAAGCAAACATGCCGCTGTATTTATCAATAGGTAAAGCTTCTAGTAGGTCTGAAAGCTCTACTCAGAGTATTCTGTATTCTATTGCAGAAACACCAAAATGTATTTATTAGCGGGCAAGCCTTTGCAACAGTCAATCATGTTTGTGTAAGAGCAAAAAAAAAAAAAGCCACTATTACAGTTAAAGTTATTTGTACGGCAACATAAAAAAAAATTAGGCGTAAGATTTACCAGTGCAGATGAGATCACTACTTTCCACAGTCTATCTTCCTGCCTCCAGCAGTGCCCAATACTTCATTTCCAAAGCGGTATCTTTGGTAAGGTCAAGTTAAGGTTGCAAGCATACAGTATCTTTTTTTTTTCTTTTTTTTTTTTTAAATACTGTAATCTTAAAAGTGTTAGAAAGTCATTAAATCAAAATTATAAGCAATACTTTCACAGCATGCCAAAATCTGCCCCACAATTGAGATTATTCCAATTGAACTCTAACAATAACTCCTCAAATCGATTTAGGCTTTAGAGCTTGCTTGTGTTTGATCTTGGCTCAAGGAGAAGAATTAAGTGCAAGAAGTTGATGAAGACGGCATAATTGCAGACACTTGACATTACAGTCATTGTACCAGTCTTCTTGTTTATCACTTCGGCCCACATTGTACAAAGAATTTCAGTTTTTAATTTCTAATCCAATATATTTCTGAAATGCGGCCTGATGGCAGGTCCGTTTATTGCGATTCCCTCTGGACTGGAAGGGATTTGGATAAAACATTTAACTATGAGACTATTGTGCCTTACACAGTGCACTGCTGATCCTGACCGTACTCCGGTTTTCGTAGGCATCAGCCAGTCTGACGCACCTCTTGCTATATCGAAGGTGAATGGCTGGAAGCTGCTCTCCATTAAGAGTGCCCATCTCTAGTACATCCCGCTCTTCGCAGCTGGGAGCACAAAAGACATCCTGCAAAAGCAACTGGTTTTTACATCTGTTTTCACATAGGTTTCTCTCTGGTATAAAAGGCAACACTTTTGCCAGAAAAAAAAAAGTATCTCTTTTCCTATGAAATACTGTCATCCTGCAAGAGGGAAAGGCAGCATAAACACAGGGCAAAAATTGTTAAATCACATTTGTAAATATTATAGTGGCTGCGTTTGCTAACGTAATACCGCGTGTCAGAGCTCCTTCTAAGAGCTGGCCGCAGCGGAGGGCAGCTGCCCGCCAGTGCTCCCTGCTAACAGCGAACCCTTGGGCTACGCCGAGGGAGGGCCGCGTTTCGGTGCAGAAGATCCTACGCTCAGATCCTAATGACCCATTACATCAGCTCTTCCATGTTTAAGACGGTATGACTAGCAGTTGCTGCCAGCTTTAGAGAAGACACAGAGCAATCTACGTGGGCATTATCTGCCAAAAAAAAAGCAAAGACAGAATTTTGTATATGCTAGAGCAGGGAATCATAGAGTGGTTTGGGTTGGAAAAGACCTTAAAGCTCATCTCCTTCCAAACCCCCTGCCCCGGGCACGGCCACCTCCCCCCAGCCCAGGTTGCTCCGAGCCCCGTCCAACCTGGCCTTGAACACCTCCAGGGATGGGGCAGCCACAGCTTCTCGGGGCAACCTGCCCCAGGGG
>NW_009648775.1:1174651-1203672 GCF_000708025.1 Charadrius vociferus | reverse complement strand
CCCAGCATCTCCGTGCCCTCCTCTGGCCCCGCTCCAACAGCTCCGTCTCCTTCTGCTGGTGGGACCCCCCGAGTGGAGGCAGCACTGCAGGGGGGTCTCCCCAGAGCAGAGCGCAGCAGAGGGGCACAGTCCCCCCTCGCCCTGCTGGCCACGCTGCTGGGGATGCAGCCCGGGGTGCCGGGGGCTCGCTGGGCTGCCGGCGCACATTGCTGGCTCATGGTGAGCTTTTCGTCAATCAGCACCCCCAAGTCCTTCTCCCCAGAGCTGCTCTCCAGTCATTCTCCACCCAACCTGGAGCTGTGCTGGGGATTGCCCCAGCCCAGGTGCAGGACCTTGCATGAATATGGACATGCTCGTGGTTTTCATGCTCACTCACTTCAGCCTCTAAACACAGTTGGGTGGGAAAGCCAGAAGCTGCTCAATTCACATCATCCACACAACATTTTTCCTGTTTGTGGGTCACAGTCCTGCCGCTTCCTATCTTGATTTAAACAAAACAAAATTCTGTTTCACCTTTTGAAAACACTTCTTACATGTAATTTTTTCTTCTAAGCTGGGAACGTTAAGTGATTTCTTTATAATTTTCAGGTAACATCATACTTCTACAAAGTACAGAGAGTTAACAAAACACACAGGTGGAAACGAGCACCAGTCTGAAGTCTCAAAGCTGCTCATCTTGAATTTCGAGTTTCTCCCAAAAACATTTCTAGTTGGAGAAACAACACACAGCCAACTTGACCCTAGTAGGTGCTTGGTGTTTACTAACTGAAATTTTACATTTTATTTTCACTGCAGTGCTGTCGCTCAACTTTCAGCGGGTACAGCAAGTAACTTACCGAATAAACAGCGAGAGGTTAGACCTCAGTCGTGAGAGTCATGCCTTTACCCTACCATTACCACATCAGTTTCCATCAAACGTTGTCAGGTTTTATCTCCACCACTCTTCCCACAGAGATTTCCAAATGACACCATCCCTGTACAGTCCCCTCAGGAAAGGCCAGACACGAAGGTAGGTCTGCATTTTGTTCCCAGCCGGGGACTCTAGAAGAAGACTTCCCTGACCGTGATGTGAAATCACACGCCATTTACCCAAACCAAGAGTTTTGTACCCACAGCCACCTGTACATATCTGATGGGAATAAATATACTACCACCTGCTACATGCAGTTTTCTTCAAAAACTTTTTCCTTTATTCGAGCCAGCCTGTTCCCCTGCTCTTGCTATCTTACGGCATGTCCTGGCACTTCGGGGAAGGCACCAAACGCGTTACTCCGTGTCTGTCTTTGCAAAGAGGGTACAGAAGGGACAATACCCACAAGCAGCTTTACGGGCACCAGAACGGACAAGACAGCAGATTTCCAGTCCCAGAAAGTAATGCTGCCAAAAATCCCTTCCTGGAGCCTGCCAACAAGCAAGAGCACTTCTGATCCCTGCAGAAACCACCTTCCTTTGCTTCAAGTTGCTGCTCTGCAACTTGTGAAGCACCATTAAGTCCTCCCAACAGGTCTCAATGCACCACCATGAACGGGGGCAGCACGGCACCTCCCCGCCATGCGTACATGAGTATGAAGCACAGCATTTAAAAACAAACAAACAAAAACAAACCAACAAAAAACCCCCAACCAACAAACCACAAGTATGTTCTCTTGTTGCAGGACATTGTTTTCAAGTCAAACTATGAGACTCCGGAGGGCGGCGGGGAGAGCGATGGCTAAAGAAGACTGCTGTTTCCCAAAAGCTGTGGCTCCCAGCCAAAGTCAGGCAAGCATGGAGCAGATGGAGTCCTGGCAAGGCCTCTCCTGTCCCTGCATTAGCAGCATCTGCTCATTACCCAGAACCCTCGCCTGCTTTATCTAATGCTCCAGGAAAAGCATTTTGATTTGATTCATTTCAGTTCGGTAACGTGCAACACAATTAGTGGTAAAATCAAACTGGAGGACTGCCAGTGCTGACAATAGGAAACAAGGCAGAAGAAATATGAGGCCAGTGGGTTGGAATTCAAAAATCACAACTGTGGATCAGGTTGCCAAGTCCCGTTGCCCCAGGTGTACATACAGTGCCCCCACTGAGCACTGGCATGGGCAGAGGGAACTTCATTTTCTCCCCATACATTTTTTCTCTCATTTCCCTCTCCTTGCAGTTTGTTTCTCAGAGGCTGACGCCGTCGGAAACATTCACCAGAAGTCACAATTCAATTTTTCTGCAGTGCCATCACAGAGTTACAATTCACTTTGGATGCAGGCATCCCAGTAAGACACATCTTTCTCCTTGCTATATTTCATATGCCTTGGGAAGCGTTCGCTACTACGGAACCAGCGAAACAGCGCTGTAAGGCAGGCACGGCGCGAGCAGAATCTGCCTGTTAGCTCTTCCCTGTGATCGGATGCCAAGGACATCGCTGCGTGAGCTCTGTTGAACTGGGAGAAACTGATGTTATCTGAACGAGTCTGCTAGCCAGGGATTCGAGAGAGAAGTCTAGACTCTTTGCCTGACAGCACCACCTCCAACACTAGCAGATGGTTTCTCTGTGTTAGTCAAACTTACAAACAAAGAGAAAAGGGAGCTGGAAAAGTACAACAAAGAACAATCAAACACATTATCTTCAAAGTCGTCCTCTCCCTTCCCAAGTTTAAAATAATTCTCTCCACCAAACTGTAAATATACACTTTCAGATTCCAGTTAGTAAACACTTCTAAAGTCAGTCTTTATAATTCCCTATTCACATAGAAACTAATCTATTCTGACCAGGCTTCTCAAATCAGAGTAACTGCCATATCACAGAGCCCATTAAAATTTCTACCCAAAAGAATAAAAGACGCCGAGCTTTATGCAAACTAGTTTAGTCACAGCACACACAGGACTGACAACAAGGAATATGACAGCAAAAAAAAACAAACCTAGACAAATTATTAGATTAGTCAGTGGGAGACTAGAAAACAAACAAAGACCCTCTGCTAGTCATTGTTGGCGCACTGGACAAGAAGCCAACGCTTAAAACTATCACTGTGCTATAATTTCCTATGACTCGAGGAAATAATATTAATGAGGTATTCTGTAATACCAGACTTGCTGTTGTCAGAAAACGTTACCTATCAACAATTTTTAGCCACAGAAAACCGTTCTAGCATGATCCATGCTAAAAAAACAGCTAAGGATGTTGATCATCTTAAAACAGTTGTTTTCAGATATAAAGCATTTAATTTCTTTCTAGAATAAAATATACGGATTAGAGATTTTGTTTGGATTACCCATCTTCGGTTCTGTTTTCACATGCAGAAATGCCAGGATCAAAGATGGTATGTGTACAGAACTCCCTAACTTTAAAAACGCTCTTTATTCATACCTAAGGAGAGGTTTTTAAGTGTCAAATCATACATTTTAGAGAAAGATGATAGGAGGCGAGTTCTGCCCGAGCAATTCAGCGTAGGATCCCAATTGACTAGCACTGTCCAAACCTGACTTTTTAAATTGCTGTTCCCACGTCCAATAGATGTACGGTTGGTTTCTGGCTCTTGTTGCCCATTACATAAACATCTAAGTACATTTAAAACAAGGCATATAACCAGGATTTTATTAGTGTTTCATTAGATATTAGGTCACAGTTGTTATTTCTTTGTATCAAAGTACATAACAACCCACTGTTGCAAACCAATACTTCAGTTAAGGAAATGCGCATCCATACACCATGCCAAGAGCAAGAGAGGACGCAGATTAATCAGACATGCAAGTTTACCAGTATTCCCATAACAAAGCTTCCCAGCACCCCAAGGGAGTTTTGGACAGAGGAGAAGGCTGGTGGAAGAATATTTAATATTTTTATAGCAAAACAAGTTATTTGCTTAAGATAGTTTGGCTGGACTACAGCCTGGCACTCAAGCTTTGTGTAGCAGTTCCAGTAGGAATTAAACATCAGTTTTAATGGGTGCTATGTTCCAATGCCTCCTAATGCATTTAGGGTTATTGGCCAACTTTCTCACATAAAAGCAAGTGTGTGTGCGTGTGTGTGTATACACAGGATTACAGACACACAAAAAGCTGAGCACAGCTGCTTCATTTTTGTAAAGCCTTTTTTTTTTTTTTTTTAATAGGGAGGAGAGTTGTGGTTACTTACCGTCCTCGTAAGCTGCTACAGCCAGAGAGCTGTTTATCCTCACAAAGGAGACACGTGGCTGAGGTCCAGCATCACCAGGACCGTGCACTGGTTCCAGGATGGGGGCTGTGTAGTCCCAGGTGCGAGTGTCCCACAACCTCACTTCTCCTGATGTATATCTGGAAAAGAAGGCTATTATTCATCCCAAAGCATCTGAAAAGAGGTAGCTGCAGGAGAAGGGAGGAAGAAACAAAGAACGTCTTAAAACCTAACACCATTTACAGCTCCTAGACCGATTCTCCTCCTGCTTACACGCTCTGCGTACAAGCCCATCAACTTTGCTCATTTTATTCCCATTTACTTACTGTAGCAACAAATCCACTAAGACGGGCAGGTAAATTGGAGCTACAAGAACGACACGACTGAGCTACCACAGGTTACCAACTATCGATATTAGCTTTACTACTAGAATGCAAGCAGAGACGGGCTCAAGTCAAAAAGGTAATCAGTAACGAGTCTAAATTACATCATGGCAAAACTTCAAACTGTTTCCTTTCGGTCCTTAAAAATTTGTGATTGTGGTTGTGCCAAAGACTTTAATGAGAGCATTTATGTACATACATACAAGCACTCACACGCATACATCCATCCAACCTACTGCTCTTTATAGAAAGAAACTTCGTAATTCCTCATCAATGGATCAGATTGCCTACATCTCCGAAGACTTAACACAATTAATTAATACAATTAAGTGTCGTCTTCAGAATTAAGGCAGTGCTGCCTTCTTTGCAGAAGGCTCTCGCTGAAACATCAGAAAAACTATAGCTTAACATCAAACTCTAGTTTGCTAATAAGAAAATAGAACTAAACTTCTCAGGTAATACTGAATATATCTGAATGAACGGAGGTTGTAACACAGCAAGCAACCCAAACTGTTCTGTGCCGTCTATGCCGGGGCACACAACATTCTATCAAAGAAAAAAAACACTGCATGCAAAGTAGAGGAGAAGGTCCGTCTACAAATGGTCAGAGAACACAGTTCAACAATTAAGACACGTTTTGACTGAACTGTGACAATTAACGCTGTCAAGCAGCCTCAGATATCTTTCTCTGCCATACCCAAGACTTGGATTCTGTTGGAAAATGAAGGGTGCTTCCTACTCTGTCAGCTTTGCTGTTATATGCTGCCTTTGGGGGGGAAAGTATTTCAAAAGAATGATTCTTATAAGCCTCAAAGATCTACCAGTTAGAAATCTGGCTGTCCTGTTTATGAGGAAAATAAGAAAATAATTATTTGCAAAGGAGGTGAAGGAAAGTGCTTAATAAAGGTTTAGAAGATGTTGGACTTCAACTGAGGTCACCCACGTCTCTGAGGAGTACCACGCAACTGGGCTACAGGTACTCTCGAGCAGATTACTTCCAACATCTCTGAGTGAAAATGCTCCACTTTATACAACTAATTAAAGTGCCTGAGGGGGCGGCGAAATCTGTCAAGCAGAAAGAGATGCACATTAATTCTCTGCACTGAATTGGGAAGAAAGGAAAACTGTGTCCTTGTCACCTGGCTTCCTCTTCGGTGCTTTACATGGTAAGACAGAAGAAAATGAGAGAGAATAGGGTGGGACAGCTCTTCTTTTTCCTCCTTTTACAAATGAGGCTCAAATCCCAATATGAATCTCGCTTTAATTTCCAATTTACAGCAGCACTATTTAAAAAGAACAGAGCAAGAAAGAAGCTTCCCCAAAGCAAAGCAAAACGTTTTGTGTTGGACCAAAAAAGCAGTCCAGATTAGTCCTCAACAAACATCTTCAGTCTACAAAACTGAAAAGTGCTCATTTCGGATACATTTTAAAATGTAGAGATAAAAGACAACGGGACAGGTAGTTGCACGGATCTGTTGCAATCCCATTCAACAAGACACACACACAACGTTTTGGAAGCATTTTGATTTTGAGCTGCTTTTTGTTTCCCTGTACGTCTGGGTTGGTCGGGGTCATGTTTTTGAACTTCTCCTAACTGCAAAGCGTAGACGCTTATTCTCAACGGGGAAGCCAAGATTCTCTTGTCACTACACGACCCTGAAAAGTGAGTTTCAAGGGAGATATAAAATACTGGTAGAACTGACAGAACTAAGTGACGGAATATTCATTTTCATCCCCAAATAAGCAAGGAAGAACAGCATCTCCTCCTAGTGCATATACATACTTTTTCTCACATAGTCCAGTCCAAGAACGTAAAACCAAAGAGTAAAGGATGGAGAAAACAGAATGATGGGAATAGAGGAGAGACACAGGGCTGGCTAATTCTGAGTGCTTCAATTTTATCTGAGAATTCAACCAAGTCAAAATTTAGTTTGAACCATTCTTTGTTCTTGAAGAAGAACCTGAAATACCTTTACGGCTAAGCTCAAACTGGAACAGCACCACCAAACATTCCTGACAATCAGTTGGAAACAAATTTGACTCCAAATTCCAATGTGTTCGTGGCGGGACCTGTTAAATGCAGGAACTGTCTTGCCTCTGCTTGGTAAGCTCTACGTCAGACCACCCTGCAGCCTCCTCATCCTCACCCCCTTCCTCTCCAGTGACAGACAGGTACATTCTGGGAACAGGACATTTGGGGAAGGACTTTCTACTAGGGCATGTAGTGACAGGACAAGGGGGAATGGATATAAACGGGGAGAGGGCAGGTTTAGATGAAACATTAGGAAGAAGTTTTTCACTTTGAGGGTTGTAAGGCACTGGCACAGGTTGCCCAGAGAGGCTGTTGAGGCCCCATCCCTGGAGGTGTTCAAGGCCAGGCTGGACATGGCCTTGGGCAACCTGGGCTGGTGGGAGGTGTCCCTGCCCATGGCAGGGGGTTGGAACTCGATGATCTTTAAGGTCCTTTCCAACCTAAACCATTCTATGATTCTCAAGAGCTTTCACTCCCATACCATGAAGCTGTGCTGCTCTCGCACCCCTACCAAGGACCTGCTGGAACACAAGAGCTTGTTACGTGTACGTCAGGTATGCTCTAGTGGGTTCAGAGAGACACCACACAACAATCCGTCAGAGGATCCTGGCCATACCATTCATTCCAGTTCAGCCATGAGACAGAGCATTACATGTGCTGGGAGAACCCTGTGAGCACCCACCAAAACCTACTTACATTCCTGTCTGTCCAGAAATCCCACCAGTGCACTGCAAGATAGGACAAGTGCTTCACGTTCATCAGGAAGAGGAGGGAGTAGGGCAGGAAGGCATCTTTGCCCCCAGTCCCTCCCTCATCTCTCCTACCCCCACTTCTCACTCAGCAACACCACTCGCATCCTTCCCAGAGCAGCACAACAGCATCTCGGTCCCCTGCGGCAAACCTAAAGGGTTTGGAGAGATGTTACAGGACCACGCTGGAAACGTAAGTGGAGGTCCAGGTTTGGGCAGAGAACCAGCATGGAGAAATGGGAAATATAAACCATCTCCTCAGCTGACAACACACTCCGTTGCCCATCACCACTGCGTGCCCATTTCCAGCATACACTGGGTCTGTACCAGAACTGAACTGGAAGAATTTCAAACACAGATGAAGCCAATTCAGAACTAAAAAATTTAATGGTTCAACTCCCTGCTTTTAATGCAGTTGTAAAGAGCAGCACACTTTCAATTTGTAACCACAACAAAAGGCTTTTAAACTATTAAAGCATTGCCTTGCTATAAAAAAATAAAAAGGCTGCTTTATTGCAGATAATTGGCAAATCTGCCATATCAATATAGATGGCTGATGAGAAGAACACGCTGCACTGTACGGAACCTATTTCTAGATAATTTCAGTATTTCCATTCATTTCCTACAACAGCCTCTATGCTTTGCCATGAAAACGTGTTTGGATGACCAGCTCCTGAATAAAAGAACCCAAGATTTAAGTCTTCTGCCCCAGAATAGGCACAGTCCTCCAACCTCACTCAGTTACTGAGTTTTCTATCAAGATGGCTATGAAAAGCCCACACAGCTTTCTGCTGGAGTAAAAGAAAAACAACTGTTTAATACAACAACAAATACAGTCTATTTATTATAACACCAACAGCATTTCAGCAGCTGCTTTTTCCCCCCAATGGGTGTATTGAGATGATTATTGCAGTAGCAGGTAAATACTCCAACATCTAATATAAGCCACTTGTGCAAAAAAAAACCCCAAAACAAACCCAATCCATTCAACTCCAAAACCTACAAATTCTGAGTTCTCAAGTTCAAAGAAAATAAATAAATAGAAACCATACCTAATTTACTTCATTTACAAAGGCTGTTCAACATCTTGCTTTCCTGAGCACAACAGGGAGCAACAAGAAAAAAAATCTGTTGCTATCAAGCCCAAGTTTCCCCTCTCCAGACACCCCCTGCCCTGATGCCCTCCAAGGTGTTTTGGCCACACAGTATCTGGCTTTCAGGTCGGGGTCTGCGTTCTTCTCCCCCTGCCCACCAGACGCAGCCATCCTCCGCTTGGCGGTCAACAGAGACTCTCCACCCAAGTAACTCAGCTTCTTTGAGTGACTTAAATTTCACTTTTCTCTTGTTCTTCTGAACATTTCACTGCGTACACATGAGAAGTAGCAGCAGGAGAAAGATAAGCTATATTTTTTTCTAACTATACTTCTCCTCGACAAGCCAGTTCTGTAATTCTGGGCAGATATGTATACATTTGTAAAAATTAGTCTGCAAATTCAGCTTAAGCTTTACAGATATGCATAAAAAAAACCTCACTGAAATGGAGCATCGGGTATAGAAACTGAAAAAAAAATTAAATTCACATGGTATCAACAAACGTACTATAATAAAATACCTACTCACTGAACAAAAGCGTTTCAACTACTTTTTATTGGCAGTAATGTCATAATGAGATGAACAATTTCCTCGTGCCCTCTCACATGAGTGAAAGCAGAAAAGGGAAGGAGAAGGAGCCAGGGTTAAAAGCTGCTGCTGTCCCACGATGGCTGGGAAGCAGGTGGTGAAGTGCAGAGCACATGTGGGAGGAAGCAGAGATGGAGGCTGGGCAGCGCTCTAATGAAGTGGTGCTGAAGAGGCAGACGATTTCATAAGGAGAAAAACATCAGGAAACTGGTCAAACCACAGAATCTCATCTGAAAAAGCTCAACTGTGTTGGACAGCAATAGCCAGAACAAATTTGGGGAAGAGGAGGAGGGGGAGGCTGATCTCTCTCCAGAGCCCCAGATGTCTTTATCGTTGCCTAATGACAATTATACTCAACCAATTAAGACACTGCTATCACAGTTGCATTGTTAGTAAGCCTTTGGCCCCGAGTGTTGATGGCTGTCTAATTAGTGTTTGTGCAAAGTACAACTGCAACTAATATATAAACTGACAAATACACAAAAGAAAAACTGTTAACAGGAACATTTTCAAAACAGTCGAGACTCTACTCATTCAGTCCATGGCAGCAGCAAAGACAAACTGCTTTCCTTCATGGCTTACTTACTGCTGGCACTGCAGAATTTCTCTGCAAACAAGCGGGTCAACTAGACCGTCGCTGGGTTTCTGATGAACCGGGATGCCGGTGTCAGTCCATTTTGTCGGCTGCCTCAAGCACACCACTCCAGGGCAAGTCTTACTACACTAAGTTGGTCTGAACACCAAAGACTTTTGATAAGACACTTCAGAAATCCATTTACATTTTCTGTATTTTCTCTAAAGAATCTGTAGCGAGAAAATAAAGAGGAAGGAGAAAGAAAACCCTTTGTTTCACAGTCAGGTTTGATTTCCAGAAGGCAAAGTCTGTTCAGTTTCCAGATACCTGCGGTGATCAACAAAACAAAAAAACCCCAACAACTTTGTTTCAGGCAGTCAGTGACCATCTGTTAATACTCAAAAGATCTTATTATGAAGTCCTTACAACGTCAATGCATTTTATTGAAGTCAGTAGGAATTTTGCTCAAGTACCAATCTCTAGCTATAGCTCCGTTTAAACGGACGCCTGTTGATAAGCAAGTAAAATAATGAGTATTTCGCATTGTCTTGCTGCAACAAGCATCTCGGACCTTTCATCCTTATTCCACCAAAAGCAACTAACCAGTCCTTCATGTGGTTAATTAAGGTACCTAGTCAGAGACCCCCTCAGTAGGCTGAAGAATAAGGTCCAATTAAACATGCAAACCCAAGTGCAAACGCCTTTGTAAGTTGGTTCAAACTGCTCACTCCTGAGCTTCACCTTCTCGCTAAGGCTCACGTAAGACAGTGGTAATTCGTAATGTTCAATTTCAAAAAACCTCTTCATCAAAAACACTGCAAGCTGGATTCCAACACACAATACTGAAATTAAATGGATTCTATTACCATCTTCATAGCCAACATTAAGACCCACAACTTTTCTCTTAAACGGGGGGTAACAGAGAGCTCTGATACATTTACCCCAGTGTTACATGCCTCACAGAGTAAGGCTGGAAGAAAGGGGTAGAAGTTCCCAAGCCTTGCTGTGTTCTCATTTACAGTTATTTAAAGACATTGATTTTGCCATTATATATATATAACTGACAGGTAGCTTGGCTAAGGGATTCCTTAAGGGAATTAATCAGGAAAAACAGTCTAGTAGCAACGATGGAGCAAAGAACTACTTTATATGGCAGAAAGGAATAAAATAAAACACAATGACAAAAAAAATAAATACAAATGGAACAGAAAACAAAAAAATTTCTGCTATTACATAGCGTGGCAGAAAGCTACACCATAAAATACAAGAAAAAACAGGTGAGGGTAAACCAAAACCAGCATTTGAAACAATCCTACACTGACAGAAGAACACAAAGTAGGAAAGTAACATCCCTGACTCCATCCAAACATTATTTAGGGTTGCTTGCTATATGAGAGCAGCTATGAAAAAAAGTTACTAACTTGTACTAAAATGGATCTGGAAACACTTTAAGATTTAACAGGTAGGAAACACATTCTGAGCATCCCTATGATCGGTTCCCAAACTCTTCTGCTGGGAACTTGACTTTCCAGTTCATCAACCCAGGTCCATCTGTGGACCACGCTCACAGAAAGTGAGCCGCGGAAAGCTCACACTTTCATTGTTAAGACCTCATTTAGGAAATCGTAGCTCTAGAAAGTGGGTTAAGCTGCTGGAGATAGCGTGCGGTTCTCCTGCCACTTATCACTGTTCTCTGTAACGAAATTAACATTTTGCCACCCTAAGTACTTCTGCGTGCCTCACCTTCTTATTAATTTTAAGCGCATGCAAATGTCATACCAAGGGAACAGAAACAAGCCGAGGGGTTATATGGTAGGCAAAACATTTTAATGAACACTTACAAAAGCACAAGTTCAAGAAAGCCAAAATGTCTCTAGTAATTTCTTTTTTAAGACCAAGAATCTTTTAGATCAAGGTTCCAGTGGCTTGCATCAGCCCAGGCCCATTAATTAAACCAGTTGCTCTGACCAAGGAAACATACTACTGTGGGCACTGCCTAAGACTGCTGCTACAGCAGGAGAAAAAACCAAATTGTCTTTTTCAAAAGAATTCAAGAGGCATTATGATGCAATTTGGGAAGGACCTTGTCCATCGACCCTATTATTCCCCAAAGGACAAACACATAATGCAACAAATAAAACAAGGGCTCCAGTTTCAGATACAGGCAAGAAAACACCACCTGAAGGTGATGTAAATGGATATGTTTACATGTTGGAAGGAACACAAACTGCAACACACTGCAAAGAGCAGAGAGGAAAAATATCACCTGAACTCTATAGGCACTGATGGCAACAGCCCAGAGGCTGGTAGGTTGTGAAAACAGTAAAAATGAAACGTTCAAGAAGTATGCCAGAAAGAAGGATGGGTTTGTCTGGCCTCAGAAAAACAAAACAAAGAAAAGGAAAAAAAACAAACAAAAAACTAAACAGGTTTTACAAGCTCAAAAATAACTATCGTGACTTCAGAATACTGGGCACCACTACGCACCCAGCACATCTCCCTGCAGCGCCTTCCTCCGCATCCAGCGAAACCTACAGGTAAACCAATAGCTTAATGGTTGGGCAGGCTGGAAAAGCAGCTTTCACAAAGTGCCAGTATCAAGCTTCTGCTATTGGTTTCACCTGAAAGGCTCTTTTTCACAGGATGACAGAGAAGCCAACGTGTTTGTCACTTAACACAACCTTACCTAACTCCCAGAGTTTGTCATCCGACCCCTCTGAACTCATGATGTCATCCTGTTTTCAACCCTCCTAAAGGTGACTCACTTGAAAAAAAAGAAGGTCTGACACTTATTACTTCTTAACAATGATGAGAATGAGTGAAGAGAACACAAAGGGTTTGGGGAAGGTTGAAGGAAAAAGGCACCTTCTGCCTTACTGCTTTGTTTCACATCCAGGCTCTCAGCCACCGGCAGGGGAGGGAGAAACCTAGCAAAGTCGTGCCGTTATACAAGCGAAATTTAAGCAATTAAATAAGGCAGGGGTTTATTCAGGCTGTTTAAGACTTCAGTTTGTTAACTTTTGTTCATTTTCATTACTAATTAATATTTTGGTTTCCTCAGGTCTGCAGAGTGAATTAAGATGCAAGAGCTAATAATAAATACCTTGAGAATAGCCCACAAGCCCTATAGCAAAAAAAAAAAAAAAACCAAACCCAAATTAAATGAGAGTTGACATGAAGTTTTAAAAAGCGCAGAAAAGTGTTTTCAAGCCTTTCGGGCTAGTTTCACACATCATTATGAAGCTAAAAAGAGTGGCAAGCCCATTTTTTTAAAAAGTCATTTGCAGGTCACCTTTGAGCAAGAGGAAAGCAGTGTGGGAGGTGATTTTAGAGAACAAAGAAATCTACCGTATAGTAGCAGCTCCTTTTACGTCTCTCCGTTGCTCGTAATGACTTAAACTGAAAGGCCCAAATTGTTCGAAAGTGCTGCAGCGTTTAATCTATAACTCCCATAAGACTCCTTCAGAATGAAGATAACTGTATGAAAATTATTTTAGTGCATTTAGTTTCTCAGTATGAGAGAATCAAAACATATCACTACCTCTAAACCAGATGATTCCCCTAACCACACAGGGTATTTAGGAAGTTCTTTTGTTTCTCGTTGCCTTTATCAAGCATCACTTGGAGACATACCATCTGTGCCAGGTGTGCTCCACCCCGAAAGGCGCGGAAGTGTTAATCTGTAGATTTATCGAGGCACTCAGAGCAGATGAATCTCACTAGCCCTAACTCAAGAAAATAGAATCTGTAGGAAAGACGACAGTACTTACTAGGGGAGGGAGGAAACCGCTGAAGCCAAAATACAAAGAGAAGAACCAAGGGCTGATTCCCAGCCGAGTCTGGAAGGGGTGAGGGACTCCACACAGCATCTGCTAGACCGGTCCCCGCGTCACAGCAGAGGCATGACCTTAAACCTCCATTTACGCAAGCTCTTAACCAGCAGGCTACCACTCTTTTTTAAGTCAAAGAAAACTGAAGAAAGAAAAAGTAGATACCTTTATATTTCTGGGCCTTTGGGAGGGTGGTTTGACTCTGGATCTCTTCTGTTTATTTTCATTTGGGACGCTTTCAGAGCCACAAACAGCAGCAGTAAAACCACAGTGCCCTTTCCACAAGCAGAAAAAAAGTTAACGCAATGCACAATGAAACATCACCCTGACTCACAGCAGAGTTGGTGCGGTTTTACGGGCCGAGCTGTGAGGCGAGATGATCACCACCGACACGAGGCAAGTTTACCGCGCACTCTCGAGGATGGCCACACGTTCAGTATTTGACACAGAGCAGCAAAACAGCCTCATGACACGTTACGGACATGTCACACCACGGGATCTACTGTGTAATGACACCACAGTGCAAACAAGTACCAGATGCATGTTCTGAGATCGCTATCTCCAGGAGGACCTACCCTCTGACTACAAGTGCCCATCAGTGTGGCCATCAATGCTGCCAAGAAGAAAAAAAATAATAATAAAGTAGCAATTTTACTGTCTGAACATGCACTTGCTCTACAGGGGGGAAAAAAAAAAAAAAAAAGAGAGAGATTTAAGATTTTATTAACAGAAGGTGAAGAAATCCAGACAGTCTGTCCTGAAACCAAACATACAACAGCATTAGGTACAGTGGAACCTAATCATCAGTAGTAATTTATAAAAGCCAAGCAAGCAGATGTATAATTGCTTTAAGTAAACCCTGACTTAAAGAAGAAACTACATTTGAATTGAATATGGAGCGGGGGGGGAGGACAACATCCCTTTAAAGAAGATCCTTTGAGACACGTAACTGCAGAAAGGCTGGCGAATACGACATTGATTGGGAGTGAGGTAACCACAAACACCGCTGTCTCAAATGAAAAGGGATTCAAGGTCTGACCCAGAAAACAAGCATCGTAACCGCTGGGATGAAATTTTAATGATAAACACAAGATGCTCTGCATGCAGGCCAGATTGAATTATCTGATGTCAGCCAGTAAAAGCAAGGCGCTGGGAGAAAGAGGAGCCGCGAGCAGCCACCTTCAACGCGCAGCTCAGGTTGCACTTAATCAATCCTTGATATTCTGCCATCTTCTGGCTTGAGCTTTGGCAGCAGCGTGGAGAAAAAGAGAGGAGAGTGCATGAAATCGGTACATTTCTCTAAGGGAGAGCTAGCCCTGTATAGTTTATCTTTGCTTCCTCACACAAAGGTAACAGAGATCCGCTCCCAAACCAGTTCAGGCAAACTACGTCTCTATGCGTTACACTTGTTTTGAGTCCCCCTGCCCACAGACTGTACAACTTCCTCTTCAGAAAGATTAAAAAAAAAGCTCTATAGCAGCCAAAAAAAAAAAAATTATTCCACTTCCCAGCGGAGTTTGAAGCAGTACAGTGAAGAACACAAGATCAGGCCTATCACAGCACAGGTTCAAGTCAAGTAGGACTGTTCCCAGGCTTGCTCCAAGACCCCAAATACACAGAACCTCTCTCTCCACCCCTTTTTAATTTTTTTCTAACCATTCCCTGATCTTCCAAGATCCCGAGCTGAACCCCCTGAAAGCAGGGAGCAGCTGCTACACACTGCCACAGTTTCCAGCCACACAGACAGAGCGCGATGCCTGGTTGGGCTGCCCGAGCCCAGCCAGAGCGCTGCAGCTGCTCCCCAAAGTCAGACAGCAAAAAACCCGCTGAAAACCGAGTGGCCCTATTTTTCTCCAGCGCAGCAACCTGGAGAAGAAAGAAAGGTAAACGATGCCACAAGCCAGGGCTTAGAAAAACCCCGGGAAATGCCACACACAAAAATTAGCTTTAAGATCATCATCAACTTCTCAAGTCTTGCAAAGTCACACATCAGTGTAGCTTTACACACACGGCAAGTCTCGCTGTAATCTATGATTATTCACATGTAAAGCTAAGCACATAAGTGTTTGCAAAACTGGAGATATAATCATTAAATGTAACAGATAATTGATATTTATACTGAGAAGAAAATTGACTTCTGTTAACCTCAGCTATTAAATTACTTCTTCAGTACTGAAAGAATGCAACAGCTATTGATCACCAGATTCATTACACTTTTATGACAAATTTGAAAGCACAACGCCATTAGGTACAATATTATAAGCTGGGAGAGAAAGGGGAGGGTTATGTTTGGATTTAAAAAAACAACAACAACAACAAAACCCCAGCAAATTCCTCAATCTACCTATCCTAAATACTTACTGAATGCACATAATGAACTGCACAATTTGCTAATGTCCTTGGAAGTTTTAGTTATAACTTTAAGTCTGTCTTGTTTGATATTTACCATGAGATATTATTGGCAGAGGCGACAGTGCGCTACTGTCTTGCAGACTTCGATCATCACTGGCAGAACAACCAATTCTTCTTCTTTTGGGCAAGATTCACAGAATAGTTTTCTACTTGCAGCAATTTAAGAGATGCTTTCAGAGATCTCAAGCTACCAAAGCAGAGTGGAGGGCGAGTAGTAAACAGCTCAGGAAATAATATAACTTTCGTGTTATATTCTAAACATTTCATTTACTAACCAGGTAAAGTCAAACAGCTGCATTCTGATTTCCCCATGTTGTTTTATCAAATATATGCTCATAGCTTCATAAAAAGATACTTCATTACTAAAATTCATTTTCCCAGAGAAGGAAAAATTACTGAAAAGTAATGTGAGCGAAACCCATAATGTCGCCTTTCCTAATGGATAAGCACGTGCACCTTTCCCTTCAGTGGTTTCTTACCTGCCCACCTATTTTCATGAACGTTTCAGGAATCCAAATTACTTAATGGCACCACATGCCTTTACCATGCCAACTGATGCAAACTCACCAAAAGAATCAAGAGATACTGGAGGAACTGGGAAACCAATACGGAAATAGTGTGAAACTGCATAAACCCGACTCCCGTAATACACCAAGATAAAATACAGACTATTTGAGTTTAATATGCAGGATTAATATCCTTTATTAATTCTTTAGAAATTTAATTTATTCTGCCTACCATTTATATATTGCATGTTTGCATATGAACACAATGGAGAAAATGAAGAAAAAGAAGAGCTGGAGGTTTTGGCAGCAGCGTGGAGACAACTGGGGTTTCTGGCTCCCAAAAAAGTCCAGGAGGTTTCATTAGAGACAGTGGAACAGATACAGTAGTGCAGATCCCCAGCCAAGGCCAGGAAATACACTGCCCAAGCTGAAGGGCACAAAAGAAGTCAGGCTGCTATCCGCAGAGCCGCATCCCAGCTGCGGACCACAGCAGACTGGGAGCTGCGGTGTCTTACCGGTGGCCCGAGGAAGCCTCAACATCAGGCAGGCGTCCAGGTAAGACCTGGAGTACTCCAGCCACGTGAATTCTTCAAACCTCTTGCCACGGCCACTGTTTAGGTTAACCACTGTGTGGCACTGCCCCGCTGGAGGTCACAGACTACACAGCAGCAAAAACGTGGCATGAAAAGCAGAGAAGGAGAAGCAATAGGCAATGAACAGGATGGAAGAGAACAGAAAGGGAAACGTCCGAACTCGGAAGTAAAACAAGCAGAATATCATCTAGTAAAAAAGACAAACAACAAACCAAACCAATCAAAGGTTAAAATCCCCCTTTCACTCATGCCGTCTGCTGGTTTAGATTTCTGCTCTCAGTTGCCCAACAGCATTCAAAAGCGTTTCGATGTATATGGAGTTATCTACATCGAATGTATTTCAAAGCACCTTTCTTTTAACAAGTGTGTGAATTTTATAGTATTTTATAAGTAGTTTTCTCAAATCCCACAATGCATAAGCATACCATTAATGTGAAGTGCTACCATAAAATATGGAGCTCTGGTATGTTAGAGGACAACATCCTCTGACTGCCCCGAGCATGATATCATTTGTATTTACTGATGTGACTTCTTCTGGAGGGCTACTAATTCCTGAACCTGTAAAATTCAAGCAGAATACAGTAAAGCCTTACACCTACCAGTGGTAGTCATGGTATCCTCTTCCAAGAGTTTGGGAAGTTCTCAAAATTGAATTTAAGAGTGTAAACCAAACGAATAGCTAGCAATAAATGAAGGTCCTGACAAAGCTTTATATTAAGAAAAGAGAAGTTTGAGTATTCTCTGGGTTTTGGGTGGGTTTTTTCTTTTCCTCAGATTGTCTTTTACATAATAATGGAGAAAAGTAACAGTCCTTCTAAAGTTTTCTTGCCACAGCATGCAAAAATATCCTTGTGATTAAGAGATTTTAAGAGCACTTTTCAGTAGATGTGTACAATATTTAATAGACTCCGTATGCTTCCACAGCAAAACAACAGATACAGTTCATCAGAAAGTACTATAGTCTACAGGGACCACACGCACGTGAGACAGCTTTTTTAATAGTACAATAAAAATTTGTACTTCTGAAATCACCTGTAGATAACCATCATTATCAGTCACTTTAAGGACTATCTACCTCACCCACAAGGGAACTGCAGTCAGAAGAATTCACTCTTGTTGCCTGAAACAGCTGTTTCTTTTGAATTTGTTAGAAGGCAGCACATGAGATCTCAAACGGTAAAGATTAAACGAGCATTACTCAACCTCATACTCACCCAGCAATAACAACTCCATCGCAAGAATGTACATCACAAAGAATTTTTCCCAGCTCGTATTGCAGCTGGCTCACACCACCGATGCGGTTCTGCACAGAAAGACGAGACACAGTGTTGGGATTGCAATACATTCATCGAACACGTTAATTTGCTGCTTTGTGGAAAACTCCGAGCTTTGCTATTGCTACTGACAAGTCACAGCGCAGCTGAGAGAAGACCCATCTATTTTATGTTTGCCTCCTGGAATTTTTACAGACAGAAACAAAGGAGAAAGAAGCTATCGCTCTTCATTATTATTCCTAATCTTTAGGTAGAAAAACAACCATCACCAAAAAAAAAAAAACCAACCCCAAATTACCCACGATAAGTTTCTTTTTCCAGGGTATGTGATGAGCAGGGGAAGGAGCCTTCATCTTTAAGGCTGATTCTCATTATCAAGGGACACTCGAAGTAGAAACATCCCTCTCTCACCAAAGTCAACGGAGTAGCACAGCAAACAGAAACACTCACTCCCAAAAGCAATCAGTCATTGGGAGAAAACAGTATTACAGCTAGGGCACAGTCTCATAAATCCTTCAGCAGCTTTCCCCTTTTAACTGGCAAAAAGAAGTTGCAACACAAAAGACCGGCATTTCACTACCACTTCCTTGAACCAGGTTCCCATTTTTCTACAGCACCTGGATCACATTAAAGAAATTCCCTTTTACCTTCCAGTTGGTTTTCAAAGTGCGCTCTCTGGCGTGGCAGTTCTTGAGGGCGAGCTTCCAGCAGGAATGATCGGAGATGCTCGTATCTAATAGGTATCCTTCCTGTTGGCACAAGCGGTACCACAACACTTCGTCTTCCGCAAGTATTTTCCATGTTCTGCTGACCTAAAAGTCAAATGTGTATATATACACACCACTAAGTTTAAGTAAAAATTAGA
Source organism: Charadrius vociferus (assembly GCF_000708025.1). Taxonomy (NCBI): domain Eukaryota; kingdom Metazoa; phylum Chordata; class Aves; order Charadriiformes; family Charadriidae; genus Charadrius; species Charadrius vociferus. The sequence goes on along the minus strand of NW_009648775.1, from coordinate 1,184,645 downwards.
TTTCTTTTAAAATTAGTTAAGTAACATCTGAAATATACACATTGAAAACAATATAAGCCTGCACCGAGACTAAATTCTTCTCTAAACATATATACTACTAACAGTGTGGAAAAAAAGAACCTTTAACAAAATGCTCGTTTTCTGTGGATTCTTTTGAAAATAACTGAGTTTCTACTCCACTGAAACTCCACACAACATCGATGATAGTGTTTAGTGGCCACAGGGCCAACCTGAAATATCAGTGCACGAGAGATTTTTGAAGGGAAAAGCTGCAAGAAAACAATTAAGACAGCCTTTTAAGTTTAGAGCAAAAATAGGAATTTATTTTCATATTTGTAGCTAAGAAAACCTCTCGGATCATCCCACAGTATCTCTAAAGTCCGACCGACAATGCCTGATTATGTGTATGACATTAGTGATTTATAACCTATTGTATTACAGTATGCATAAATAGGAATGAATTATTAAGTTTTTCAAGTAGCCTCTAGTTGCTGTCCATTTCGGAGAGAACAGCTTCATCATAATCAATTGTGGGCTTAGAATTAAAGATTCAAGAGGTAAGAGCCAACTTAAGTAGCGTTTGTTCTCTGTAATTCTTAATTTAAGAAAACAGATGCAACCAATGAAAACTGCCACTGGTGAAAGCAGCAATCAACTGTAAGCTGTTTCCAAAAGATAAAAAAAAACCTTCTCAGACTGACATCATTTTTAGCAACTTACAATTAAGCATCTAATGCCTGTTTCAGTCCCGAGATTACACCAAGAATCTAGGTCTCCCACTGATACAAACTCTCCCAGGACCATCTCTTCATGTTTACTTGCCATTTGTTCCACGTTCACACACAGATACAAGATGGCACAGTAGGGTGAAAGATGAATATTACTTGTTCACTATTTTATAGGATTAATCTCCATTATATCTCCATTGCCATGCACATCCTGCTTCAGACTTCTTAATATCACAGCTTTCCAATACAAGGTATACTTTCAGAAAATTATGTATCATGAGGTATACTGAAAGTACAAGATCCTTTTGGCTAGTACAGATTTGCAAGAAGTCCCCACAGAACACAAGCCATTAGAGCGACAAAGCATGCAGTGAGGTTAGGGGGAAAAAAAACAAAAAAAAACAAAAAAACCATACTCCCTTAAATAAATCAAGTGATCTCAGAGTTTGTAACGTGATCTGTAAAATTTTACATGTGATGACTTGGAAGAGTCATGCTACTAACTGTAGGATCAGGCCAAGACCAACCAGTCAGAAAGACCCCCAACGCCGCAGGGAGAGAGGAGCTAAGGTCCAGGGAGCAGGTCAGTCCCATCAACACAGCCCTGTGCCTTACAGATCTCCCAGGTCACAGTAAGTGCAAAACCATCTTACACGCGTGGTCCCAAATCTCACAGAATCATAGAATGGTTTAGGTTGGAAAGGACCTTAAAGATCATCGAGTTCCAACCCCCCTGCCCTGGGCAGGGACACCTCCCACCAGCCCAGGTTGCCCAAGGCCACCTCCAGCCTGGCCTTGAACACCTCCAGGGATGGGGCCTCAGCAACCTCTCTGGGCAACCTGTGCCAGTGCCTCACCACCCTTAAAGTGAAAAAACTCTTCCTAAAGTTTCATCTAAACCTGCCCTCTTCCAGTTTGAAGCCATTCCCCCTCGTCCTGTCACTACATGCCCCAGTAAAATGTCCCTCCCCAGCTCTCCTGGAGCCCCTTCAGGCACTGAAAGGCCGCAATAAGATCTCCCCGGAGCCTTCTCTTCTCCAGGCTGAGAATACTACACTCCCTGCATACTATACAGTCCTCAAACAGTGGGACGGTATCTTCTGCAAAAATCCAGCACAGATCTCCCCTTGAAAGCTTTATGAAGCTTCTAGTCATCTTGTGTGTGTTGTGTGGCCAGTTGGTCTTGCTGCAAAGACATATGTGTATCCATACTGCTCTCAAAAGCCAACATCCCACTAGAAATCAAGAACTGCATCATAAGACAACTCTAATGACCTGTTTCTTCCAGGGAAAAAGGGAAAAAAAAAAAAGTTTAATGTGAAAAAAGGGGGGGTGGACTGCGTAACCTTGCCTGTGTTTTTAAGGTTTGATACCTACATACAAGAGCAGCTCCCAAACAGGAACATCCAAGATCAGCAGAACCAATATTCGAGTTAGTCATCAAGAGACCTCAATTCTAACCAGCAGACACACATAAACCCCTTCCATCACCAGACAAAGAAAACAACCTGGACAGGGCAACCACAGTGCCTTAAAAACGACAGGAACAGCACCGAGTCTTCTCCAGAAGACAGAAGAATATACATCATGCTGTAATATAAATGCAGTGCTTAATGCTCCTGTCCCTACAGGGACATGCTCAGGAAGTTCAAAAGAAAAAAAAAAAGGGCAATCCAAATTTCAAACCATTACAGTTTAGTGAGGAATTTGCTCTCAACTTGATTGTAAAGCAATATAAATCCTCATATTATTGCTTGGGGAAAGAAAAAAAAAAAAACAAACCACCCCACACCAAAAAAAACCCCCAAAACACACCACAAAAACTGCACAACCCCCCCCAGGTTTTTGCTGACGCACAGAAAAAGCAGCTGTTCTGCAGGAGTAGAGCATCCCGGCCAAGCCTGGGAACCTCTGCCCCCCTCCCATAACCGCAGCACGGTTCTGCTGACACTGGGGGCACAGGCTAACGCACAAGCACAAGTAAACAAAGCCAAACTGCGCCAACTTTTGCCTTGCTTTCAAAAAGAACAGAAAACAAAATTAAAAAAAAAAACAAACAAAACCCCAAAAACCAACAAACCAAACAACCAAACACACACAGCCCTTCTGAGTTTGCCAAAATAGACAATGTTGCACAGACCTTTCTAGTTTCAAGGTCTTAAAAGCATTTTATAGACAGTAAAAAAAAAAAAAGGGGGGGGGAGGGCACTACATAAAATTTAGACTGCCTTTTCAACTTTCAGGAACAAACATTCAAGGGGAATAAAGATCCTATCCTATTATGATTTTTTTTTTAAATCAAATTACATCGACTCCTGCTGCTTTACAAGCATGAATTTCCAAAGGGTCCCTAACGCAGCCTTTTCTTAATGCACCAAAACTGGCATGACAATCCCTTGTAAAAGCCCCACTGAGTGAGCCTCAGCTGCAAGAAATCTCTAATAAAAGTGTCTCAAGCATTTCACTTTACAGCACCACTGTGAGCTGCCGCATTAAAACCAGCCATTGGCTTGAAGTCAGCTTTATTAGATCCGCTTGACTTGGAGTTTCAGGTGAGGCCCCGAAAGCCAGAGCATTACGGCTTTATTTATACGCACCCATACGTTCTGCTTGTTGGAGAGTAGCTGAGACACGCAAAGCTCTTATTAAACTATGAACATAATTATTTCCAAATCTGCACTGCGTAGGAACTCCAACAACGATCAATGACAACATCTTACAGAGCTGTTTATAAATTTAGAGTCCCCGATTTAATTTTATCTTTAGTGTTCCTATTATCTTTTTACTACAGTTCTCAAACGTTCTCGGCAAAGAAACTTTGGTTTCCCCTGAGCTCCACACAGGAACAGTTTTATATATTATAGTTCAGCAAGTAATAATGTTCTGAAGGGCTTCAAACGCTTTCGCTGACATAGGTTTTGCTATTTGGTTTTGCCGTTGGGGAATATTATTTCCTCCCCTGCCCACCCCCCAGAAAAAAAAAATCCTAGAAAACTCCACCTCTTCCATCAAATCCTCAATTTCTTCTAATCCCGTCTAAACCAACTGGCTCAAATCCTAATGAAGGTTTATTCATCCCTCTCCATCTGATAACTGTCTTTGTTTCATTAGGTTTACTTTCTTCCCTAGTCACACAAAGACACGTTCAAGGTTCAGTCGCCGAAGCCAGGGGCCTCAATTAGAAATAGCTGGACTTTCAATTCAGTACAATACCTAGTGCCAAACAGTATTCAATCCAAAGCCATTCAGATGCACATTTACCAGGTGGAAGCTGCTCATCTTTCCAATTCACACCCATAATGTTATTTTAAGTCTCATCCTGAGCCCAGGATATTCTTATCCATCCGTTTCTCTGCTCTCTCTCTAAACTATGAGGCGGATGGATGATTACTCTTACTTATAAACAACCTTGATGCAAAAGTATCCTCAAAAAAAATAGATGAGATTTTCTTTTTTAAAATGTATAAACACTAAAAGCCCAACAGTTTGACAATTTCAGAAGCTCTAGAGGAAAGCATCTGAAATTCTTGATCTATGCAAGACAATTAATTCTTAAATTCCTAGAAACAGACTCCCTTGTCCTAGATACATACACAATTGTTGTGTTGGTAAACATTTCCAAACCATCTCTCAGACAAAAATTCTAACAGTTCAAGGCAATTTCCCACTGATCAGTTCAGAAATAAAACTGCCTTAGTATTGCCAGAGTTCAGTACATACTGTCGAGAGGTATTTCACACCACAAAACGCAATTTATGCAGTCTCTGCTAACAACTGTAACTATACGGAGAAGTTCATAGATTAGACCTTAGCACAAAGCTGAGCGCTTAAAGGATTGCAGATCTCTGCAGTATCAGCCCTAAATAACACAGGAACTTCTGATGCCTTTCAACCTGTCATATTTGTGGTGTCCAAGTGATTGTTTTTCTTTTCCCTCCACATCACGACCAGGAGGAAGGACTGACTGTTCTCAGACATCACCGAAGTCACAAGAGAGTCACTCATAGCATCGATACTTCTTTCAATGATCAGAAGAGAATCAAAAGCTGCTCACAGTGCTGGCACAAAGCAGAGGGAAAATTCTGCCATTACTCTGGACTGTTCTGCTGACACATTAAGGCCTGGATACCTTTCTCCTTGAATTACAAACATGAAATATCAAAAGGGACTGGCCTGCTGGATGCTACCGAATATCGCACAACTACGGCGAACCCACCAGAGCTTAGGAACTGGTGACACCATTAATTTACAGGCTGCACATGGCGTTCGTATTTCAAGTACCATACGGATAGTTTGTGTTTTATAGTACTAATTCCAAAAATCAAAGAAAAGCTGTGGGGAAGAGAGGGAGGGGGAAATATCAGGGTGAAATTAAAGTTCTCCAGAGCAGTCTGTGGTGTGATTAAATCTCAAAGAGGCTCCGCAGTCAGGCTACTTTACTGTTAGTCGGTTACCAATTTGGCATAAAGAACTAAGCAAACAGGTTTTCTCCAAAGGCACTCGCACAGTTCACGATGCCAATTCCACTAACTGGCCCAATTTCACTAAAATCCCAAGGTGCCTTAATAAAAAAACCTTTCTACGATAACACTGTAAAGCAGCAGGGCTTTCCATTTAACAGAGGAGGGCTTTCCCCCCCAAAAACCAAAATCACCAAGAGAAAAATGAAAATGGTATTTATTTTTATTGCTTTGCTTTTTATTTGAACGCTTAAAAAGAAGCCAGTTCTGCACTAGAAGCACTGGATATTCTGGGCATTTGCTCAGCTACCTGTCAGCTGCCACGTAGGATCAATAGACTCAGTCTTAGAAGGCGAATGAGGAAAGCAGAAAAATTTCACAGTGTTAAATGCATCTTATGAGAACAGGTTCAAGTTAAAAACCAAAGTGAGCGAGAGAGAAATCAAGTGCAGCCCAAGCCCAGAGAAGAGAAGCTGCCCTTCATCAGCCAATCTTTTTACTATGCCATGAGGTAAATTGATCGTGCCTAAAAAAAAAAAAAAGAAAAAAAAAAGATAGAGAAAGAATAACCTTAAAGTAATCCACATCAAAAATGCAATCCCGTTCCATTCCATGGAATGCGGCCTTCGTTGATCGTATATCTCTACCTCAAATGACAGAAACTCGAGCATATCTGAAAGCTTTTGTCTCCTGAACAGCACCAAAAAATAACCCTAGACAATTTTTTTCCTCTGCAGCAGAAGCCCTGCAAGAGGAATTATTTTTCTTCTAACAGTCCTTCTTCCTAAAAGCCATTAGGAAGTCAAAGATTTAAGCTATAACCACCTGTAGCTATTCAACACTACCACTTGCTCATACTGAACATTAAAAGCCCAATTTCGTTTCAGTGCACGTGCCATTTGGGTAATACTTGTGTCTCATTTACCATCCACAATACAGCCATACCCTGCCTGTCGCTTTTCAGTTTCTAAATGTTAACATTTCTTTCTCTGACAAACAACCCAGGGCATGGTTTGAGTGTAACACAAAGAATGGGTTTGGTTGGATTTTTGTGAAGTTGCAAGATGTGCTTTATACGTAAGAGTTCAATGAACACGGCCTGAAACACTAAATAGTGGCCGCGGGAGAAGCTGGCAATGAATATCCACAATAATCTACTCTGCCCCACAGGGTAATCAGCACTCGCCAATTATGTTTGCTTTGGAGACTCATTCAGAGAGGAGGTTCATCATTCAGCGTGTGAAGAAAGGAGATAAAGCGGCTCAATCGTGTGGGATGAACAGTCCTAAGTACAGTCGGGTGTGTGTGTTTAAGTTAGTAAAGCTGCCTAAAGAGACAGGCAGTTTACAACTACACGTCAATTACGACCATGTCTGAGTACAGACGGGTGAAAGCATTATCTTAAAGTATTACCAAAGAAAAATATTAACCCCTTGCCCGGGCGGGGAGGTGGGGAGGAAACCAGCGCCATTTAAGAATTTAGCCTCGCATGAAATCACTACAGACAAAATGTTACTACTCTGATTTTTGTGGTTCAAGTCACACACCGAATAGTGGGGGAAACAGCTGTTGCCATGCCCTTAGCACTGCAAGGTGTTAAGTTCTAAATATTGACGCAAAATGCTCACTTGTTTCTAAATCCATTCACTTGAATCAAAAGACCTTTGCAAGTATTTATTTTAAACTTTAAGGCTTCACTTTTGTCCAAGCCACGAACGTTTCATTTAACTCTACTCAACTGCAAGCTATAAATCCAGCTCATTTACTATTATTTTTTCAATTCAGCTTTGGAATTATTTCCAATAAGCAAAAGCACTATCAGCTGAGCCACGAGGGTTCCCACACACCTTCCCTGCATCAAGGTGCACTGTTTCTTGAATATTTCTGCCAATTTTACGTGGTATCAGAGAAGCAAACTGTCAGCAGCACTTACCTGAGCACACCTTCCCAATTCACTCTTGCCCAGGTACTGAAATATCTTCAGTGCCAGTTCATAGGGCAGCTGGATGTCAAAGAAAGGAACCTCATTTATTTCATTCTGAAAAGAAAAAAAGAGAAAATAGTTTGTTAGGCTTCTTTAATGCACAGCTAGATAGCAGCAAAAGCTACCACAGTGCGGAGAAAGGATGTTGCTTCCTCAGTGCCATCCCAGTTCCATGAAAAAGGCAGGAGCAATTCTGCCTCTCCACCCCGTAACAGCACATCATCAGACAGAGCACCCTGCCAGGAGGGTACCCGAGCTATTCTTTGTTCTTCCTGGGTCACATCAGGTAAGGAATATTACAAGGCTAAGTGGAGCTAACAAGCAAATTGAGGAGAATTGTAAGGCTTATTTATAGTCAGATGGCACAGAAACGTGAGACACAAGCTCCAGTAGAAAAGTTTCTCTAAATTTCAGCATCAAAAAGACCAAACAAGTAAGTGCTTTGAAGACATATGCCCATTATTAATTTCGCTTCCAAGATTTCAAACACAGATGATGGAAAATTAATGACTACTTTGATATAAAACTAAATGGGGAAGACATTACAGTTTTTGTCTTTCATTAGTAACATAAAAATGTCTTTTTCGTAAGAGATGTGCTGAAAGAGTTGCTGCTTTAACTGATTAAGTATCACAAAAAGAACACCCCACCCTAAGAATCCATGACTTAGCTAAACGCTGCACATATGTTTTTCCTAGAGTGTTTTTTGTTTGTTTTAACAACATTATTAAATCTTCCTGCAGCTATCATATCAAGATTTGTCCTTTCCCTCCTTTCTGTCTGGATATTCCAAATTTTTATACTAGAGAGAGAGAGCACAAAATAGCCCATTCTGACCATTTCTATGTTACCCATTCTGAAGCTTTGCTCTCTACTGTTTTCTCCTGGTTTCTGTACCCCCACCCCAGGCGCTCCCAAACACCTGATCACTCTCCATCACTCCCCAGGCACAAAATCAGCTGCTCAGATAAAATTTATATCTCCATTGTTTGCTGTCGGAAAGTCGGATCATCCCCTGCGTCTTAGCACTTCTCAAGCCCCCATATCTTTCTTTCTCTGTAGGTCTCTTCTACAATCAAAGACGGTAAAAATTAAACCTGCAGTGCCAATGAAGTGGCAAAACAGGCAGTGCTGGATTTATTTAAAGTACAGTTAGATGACAAAACTCTTACACAATACAGTTGCATGGAAGTTTTTAATGCAAATGGTAATCCACGTGAGATAAAAATGTTTAGACAGCACAAAGATGGGCAACGTTCCCATTAGGCCTTTTTAGCAAGATAGCACCAGTCTACAAACACTGGAACCTTGCACTTACTCTAAAGTTACTTAAACTAGGACCGGCGGCCAACCCTCCCGCTCCCCTTCCTTCTTGTCCACAGTTCCCTTGCACCAACAACCCCTTTTTGCCCCCTTTCCCCCTCCACGCCTTCTGCACGAGGACCACTGGCTCCAATCCCTGCCATGGATTTGGAAGATTGTTTCCTTTCATGTGATTTAAATTGCATCTATTTCCAAAAGGGACAGCAAAAAAAAAAAATAAAAAATAAAAGGGAATGGGAGAGCACATCTCCATGGCCACACGCAGACAGACCTCAAGCTGGCCAGATGTGAACCAGCTTGGATCCAGGAGCCACATAACCATTTCAGAGCAACGCGCTGCCCAAACAAATAAGATGAGCCATTCGGCAAGGCTTATTAGCTCGAGGCTTATGAGCTCAGGCACAGCACCACAATGAATACATTGCTTCCAAATTGGAGTTGACGCACGTCCAACCAGCAGAACCTGGTCTGTCTGCACATACCCAAAGGTATCGTCAGAAGGACAGGCTGCCTACAGACAGACCGGTGTAGACACAACAGTCAAGACTGACAGTTCTTGCACCAAAAACAGAGGAAAAAAAAGATAAAAACAGCTATAGAGATTTGGGGTTTTTTTAAAATTAATCTGCAAGTGTATGTGTAGTCAAACTGTAAGCACAAGCTTGCAACAAAGCACAAGCAACGGCTCATACTAATTCCATCCTAATGCAACTTTAACATTAGAGGCAGATGAAGGTCTTCCCTTTCTCCACCCCAAAAATTCATGCAGCTTGTCTTCAGCACAGCACTCGCCGCTGCAAACGAAGCGGTAATGTTAAGTCAGCACCAGCCTGTCTAAAAGTCTACTGGAATGAATCCAAAACTCAAATACTACCATCCCCTCTGAGACAGATTTGGGCTCCTGTGTGCTAATGGAGCACTAATTCTGTAAATGGATTAATTTGTGCCTTGCAGACAGAAATTTAATCTGCTCCTTTTAATTTTTTTAAGCAAAGAGTAATTAGTCACAGTTAGGTTAGTGAGAAGCAAGAAAATGGGTTTCCCCCCTAGTTTTCCTACGCTGTAAATAAAATCTCTATTGCATTTAGAGGAGTTATGAAAATAACTTTTATCTGGTTCAGAACTGTATTTAAAACAATTTCCAAATTAACTCCTTTATTTAAAGAATTAATACTTGTTTTCTTACTACACTGCAGAATACCCTTAATTACTGCACCTGCATCAAATAGCCCGAAAAAGCAACAAAAACTTTTTTTAAAAGGAAAAAAAAAAAAGGAAGAAAGGTAGATTTGGAAGGGTTAAAGAAAGGTGGATTTGGGAGGGTTAAAGAAAGGTAGATTTGGGAGGGTTAAACCCTTGTAAGGCAGAACATATTCAAAAGCTTTTAGGCTGCCCCGAGAAGCTGTGGCTGCCCCATCCCTGGAGGTGTTCAAGGCCAGGTTGGACGGGGCTTGGAGCAACCTGGGCTGGGGGGAGGTGGCCCTGCCCAGGGCAGGGGG
>NW_009648775.1:1171735-1173597 GCF_000708025.1 Charadrius vociferus | reverse complement strand
CCAGGCTGAACCCCCCCAACTCTCCCAGCCTGTCCTCCCAGCAGAGGTTCTCCAGCCCTCCCAGCACCTCCAGGGCCTCCTCTAGACCTGCTCCAACAGGTCCACATCCTTCTGATGTTGGAGGCACATGTGGTGTCCTGTGCAGGCGCACTGGGCTCTGCTGGGAAGCCTTCAGCTGTCGGCAGCCAGGGACGTCCGTCTGGCCCCACAGGAGAAGAGCACTCCCAGGAGAGCAGAAGAGAGGCCGCCATGCGGCCCACAGAGGAGGCACAGCGGCGTGTTGCTCTGCCACCGGCTGACAGTCCCGGGTCAGCCCATCTCTTCCACCCACTTTGTTGGCCAAGCCTGAAGTGCAGCCTGTGGGCTGGGCTGGTCCTGCCCCGCGCCGTGTCCATCCCACCTCCGGGGGAAGATGTCCTGCGCTGCTCAGTGCGCCCCGAATCACAACCACCTCCTTCTGTAGCCATCCCCAGAGCTGCTGCTGCTTTCACAGCGCTTCGGGGAGGAGGCGACGTTTGCTCCGTGCCTCGCCAGTTATCGACCCACCTCATTGCTTAAAGGCGGCATTTCAAACGATGGCTTAACCCAACTGCTGCAACACAGCTGTGGAGTTACTATTGCTTCAGCCAGTTCAGCCACCCAGAGGAGCGGAAAAGCCATGAGTATTCGAGTCTTCAGCACAATTTCTGTGGAGCCCTTGGGAAAATAAAACAGGTAAGTGACACTTGTCTAAGTTTAAAAGCTGGTCCTCGCTGCATGTGCGTGAACATGCTAAAACACGTGTCCTCTCGGCAGCAGCTTGCCGCTGCTGTTTGGCATCCTCAGCCACCTCTGCTGGGGTTTCCCCTTCGCAGCGCGTTGCTGCCCAGTGTAGTTTACAAAACCCAACTTAATGAGCACAAACGGGCACTTTGGATTCCAGGAAAAACCTGAACTACCTCATTTTGAGGAGGGATTCCTGTATGTAGAAACCCCAGGAAAGATTTCTTTTCCCTAAAAAGCAACCATTTGAACTCGGGGGAGGATCTCCCCGGGGTGCATACCCTGTAAGCAGAGGGGCTGCAGAGCAGGAGCTGCCCCTGCAGGGGGATGCGGGGCTGCCCCAGGGAGGGCAAGCGGGTTGGGAAGAAAGCAAGCCCCAGGAGGGTCTCCTTAGACCCCTTTGCCATATCAGGGTGATCTGCTACAGAGGCAGCAGCAGTCCCCCTGCCAGGTGGAAAAGAAATGGGCCAGTTTGGGGTGATTCCTGCCCCAGAAGGAGCTGCAGGGGGACCCACTGCCATCCCAGGGCTGACGTGTGATGGGGGGTCCTGCCTGGGGGTCCCAGCCCTCCTCCTGCACGCTGATGGCTGCGGGGGCTCCACACCCCCCTGGTGGGGACACTGTGCATTCCTTCTTTGGCCACCTGAAATGTGATCAGAATCAATAACGCTTTGGGTGATGAAATCCCCTCCAGCTCTACGTAATCCCCTCACTGCCCCCCTGCATCTCCGCACTGTCCCCTCCATTGCACACTGTCCCCTCATCCCTACACTGTCCCCTGCATCCCACGCTGTCACCTGCACCCCCACACTGTCACCTCCATCCCGCACTATCCCCAGCATCCCGCACTGTCCCCTCCATCCCAGTCCCCTCATCCCCACACTGTCCCCTTATACCACAGTCCCCTTATCCCTGCGCTGTCCCCCCCATCTCACTGTCCCCTCCATCCCCACGCTGTACCCTCCATCTCACACTGTCCCCTTAGCCCACACTGTCCCTCCATCCCACACTGTCCCCTCCATCCCCATGCTGCCCCCCCCATCCTGCACTGTCCCCGTCATCCCCACTGTCCCCCCATTCCCACACTGTCCCCCTCATCC
>NW_009648775.1:1135812-1168312 GCF_000708025.1 Charadrius vociferus | reverse complement strand
GAGAAGGTGGCAGGTGAGAAGGGCTGGAAGAGAAAGCCTGTGCACTGGTGCCGTGGATCCATGCACACGCTCAGCCCAGACTCCCTGGCAATCCCACGAGGCCAAGGCTGGTTGGATTTTTAGTGTTTTGTGGAGGTTTGCATAGCTTTGGTTAGGCAGATATTATTTTTTTTTCCCGATCTCTTCTGCTGTTGACTCTGTGGAGCCCTCACCTCCATTTGGCTTTCTGCACTTCAGGCCCAACAATAACCAGTTGCTTATAAATTGCTTTGATAAAGACGCTATAGAAAAGCAAAGCGTTATCCTCAACACAACGGAGGCGAGCTCCTTCAGCATGCACAGTCCTTCCTCGCAGCTTCAAAGGCTGCCGCAGACAGGACGTGCTGAGCTGCCTCCAAATGCTCTGGGGCTTCGTGGACACAAATACAAATGTAAGTCTCTGAAAAGAAGATCCTCGTGTGTGATGTGAAGCGGTTTCAGGGATAAAGAGGCCAGATGTGGGAGAATAACAAGGTAGGAACAGTCTCCTGGTTGCCCCTATGCGCAGCAGACTGTCCCGTTCCGACTCCTGGCAAGCTTGCGAGGCACAAGTTACCAAGCTGCAGATGTAACTGCAATGCAACTCTAGAATAATTAAACATACCATCTACACCTCAGTTTCTGGGTTATTTTTGCCATTAGGAATCTTTTCTATTCATTCTGCACTGTAATTTGCTCACACCAGTGGAGGTATCTGATTATCTGCAGTGTCTCAGAGCCGAAGTGCAGTGAGCTGGGTTAGACTTAGAGATGTGGTAAGAGAGCAGTGTTTTATTGACTCAGCAGAGTATTCCTGAACAAAGTATGTATTTTTCTGCCACCCTCAGAGACACTCTGTGGTGATAACAACATTGTTCTGCAACAAGTCCAGGCTCTGAGCACTTGTGATCTTGGGATTTCATGGAGCGGCTCATAAGAGGAGAGTAACTTGTACACTTAATAAATGCGCTGCAAAGTCAGCATTTGTCTTGTGGTCTGGTGGCGGCAGAAGGAGTAGAGAAGTTGGAGGAAAAGGCCAGTTTCAGCTTGGCTTGCTACTTGAGTTCCCCTCCTGCTTTTTCAAGTGGTAGTGGCGTTTTGCATTGGCTGCCGTGAGCGTATGTCACGTTTCTGAGGAAGAAGGTTGGTAGTTGTTCCCTCAGGTCCTTGTGGCTTTACACAACAGCACAGCTCAGGGAATAATCCTGTGTACCAGGGGACTTCTGCTCTCACAGCCCCCAGGTGATGCCAGTGAAAGCAGGATTAGGGCCGCTGCGTGTGACTGACTTGTGTCTGTGGACCATGCTTGGGATTTGGGGATGAATGCTTTGCAAATGGCAGTTTTATAATATATAATCTGACATCACCTTGAAATACCCAGCCAGGGCATGAAGTATAGTTGTCATGTGCCAGTTTGGCATACAATGTCACTTGTATTTCGCTCTATTAGTTCAGAAGTGGCTGTGTATTAAAATCAAACCCTACTTGTCCCTGCCAGCTTCACCAGCCTGGTTCTGTGCCCACTGTGTTGCCAGTAATTCCCCCCACTGTTTGCTGTGAGGTTCATGCAGAGCCACTCTGTCCAAAGTCTCAGTGCAGTTAATTATCTGTATTAAAATTGGGTTGATAAGATTTCTGGAGATGTCACACTGAGCTGTGCAGGAGTGCAAAGAAAATTAAGGACCAGAGGCAGTACAGTGAGCGCAGGGCTAAGCCGATGAGCTCAGCAGTGAGCTGCAGTTTTGCACGAGGACAAACATTCAGCGTGTTGCACCCTGTATGCATCCCCGACACAAAGAGACAAGCGCCGTTGTTTATCCTCCTGGATAAATAAGGAAGAAGGAGCCCGCTCTTTTTTTTCCTACTCAAAAACGCCAAAGGTCCCCGCCGCCCTTGCCCCGACCTCACAGTTAAATTGCACACGGAAAACCTTCAGCATTAACTATCAGGAGAAAGAGGCAGCAGAGTTTTCAAAAATAAACAGCAGTCCAGAAATGCCTCTTTCCACAGGTGGACTATGGCCAAGCAGGCTGCTTCTTTGTGGAAAGATTGGAGCCCCAAAGTATTTCTTTACCCTGTCTGGGTTCCTTGATTTTCCCGTGCTGAGATCTCCAGGACACACCAGTCTGCGAGTTCTTCCCTGGTAGTTCTACTCTTCTTTCGTCTTACCTCTTGAACCCCCTCCTAATTGTTTCTTGGTCTTCCAAGTTACCCTTCTGTCTCCCGCAGAGATGCTAATGAAGTGTGAGCATACATGGAAGCAGGCTGCTTGGGAATTTGACAGGGCTCTCGCCCAGCCCTTGTTTTCTCATTAACCTGCTGCTGGGTGAGGAAGGAAGCGAAAGCGCCTCGTTTTGTCCCTGCCTCAAGCTTTCCCTTAGCAATCCAAGCCCTCGGATATTTTTTGTTGTTGTTTAAATATATCAATAACTGTTATTTGTTTATTAGTAGTGGAACGTGTGCCAACTGAATTGCCTGCGTAATCCATTTAAATCAAGAAGTTACATGCTGACACATTAGCCGTGAGCAGAACTCCTTTTGCCAACTGCTTTAGGGGATGTGAGCTCAGATTCTCCTATGGCTTTATGCAGGTGGTACCCAAGCATGGCTTTGCGTCCTGTCTCCGAATAAAGATTAGTCAAAGAAATGCCGAGATGAGACTAGAGGCCCCCTACCTGCATCATTTCATGCCCATCCGACTCAGCGTCCCAGAGAAAAGCAGCTTGCTTTTTTTTTTTGGTAAACACCAGCTTAGCAAGCTGCGTGATAAAACTGTAGGATTTAAGGCTGGAGAGTTCAAATTAATTGAGAAGTCGAGATGCCCGTATCTATTAAAAGCAATGGGATGTGTCGAGGCTGGCTGAGGTGGTCTTGCAAATATCAGCTACCATGATTTGTCATCTCACAGCCTTAATTGCTTAATAGGTGCAATGAATAGGAGCAACTTTCTGAGCAGAATCTGCATCTGCCTAAAGTACCAGGAAGAGAGGGATCCGGCACCAAAGGGAATGTTGGTTCCCATGAAAAATTTCAAAGCGAGTGAGGTTTTTTTTTTTCTTTTTCACTTCAGTCCATGTTTTCAGTAGACACTGCATTTTTCATATAGGAAGCCAGCTAGAATTCCTTTTTTTATGAGTAAACAAAAAATTTTGATAGTAGCGAACAACCCCCCCGCAAAGTTTCAACACTATACAAATGACACATTAAACAAACAATTTTTCAGCAGCTTTGCAGAGGGGATATGCTGGCACTCTCTCCAGCTTACTATCCTCCCCAGTATTACAAACGGGATGTAGTTTGGCTTTCCTCAGCCTTTTTCAGACCCAAAGTACCAAATTTTGATCTGTCTGCTGAGTGCCTATTGTGGGAAATTTGGAGTAACTCCACTGAAGTCAATTGGGTTGCCCTGGATTTACAGTGCTGTAAATGAGATCAGAATTTGGCTCAAAGTATATTCCATTAATGAGTCAGATACTGGCAATGCAGCCAATATGCACCCAGAAATGGCTTTAACACAGCCTAGGATATTCAAAATTGTTTTATTGAAAGATGGGCTGAAGGCCAGGATTCTGGGGTTCTCTTTTATTCTTTCCATGAAATTCACCTTTATGCAGAAGGCCAGCACGAGGCTGCTGCAAAACTTCAGAGCCATTTAAGCTCTTAGAATGGGGCTTGTGAGATGCATAAACATTGTGCCGAGCTCTTTGCCTGCCCCAGAGCAGATTTATCACTTGGAGTTCAAGACGTCCTAGGATTTATCAACTTTTACAGGGTTTTATAGATTTTCTATACGTTAAGTGACACCGAGAGACAGTTTGTAAAATATAATGACACCAAGGATGATGTGTTGCTGGCCGCGGATGGCACAGTAGGACAAGGGTTCATAGCTGGCATTTGGAAGTGCTACTACGGGAGAAATAATAAATAAGGATTACATGGTTTTGCTTCGGAGGAAATCCTTTAATCAACTCCTGAAGTCTTTATTGCAGTGTAACTTGAGTCAACATCTCACCTCTTTGAGCGTAAGCAACCGCATCGCAGGCTTCCTCTGTAGCACCAGCCCCATTTCTCGGGCCCCTGCGGTCAGCTCAGGCTGTGCGCTGCTCTCCCGTCCAGCAGTGCCGGCGTGGTTACTGAAGAGGACCTCTCTATAGAGACACCTTGTGTGAGAAGTGCAGGTGCCCACAATCTCCTTGTGACGTTTCACAGGTCTGGAGGAACCCGTGGCGCTGTCTGTCTGTCTGAGCTCTGCGTTGCCCTGCGCCTGCGTGCGGGGCTCTCAAGGGCAGGCTGAGACCCCGGGGCCTGCGTGGGAGCGCGGGGCTGCAGGGAGGGCTCTCTCCCACGTGTGCCGGCCAGGAGACCCAGCGGGGACGCGTTCCAACCTGTGGGCTACGTACTGCCAGCTGTTCATTGAGGGTCTGTGCTCTGTTGGTTGTTTTTGTGTAGCCAGTAGTATCACGTTCATACTTGCTCAAGTGGTGAACACCTTTCCTATTTGCCTTCTGCCAAAAAAAGCTAAGAAGCTCTGCAAAAACCCCTTTAAAATACCTCCAGTAGTTCCAGAGAGCGGGTGCGTATGTGGCAGTCTGTGTGCATGCGGATACAGAAGCCTTAGGAACCGCATGGCTAGCTGGTAGCCTTGATCACAGCAAGACAAATGAAAATGTGCTTCAAGTCCAGATGATTCACTCTGGCTTTAGTCCTTCAAGCTATTTTCACTGTTGCTTCAGATTCCTCCAAACTAGAAAGCAAGACTGTAAACTGAGGGAGGGAGAGGTTGTAATTGCCCCGTCCCATGCGCAGCAGCAGCTGGAGCAGCTGCCTGTGATCAAGCAGATCTGGCTGAATCTTTGGAGGCTGAACCAGAGACGTTCTAGGTTACTCAGAGTCCGCTGCAGCACCAGAATTTCCCCGCGGTCCTCACAGGGGAGGTTTCAGTTCAGCTCAGAGGCAGTGCCACTGGATTGTGATAACAGAAGGAAGGGAAGCGACTCTGGGCCTACATCGGAGTAACACTGATGAGAGTCTGCCCCAAAGCTGTTTGCCAGCCCTAATTACTCTCTGACTTCATGGCTGATGCAGTTGCATAGTCAGCTACTCCCCCCTCCTTTCTCCCACCCGGGTGAAGTCACCTCATCCAGAAGGCCAGCAGAGATTTCTCCGCTGAGGTTTTTCTAAGATCGCTCATTGTCACAGTCTCTGCGAGCTAGACAGCACAGTCTGGGAGAGGGCATCCACCCCAGTGAGAGCCGGTATCCACAAACCTAGGTATAAATGTGGGAAATGGGAATTTCAGAGTAGATGCCCCTTGGGCACCTCTCCTGCTAATTTGCACTTAGATGGGTGCCTTTCTCTGAGCATTTTATTAATTAAGGCTTGCAGCCCACCTATGAGGCAAATAAGTTATTACTGCCCTCATTTTACAGCAGCAACTGGAAGAAGTGGTTTGCCCAAGGCCACAAATCTAATCAGTGGCAGAACCAGGAATGAGTGAGTTCTTCCAGTCTCCTGTGGTACTCAGTGCATCCCATCGCCTACCTGTGACAAAATTAATGGCTTCCCTAAAAGTTAACATTTTTGTTAACGTGATGTAAATGAAGATGGAGCACCCAAAAGAACGAGCCTTGCAAAAGAGAGCGCACCAGAAATACTGCAGTAGCGTGGGGATAAAGGCGTCATCTCTTGTGTTGAAGCACAAACCCATCCTTCCCATAAATTATATACCTCTTCTCGTCAGTAAATTTAGCAGGAGGGTTCAAGCATAAATTTAAAAGAAGCTTTTATTGTAACCAATGCATCAATATAATTAAAACCAAACACAATTCTTTTGCTTTCTTAGGCTGGAGAAAACCCTGTGCCCTTGGAGAAAATTGTTTCCCCTTTTCCGACAGGGAATCCAGAGCCTGAGCAGCAGCTGTGAAGAGTGGAGATGAAGAAAGAAGTGGAAGATGTTGGAAGTGCTTTGGGCAACGTGAAGAAGGATTTGCACGGAAGGAGCTGTTCAAGGGCCCAGCAGCAAAACAGAGACACATACATGCTTATATATAGAAGAATGTAAACCCTCCTGTATGCATACGTTAAAACGTGCATGCCTTGTTGAGAACGTAAGCAACATTCCTTGTAGATGATGGTGGTCTGAGCGTTCATGCTCCTGCAGTCTGAGTCAAAAGATTAGTGATGTCCTTGCTGTGACGCTAGCATTTTCTCCACTGCACCTCGTTTATGGCAACATAAACGTTCCTTTCAATGCAGCAGGATGAAAAGTAATCTGTACATCCAGAGTTAAAACCGATCTTGAGAGACCAAACTTGCTGCAAAACGAGCACGTCCTAGCCGTGGTGGTGGGGGAGCAGGTGCTTAGCAGCTTGGACAACAGACAGTTTGTGTGTGTATATATTAAGCGCTATAGCACCAGGTGAGATAAGCTTTTCTTATGACTTTAGTTTCTCTGGTGCTACATTTAATATTTGTCTGGGGCTAAACTGCCTCTCTGTGGTGCTACAGTTTCCCCAAGAGGATGTTCTGAAACATGGGACAAGGAGGAATCTATTTTGGTTATTAATATTTATACACAAGATAGCAAAAAATAATACTTGTTGAGAAGGTGCTATTTTTTTTTCTTTCTTTCAATCTCTGCATAAATTAAGACAAAACAAATAATCTAGCCCAGAACCTTATAAAACCGATTTACTTTGGGGCAGCTCTTTTTCTTTTGATGGTTCAGAGCTTGGGAAGCAGCATCCACGGAGGTGGCAAAGACACCCCAGCGCTTTTCACTGCACTGTAACACGTCAAAGCCTGCTAGTGCCGAATCTCCCACGGCTCCGGTGCTGGGTATTCTCCTGGATGGTGATTTAAGCAGTCTCAAAATCCTGTGAACCAGGGCAGAGAACTGCATCTAGAGTAATCAATAGGCTAGGGGTTAACAGGAGAACTTGTCTTTAGTAGTCAAAGGGCTTTTTTCAGTCTTGTACTGAGCGCTTTTTTTCTTGCAGCCAAAACTACCTGTCGGATTCAGGATACCTTCCAGACGCTATTTAAAGTAATTATTCTGCACAAGCACAGCTTTTTAGAAACATTTTTCCCAACTTCAGAGATGTGCATCAGAAAATTGTCCCTCTCATGGCAGGGGAGACTTTTCAAAGGCATAAAGCAATGTTAAAAACCCAATTTCCAAAGGAGGTTTGGCTTCTTGTCTTTTAGAAATACTTCCAAACCCTCACCCAGTCAAGGAACAAGCCGAGTGGCCGCTGTGTCCCAGTCAAACCTTGCATTTTTCACTACCGCAGGATAAATGTTTCTAAGCAATCTAAAAGATAAATTCTCCCTTTATCAAATATGCACCGATGCGTTTTGGGCCCCTGCACACATATTCAAGGGTATTATTGATCCAAGTCAATTCACAAACAGCAGAAAGGGCTGTGCTGAAAGAGCAAATTGTTCCTAATGAATAACCTTGCCCTACTTTATAGTCTGCGCAGTGTTGGGAGGGATCATGTAGCTAAGTGTAGTTTGTCTGTTGATAGAGTTCGGATGGTCTCAGAACCACAGGGACCGATAAAACGTTTTCCTACCATTTTTGGCCTGATGCTCAGTAATACTCGGCATCTTGTTCTCCTTTCCGGCTCAGCCTCCTACTGAAATAAGTAAGAATTCTTCTAGCAAAAGGGAGAGCCTCAGCTGATTTCAGCAGCGTGGCAGGTGCTGGATTAGTGACTGCTGGATCCGGGCATAGTCTTAAAAATACAACTTTCTGCAAATCACTCAAATGAGGAAGTGAAATTGGGTGTACAGTATTGCACTGGTCAAACTTGAGCAGAAAACAATTGATGGAGGAGGACGGGATGCGTCACTTTGCTGTAGAGGACAGGCAGCCCGCAGGAGGTGTCTCCTCGCCCTGTGCCCGATGCGCATACCCCACGGACACAGAGGCAGCCTCGCCCCAACCCTTGCGGCCCCGGAGCTGGCTTCCGTTCCTCACTGCCAGAGAGAGGGCTCTCCCACATATTCCTCCCCTTTCACAGTTACTAGCTCCCAAGTTCTGAACGTTTAATAAACTTCTCACCCGGAATATGCATTATTCCATTTCCCCCTGCATCTGCTGCGCGTGCAGCAGGCCCTGCCCTTGGTTCGCCTGTCACAGTGGCTATTTGGCTCTGCAGCCTGGAGACTTCTTGTAGTGTTTTTCCCAAAGAGGCAATTCCCCTGAAAGGTTACAGCACAGCCAAGGAGAGGAAAGTTCTGTTCTTACCATAGAGGCTCCACCTTGGGAAAGCCCCATAAATGAGTGATCAGCCCCAGCAGCAAAGTGAGCGGCTGATCTCCCTCAGTCCTACCCCTCCACAGCCAGGCTTTTCTGTAAAAAAACCAAAAACCCAGGACTCCCAGGGGAGCAATCTCCTCCTTGGTGGTTCCCAACATTCAGCAACAATGTCAGAAGACATGTGCTGCCTGTTGTTATTCTCGTGAAACAACAACCAAATCTACAGTGCTTCCCAAGTGCAAACGAGAGCAGGTCCAGCACCCCAAATCCTGCTTTAATCCTGATTTGCTTCACTTTTGTAGTTCTAAATTGGATGTTTAGTGTGAACCAAGGGTTAAGTTTTGGAGACTTTCATCTATTAGTTGCTGGGTCAAGCAAGCTTTGCTAGAGAAACAGCTTACCAGCACTTTATAGCCAGCATTCACTGTACATAAATCGAATTACTTCCTAGAGAGTATGTATTTGTCAAAGCCTTACATTTTCTGGTATAATTGTTATTCTTGAATGCCTCCATTTTTTGACAAGGGGTGTTTTTATCCTTTTTAAAATACCTGCTTTAACCCTGGTTGATGTTTGTATTGGAAAAGAAAGCATGCTGTATACTCCCCTAGTGCTGTTCTTACTGTATTGCAACAGCTGTGAGATGGTGGGGGGTTTCTGTACTGCACTCACGGGTCGGAAACCGGCACAGTTCCTCTCTCCCGCTCCTCTTTTTTTTTGTTGTTGTTGTTGTTGTTGTCGTTGTTTTTTTTTTCCAGCAGCCACGAAGCCATTGATTTTGATTAGCTTCGCAGTTGCGCCTCTGTGAAGACCGGGGAAGTGCTCTCTAAATGAAAAAAAAACAAACCCTGATCTTAGGTTTCAGCAGACAGTGCGTGTGCAAGCCAGAGGAGGAGGTTATGAGATCATAGTCTATATAGAACGCCGCATAATGTGGCGGTGAGGAAAGTCTTTATTAATTTTTAAAGCAGCACTCCACCAAGAGAGCTCCCATCACATATTGAAACTTCATATTTCAAGTTAAAAAAGCAGTCCAGTGTGGACTACTAATCAGCCGCTCTCCCCCTGCCTGTTAAAGTAAGTCCTTTGGCCAAATTAATTCTAGGATAGCACCGCTGTCTGCTTGCAGACAGCTGGGTTACACCCAGGACAGAATCTAGCCCATTAATTCCAGATTCCTTCCTCTTCTCTCTGACAATTATTTTCAGTAGGTAAAAATTACAGAATGGCACCAGTTCTACCTCCTGGATTGTACAGCAATGCCTCCTGTGTCACACACTTTCATGTGCCCAGGAGAGGCATCACCCAGTAAAAACATACAGCAAATCACCAAAATCAGCGAGTTGCCAGCGATGAGAAGTGAGAAAATCCATCATGCTTTTGTTTTAGAGCATGTAGGCATGCAGAAATTACCCTAATTTAGCTAAGGCCATTACTCAGAAACACTTGTTAAATCAGTTTAATCTGATTAGTGAATTTCCTTTGTTTTTATATCGTCCTAAAATGATAAAGGTCTTCCCTCCACTGCAGAAGCAAAAGCAGTACCTTCTAACAACATCGGCTACAAACAGATTCGGTTAAACCGGTGCAGTTTTTATGTCCACACACACCTTGCAATTGGGCACTTTTCCGTGCTGCCTCATGAGACAACACAATTTGGTTCATCTCTCGCAGTAGAAAAGGTTAGGAGACACTGACGGTGGTAATTCAAAATCCAAAAGCCTCGGGAAGTCTGAATAACGTGGGACTTGATCTTCCTTAGGAAAATACTAGTACATCAGCTAGTCCGAATGGAGGAGAGCAATCCACGCATGCTGCTCCTGCCTTGGTCTGCTTCTGCCCTGGTCTGAACGTGCAGGCGCTTTTCATTCCAAAGGCGCTCTCTGCTCACAGTACAGGTGTAGCCCTGTCCCCAGCATAAGATGCTTCTGTGCTTCTTCCCTCTGCCAATCCTACTGGCTTGAATCACGCGCCATCTGCATCTCAAGAATCTCCACCAACGTATACCCCAAATGCACTCCCACGCTCAGGTCTTCCAAACGACAGCTCTGCCCTTAGCAGCTGTGGGAAAAAGCTGACTGTTCCAGTCAAAGCTGCAGAATTTCCATTCCCCATCACCAAGAGAAATTTAAAACTACAAAAGTACAAACCAGGTCAATATTTTTTTTTTCTAACAATATTTATTTGAATAGAAGAGTAAATTTTCATGTAACTCCAATCAGACTTCTTCAGTGTTCACTCTTCACGAATACTTGAGTACTTGAATTTCACAAGTTTTTTAATATTTACAGAAAGTGACTTTGGAGCTTGACAAATATTCACTGAAAGCATCTGGGTATCAAACTGCCGTTATTAGTTACAGCCGTTAGTAGTTACATCCATTGTTAGTTACAGGTGCCATCTATGTAGAGAGCAAAACCAACTACAACGGGATTTAGTTTTCCTGGGTATTCACAGTGTAACCTTTCCAATCAATTTGAAGACCGCAGTTAATCACAAGAAAGAATCTTCCCATCACCTTTAGTCCTTAGGGCATTTGCGGATTTCCCAGTCTGCTCCCAGATGCATTGCTAACAGAATAAAACAGATGAAATGCAGTGAATACACAATTCCTTGCACATTACTGATTTCGTACTCCTTGGATGTAAACTCTTGCAGAGTCACTGTGCAAGTTTCCGCCCTCACCAAAGCAAGAGCAAAGCGTATGCTCACTGCTGATCCGAGTTCATCAAGGCTCCTGGTTATGGTTGGATGTGGCTTCTCTCTTTTGTAAAAGGAATTTCATATGCTGAGACTCTTTGTACATATTTATAATGACTTTATTAAAAAAAAGAAAAATAACTGTTCAATGGTGAAAAAAGGCTCCCGTTTTTATTTCCTCTCTGAAATCTGAGTGGGTAATTTCTTTCCACAACCCCGTTTTCCCATGGAAATCAACAGAAGATTCTCATCAGTTGTTGTTAGAACTGAAGTTTACCTTGTATGTTTTCTGGCCTGAATGTCATGTTCTAGGAGACGGTAGAATCGTCCTACTCACAAAACCATCACCCTGATTTACCCAAGGAGGGAGGGTTTAACAGATCGCTAACAGCACAGGTCTGCTTCCTCCACAGCGTCCAGGCCAGAAGAACAGGCACTGAAGGATGTTTGTTTAATTTATCAGCTATATAATAGTGGCCTGTAGGAAATTCTTTAATCTTGCAAGAATTAAGCTGCTCTTTCTTATGCTTCCAGTAGAATAACTATCCACAGCATCGCATTTCACCTTCTATTTAGCACTAATTAATCTTACCAGCGAAGTCGAGCCCTGGATGGCGCACCGCGTCTCAGGCCCCTGTGCCCTCTCAGACACAGGCTCTTCCCACAACGAAGCTCTGACACCCAGGTCGCAGTGCTGCCTTTTGTCACTGAGGTATCTGAATAGCAACAGAAGCCTTCTGTCCCAAAGGTTACCCAAAAAAACTGCCCTGGGTTTGCGTTGCGACAAAAGAGAAGTGCAGCGGGTTACCAGTGCGCAGATGTCAGATGCCACGGAAGCACATTGCCAGAGGAGCCAGACTTCTGTGCAGGGACCAGAATGCTGCCTCACAGTGAGGGACAGCGAACATCAAGAAGGGATCACTTGAGATGAAGCAAAAGAATAATTAATCGTTAGAAGTTCTTTAGAAAATGATGGTGCTGGTGCAGGGGTTCTTACACGGGTACCAAAACCATCCGAGGTATGGGCAATTCTTCCACTGGGTGCTGGTATGAAGCCCTACTGCGTGATCCTTCTGAGTCCTTGGGCTGTAGCAAAGTGGTTCAAGTGTATGATGATGACGACAGTCCCCTCTTTCTTATGCTGACAAGTGGGAAAGATCATTCAATAAATAAAAAAAAAAGTAAAGAAAAAGAAGGACAATAAGAATGGCAGAAAATATCCCCTGTACTTTCCCTTTGATTGCCTTCCTTCCTTATCACCAAATAAAAAATACTAATTTTGAAACAGCATATCGAGTGCTATCTGTAGTGTTAGGCTCACATTGACCTTTTCATACACTTCTCCAAATACATTTTCCAGGACCATTTAGAAAAAAAATCTGAATTAGAAGTGGCTTTTCAAACATTATGAAAGCAGATACCACGAACCCTTTAATTAATTGGCATTGCACTGAAAATTGACGCTGAAACCTTTCGTAAATTGCCTTCCCACAGAATGAGTAATTTTTCCTTTTCCTGGTGAATACACCAGACTGTCATACCTAACAGCATTTTTATGCCCACTGAAAATCTTGCTTCCTTCCTTAAGGAACTCTCTTCCCCCATCCCAAAAAGGCTATTCCCATTGGAGATGGCCACTGGCTTAGTTCTCCCCTTTCACGGGGTCCATTCGACAAGAATCAAATCACTTTGTTTTGGAAAGTAAAGCTCTTCCTCCTCTACGTCCCTGTATCTCTCAAGCCAGATTTGGACTATCTTCCCTGCTCAGGCTCTGCCTCTCCCCATTTCTCCTCTAGCCATACTGAACTATTATTTCCAAAGAAATGTTGAGCCTTAATCCCGTTACCATTAGCTGCAGTTTGCTTTAATTCTCCCTGTGGAGTTTCACAGCAGGAGGGGAAGGCGGCAGTCAGTACATACACACAGGCTCATTTCCCCCAGGTACAGTTCTTCCTGATTATCCACTCAAGTGGGATTGTAACCTTACGGCCATTTCCATA
The DNA here is from genome assembly GCF_000708025.1 of Charadrius vociferus. Taxonomy (NCBI): domain Eukaryota; kingdom Metazoa; phylum Chordata; class Aves; order Charadriiformes; family Charadriidae; genus Charadrius; species Charadrius vociferus. Next base: position 1,155,328 of record NW_009648775.1, on the reverse strand, counting down.
GTAATGAGCATGGAAGATGCCACAGTTGCCTAATGAGGCACTTTCTCTGGGCGTGCAGCAAAAAGCAGAGGTTGTTTAGTGAAAGAGGAAGCTCCAGCGAACAAACAGCAACTCCATTTGCATGCGAGTGCCGCCGCAGCATCCTCAGCAGAGATGGAAATTGCAGCAATATAAAGTATGTTAATTTGCCTGTTAACAATACAAGGTATGTCCTGGAAGAGCTTTTGCTGAAGCGGAGGTGTTACAATCAAGTCTCCACCATCACAGGTGGATTATCCAGCTTGTGTATAAACCAGGCTGGCTCCTGAAGCAATGCAGCTGCTTCTCTGTAATTCTGCCCTCGAGCTAGTAAGTCTCACTAAGCCCAGTCTCCCCAGGGGGGCCGGTATCCTGATGCCCCAGCATTTCTGGTATCAACAGTGCCGTATGGGCTCAGTGCTGCGTGAGCACGTTTTTTTTCTGGTTTTGGATGCAGGCAGGTTGCGGGTGCTGAGTGGGGCTGGGTTTTAAAGCCAGTAAGCCTTGCCTCAAGTGGCTGTGCTGAGCAGCGTATTGCAGAGATACCCGAATTTGTGAGATGCTCTTGCTTAGGACCTTAACTTTTCACCTAGTCAAGTCAACCTTGACTTAAAGCTCTCCCTGCCTCCCGCTGTTCTCCCCGTATACTAGGAAATCCGAAAGTCTGATCATGAAAATTGAACAGGAAAAACATTCCAAGAAAAGCAAGTGTCATTTCCGGCTTCACTAGCATGGTCTTTCCCAAGTTCCCTGGGATTTTATTAAAATGACAACACGTGCAACTTGTGGAATCAATTGCAAAACCACGGCTGCTGGGAAATGATGTTTCTCCAATCCCAAATGAACCACATGGTTCTGAAGCACTGTTTTGGAAGAGTTCTCAAAGGTAATACAACAGCAACAGTGTAATTCTATGAAGTTACAGGTTTGGGGAAGCTAGGATTCACATTTAACGTGAAAAATCTCAGCAGTGGTCTGAGCCAGAGGACAGCTTTTTTCCCGTACACCGGGTTATACACATGCAATTCACAGTACGCTTTCTGTACACACACAATATTTATCTACACTAAAAGGACAGGAAAAAAGGGAACATCCCAGGCAGTTTAAAACCATATATGTTCACGAGAAAATCTTGTCTGTAGCTTAGCCATGGAGTTTGCAATAACATAAAACACATCTTTCTTGCCTTTGAGGATAAAGTTTCTGGCTAGTAACAAGTGCTGCTCTGTCGGCTCCTGGAGAAACAGAGCTGGAAGAAAGACTATGACAACAAATCCGCAGGCAACTAAATAGGGGCATGGGATCAGCAGATTTTCCACTTTTTCTTCTCTCTGCACATGTTATTCCATTTCTCGATATGTTTTTTAATACACCTGGAAATGAGCAGAGGTGGTGCCATCTTTCCAGCAACGCAGGGTTTCTACTGTGACAGAACGACAAAGAGGACAGGTCTTCTCCCTGTCAAACCAGAGGCAGAGGCATTCTTCACAAAACACATGCTGTGGAGACAAAAGGTGTCATCATGATGAGGGCAGGAAGTCCAGCCTAGTCACTACGTGTGCACACTCAATGGTACAGCCATGGGAGCAAGTAACGATTCAAGTTCAGGTGGACAGTGCAGCTGATCAGCAGTACTCACATGGTATGCAAAATAAACCCCAGCATTACTAGTACCTCTGCTTGCCAAAGCTAATGATATCTTCCTTTTTTTTCTCAATACAGCAACAGAAAGAAACATTAAAAAGGTCTATGACATTCGGGCTAACAAAGTAGTTGAGAGGGTTTTCTCTACCCTCTTTCCATCCACAATTCCCTGGGTTATTTAACAAGTCTTTATGTAACTCAAACAACCCCCTGTCTTCCCCCTACTCCTTATTGCACTTGCTTTTTTCTGCTCACATCACCCAGTCCCAGTCAGTAGCTTCGCAGTTTCCCCTTCTCTATAAACGTCAGTTTTCACCCCTTATCTTCTCCCATTTCTACACTGAGCCACAACAGGATTGTCCCTCCAGCCCGCCTTGGGTACAAACAGAGATCAGGAAGGACGGCTGTCCAGCACACAACCCCATCTAGCTCCAGACTGGAAGAGCCGGAATAGGGCAAGAAGGGAGTATGAGAAGCCATAAGGAGCTGAGACCTCCTCAACACATGTGGAGTCAGCAGAAATATTACCCACCAGAATCTTAAATCCGATAAGCACATACAAAGATAGGTTCTCTGGGGCTTACAGCTTGATAACATCTGCACAGATGTTCACGGGAATAGTAAGAGACACTTTTGATGCACAGGTGACCTACTTGCTTTAATTTGATAACCCTGTTACAAAGCATGGGAATGTTAAAGCTCTTCAGAAAAAGGCTCTTGAGCTTTATTTTTATATCACAAGAGAGCACATATCCCACCGATTCCATTCCCAGAAACAGCTGAATCATTCTGCCTAAGGTTCTCCTGCACACAGCCACACGTCAGCCAGAGACAGCCTCCAGGATGCAGAATTTCAACCCCAACAGACAAAGTTTGACTGAGTTACAAGCAACTGAAGAGAAAATCTTGGGAAAGCATCACCCGTCTTGCAATGCCTTCAGCTGGCCTCTGATACATGAACAGAATCCACAGCAGCATGGTGTGTTCGAAGGGTTTTACTAGCACCAGATTAGGACTACTGCATCGCTCAGAGCATGCCATTCTTAAGCTCTAGGTTTTGCCAGTGTTTACAACATGAGAAACAAAACAATTCCCAGTTACTGGCAGCAGTGACCAACTTCTATATGCAGAACTACTTTTATTCCTGGCCTGGTGTTCAGAGGCCAGACCATGATTACACGGTGCTGCACCAGTCTTCATGCACCCTCTCAGGCTCATTCTGGATCTCTGCCCCTCTCATAGCACTTGCTCGTAATTCAGTTGGCCTATTGACTAGCCAGTCTCCCCAAGGGTCAGATAAAAATGGCTTGCATTCTAGATCCAAGGTCTGGAGTGCCAACTGGCAGTCCCTGGGCTACAAGGCTGGTCTTTTCCATCTCAGTAGCCATGATCAGCCCCTAAAGAGTGGCTCAGCTATCATGAATCACTGGCTATCCGAAAGAGGTAAATAAATATCCACTAGGACCCAGCAAATTAATTTAGAAGTACCTAGGCTAACTGTGCCTCTCTCCAGCTGCAGAAGTTAACCAAATGAATGGCAAGAGGGGAACCTGATGTGGGAAGCTTGGGGTCTTACCTGGCACATAAGGATCAAAGGTTCCCTGAATTCCGCTTGGCAAATGGCACAGATGTCACCCGCCTCACTGCACTGCTGGCTGGTAGCACGAACTCCATAGGTCTGTTAGGGAGAGGTGGAAAAAAATCTCAGTGTCAAAGGGTTTGAAGATAATCTGGTTTGGGGCTAAGCGTACACACAGACACTGTTTTTCACACCCAGACTCCCTGCATGTCCTGGGAAGGACATTGTTGTTATGTCACTGTGTATGGGGAAGGGAGATTTGGGCACACAGAACACAGGGAGTCTGGAGCTCTGTGTTCTCTGTTTTGTTTTCCCCTCGAGCTGACTCCATCTTTTAGTGCCTCCACTTGTGGAGCAATGATAATGAAATTTAATGAGCTCAACAGGGAGCTGAAAGGATTAATTCAGCATCATTTGCAGAGGTGTTTAGTTAGTGGGAGGTATTATTATTAGCAAGTTAGACAATAGAAGAAAGAATAACAGCAGCAGCACCCACAGGCTTCCCACTTTTCTTTTTAAATATGTGGAAGGTAAATGTTGCTTCTCCTGTTGTAACAGTAATAGTGGAAAAGGAAACATGCTGAGGAAAAATGACCAGCCCAAGCCCACAGAATAAGCAAGGCAAGCTCTAACAAACTGCTATGATGTTATGTTCCTTTCCTCTACAGTCTTTGATTTTACCATTTTAAAATATAAGTCACAGTATTTCACTGCAACAGATCTAAATACCAGTACTGTATAATGCTACGCCTGGGATAACTTCTGTGTACCGTAGGATCTCTTTTAAAGCCACTGCACAGCAGGCACTGCATACCTCTATTTAAAGTCTTTCTCACACTCTGCATTACAATGGTTTGTCAGCTTCTTGCAGTTTTGCCCTCAATGGATTAATCCGTATTAGACAGAGCTTTCAATCAGACCAAACAGGCCAGACCAGCACCAATCTCTTACCGTAGCTGGGACACAGCAGATATGAGAAAAGGTTCCTAACATCCCTTACAAGAGATATCAGCTTATCCAGCCACGGGACAACAAATTGGTTTATTCTATGAACCTGATACACTGAGCAATTTTCAACTCCATCATTCAATAGCAACCAGTAACCTACAAAACTGGTCTAATGTGTATGGCTACTTACCTGTGGGGTGCACAGGACCTTCAGTGCCTTCCGGACACTTCCCACACGACCACAGATGTCAAAAGACTGCAATAAAGACAATCCATTTCAGATACTTTTCACAAACTGTGCGTGTATGTGTGTGTGTGCACGTGTGTATACAGTCCGGAAACTCGGGAAACGTGCTACCGTGTCTCCAAGTGGATACTTGGAAGGAATAAAAATCCTAAGTAACAATGGTGCCAAAAAAGATGTCATAGTGATCATGAAATATGTAATAAATGTGAATGGAGGGTGCAGAAGGGTAGCCCAAAAAGCTCTGGTAACAATGGACTGCAAATCAGAGGGACTTTATAGGACAGAAAGAGGAGCAGACATTAGGGGGCTGCAGTAGGGTAAATTGCCCAGCGCCACTAGGTAGGAAGGGGCTAAAACTCCCCCCCTGAGAACTGAGTACCTGAAAAGCCCAGAAGTGCCCACTGCAGCTAGTTTGAGCAAAAGGGAAGGAAGGGCAGTCTTTTCACATGGAAGAGGCAGAAAACTGCTGTCCTCAGCCTCCGGGGAAAAGGGGGATTCCCAGGGCTGCGCGGCTCTGCCACACAGCTTGACACTTCAAGGCCCAGATGATACTATGAAAGAAGGAGTGGGAATTGCCTGTCCTGCTGCAGAGAGGGATTTAGCAGAGTGCAGTGATTAAATGCTACTAAGAGAAGAATGGCCTGCGGAATGAGAAGGACTGAGGCTGAGTTGCTCCCATCCTCCTAAAGAGTGAGAAACTTAAAATGCCAGGAAAGGAGTGAGTTACCAGCACCTTGGTACTTTGCAGACTCCCAAAGACGGCCAACAGCAGGGGCAACACCAGATCCTTTTCTTCCCCCCTCCCTCCATTGCCCAGCAAACATGATGTAACTGCATCTGGAGAGCAGCGCTCATTCTGGGCTCCTCATTAAAGACTAAAAGCAGTTCAGAGAAGGGCAGAAAATAAGCCTGCAGAAAATGATTTCTGAAAAGAGACTAAAAGACATAAATATTTACAGTTTGGCTGAGCAGTACAAAAGTGGTGGGAAAAGATCATAAACTGCCTGCAAATATCAAGGGGCTGAGCAAGAGAGGAGACACTCAGCACTCTTAAAGTGAAGACACGGTACTACTAATATAAGGGAAAAGAGCTTGAAAACCTCATCTGGTATGCCAGCTTCATCTTCCCTATCTGCTGGCACAACACAGGGAAAAAACCACTATGAACTAGACAAGATATGAAGAAATGATTGTGCAAAGAACATCCCTGCATTAGTTGGGAGAAGGGCCAGATGACATAACAGGACCTTTCCACTTCTAACCTGTGTGAGTGAGAAGTGGCTAGGAGGGCAGGGGAAGACGTGATGCAGAGCATGCAGAGCTGCAGTGGACTAGCAGTACAAAGGCACCAGGATGCCTGGAGTTGGCTTTTTTTTTTTTTTTCTTGTTTTGGTTAGCATGATTAAGTGGGCTCACTGCAGGAAATGCCAATGAGATCATCATGCAATAGATGTGGAGTCAAATGAAGGCACCAATAATGCTTCCAGTCAGCACGTAAAAAGGCTCCCAGGGTCCTTCCAGTAATGCTTCCAGTCAGCAACTAGCACTTGAGGCTGCCGACTACTACAGACTTTTTATCTTCTAATAAGGACAGGGATCAGCTCTTTCCCACAGTCCAATTCACATCTTTTTCTGGTTGCTTTGCTTATAGTGTGACTCTTAACACCTTTGCTCTGGCTCTGACGTCTCCTCCCAGTTAATTTCCCCACTTTAGCTTTTTTTTTTCCTCTGGAGTTTCCTATACCCCCAAAAGATGCGTATTTCACTAGTCCCTTTAACATCCATTTATCACCCCATGCACTGGTCTATGTTGCATCAGTCAGTCGTCTTTCTAGCAATGGGATTGCAACAATTGGTTTCTCAGCCAGTGAGTGCTTCTGTTCAAGACAGGGGAAAAAAAAGACCTGGGTGCCCTTACTGATGAACATGTGGGATTTCTTGTCAAAATAAGAGGTTCATGTTTACACAGTCCAGACAGAGACACAAAGACAGCTCCCATCAGCTGCACTATACACAACCTTCTGAAAGTCGAACCTACCCTTTGTGTAGGTTTGATGTAGCCCTAGCTGAGCCCTGGATTTTTGCCAGGAGCGCAGAAGGTCTGAGTGCCAAATTGGCTTCTGTGGTTTTTCTAATGTGGTTTGTGGCTTTGCTAATGTGGACTCCTTTGGGTATATTTTCAGTGTCTTAGGCAAGGAATTAGACCTGCAACTCTTGTGATTGCAAATGGGATGCACGCACCTAGTATTTCATGATCTGTATTGGAAGAGTGAGCTTCCACTTTTGTTTCACTTCCAAGCAAAGTCTCGAGCGTGCAGAGATCTAATCCTAATGTGGGCACATCTGTGTTACTAAGTAGTTGCCACACAATGACCTGGGACGTGTTCCTGGATCTATCACCCTTCAGCTGGCCTATCCATCCATTTACACCTCTGATGAACTAGATGAATTAAAGGAAGAAACACGCATGCTAATGGCATAGGCTGTAGCTAAGGCACTTTCACACAAGTGTGCCCCACAGTTCTGGTCCTCTGTTATAGTCAACTCCAGTAAATAGCTGTCTTTCTCTCCTCATGGAGCTTCTAAATAACAGATCAGCAAAAATCTTCAAAATGAGGTTGCTTTTCCAATCTAGATTATCACACCACCACCTATAAAGGCTTCATAGTAAAGAAAGATTGAGCTAGCCCATAAAGAACTGCTTGCACCTATGTGTCAGTGCCCTGAGTGCATTAATAGGCCTTCACACACACCCTGATGAGCCTCACCTGCAGTCTCCACTCACAATCTCTGCCCACAGACCCAGGAGCTCTATTTAAGCTCAGCCCTGAAAGTCTCAGTTCATGTCTGAGCTGTGTGGTGTGAGTGCTGGTTTCTAGCTCAGCCATAGCCATGCTTGCGCCTAGCTATAGATCCCATGGATCTGGGCACCCCAGCACACGGTGTGACTTCCTACCCTGACCTTGAGCCTACACCATTACTATGGCTATGACCTGCAATTGTTGGACTGTGTCTGATTCTGGCTGCCTTCACCAGACCCGATCCTGACCTGTGGATTGATATTCTGGCTTTATCTTGGACCTGCCTCACCACCTGAAGGTCCTGACTCTTTGAACCTGGCTATCACCTCCAAGCCTGCCCTGCTTGCCTTGTCTGGGGGCCGTGGGGCCAGGGGCTGGCTGGGGAGGCCCTTGCCCTGCCAGCTGTGTTTTTGTGCTTGGCACCCCTTTCTCCAAGGAGCAGATGGTTCCCACTGCTGCTTCACACTATGATGACTTCTCCAGGTGTAAGAAATGGCATGCAGAAGTGCAGGTAAGCATCCCTTCTCCAGTGTTGAGTAACTTTTGCAAAAAGGGATACCAGAAAGATCACTTGAAATCTGTCCTTGTAATTGTGATCTGTACACCTGACCTCACAAGCTAGAACAGCATGAGGGGGTTGGCTACTATTGTCTAGAGGGGGTCCAGACAATGACATCTCTGGAAGGGACAAGAATCCTCTCCCACAGCACAGAGTAAAGAGCAAGAAACACACAGCTGAGAGGATGGATGGGCATGCAGGATGTGAACTACGCTGGTCTCATGTGCCTACTATTCTGGCACTGTTTGCTCTGTTTCTGGCTTGATTGCAGACCTGCTGTGACCAAGTCACTTCACTTCCCATGACCTTCTCTGCCTATTCTTGCCTACAAAACTTGTAAATTCCTGGAGGGCAGGGGTTGCATTGCCTCATTTCTATACAACATGTAGCTGCAACTGCAGCCACACCTTGCATAAGGGCTATAGTATGATTTTATATTGCTTAGCAATCCATTAGCCCCTTTGAGCTGTTTTCAGCTCAGATATAGTCTTTCTTCTCTGTTCTTCAGCCTGCTTCTATAAAGCCATAGCCCCTTTCTTCTACTCAGAGTCAAGCATCAGGGCTGCAGCAAGCTTGGCTCACTTGGCCTTTCTCAGAGGATAGATAACACAGGTGTATCACTGTTTGCTTCAGCTACTGCTCTGTGCCTAGGCAAACTTGGGACTCTTCTAAATAAGTCACACACGCAAACTTGGGACTCTTCTAAATAAGTCGCACACATTCAGTGTGCCTGTTTTATCTGGGCAGGACTGGGATGACCCTCTCTCTCTCCATGCTGCACTCCTGTTGTAACAGTAATAGTGGAAAACTATTACATGCTACGTTCAGTACTGTGAGTGACAGAGTACTTACCCTGCCCTGAAAGACAGAGGAAGGCTTAGAGAAACGTGTAACTGTCTGCAGCCTTCCTTTCAGTGTTGCATTTAAAAGCCTGGAGACAGCTAACCTCTCTTCCAGTATTGGTTCCCCACGACTCCACTCCTGTTCTCCTCTAGCCTTTATAGAAAGGTATTAAAAGCAGCAATGACTTCATCAGCCTGATGCAACCCTACATGAGCAGTCGCAGATCTTCCTCTAGCTCAGCAATGCCCACACACTGGTGAAGCAAAATGCTTTTGGCAACTAAAGCACATGGTGTCCCCATCTGCTGCAGCTTTTCTTCCTGGGAAGCGATAGCAACAATCAAATGGTATATTTGTTCCTCTCTGCTCTTGCTAGAGCTGCCATAGAAGTTATTAATGAGGTGGTACTCACCTTGCAGAGGCTATACAGGATGATCAGGATCCCACCTAGGAAGTAGCTGCTGGATGGATCATCTCCCATGATGTATTTATACCATAGCTGGATGGGGACAAGGGATCGGAACAGTTGGCTCAGCTCCTCAATAATCAGATAAAACTTTCCCTGTAAAACAAACAAGTGATATGTGATTACTATCAGGAAGTCAAAAGAAGAGGACTTAACAGGTGCAGGGCTTGAAGCTTATAGGACTTGTGTTCACTGGCCCTGTACGCACGGCAAAGACCGGTATTTATGGGATGGAGCTTGCTTTGCAGCCATTCAACTCGGTGCCTAGAAAGGATGACTATCACTTCATTGTTTCTTAGTGTTCCTCTTACTCTGTCATATATCCAGCTACTCAATGCTTTTGAATCTTAAACTTTTAGAGCAGGTTATGGATATACACCTTATTGCACATCTGTGCAATGCTGCAGAATGCTAGCAGCAGAGGTTAAGAGTTACAGGGATGAACATGATGTAAATCATAGATACTATTAATAATGAGAAAAGGAATGAAAGGTAAGTCTCTCTGATCCTATACCCCCTTCTGAAGGTACAAGGATTTAAATGTAGGATATCATCAGTCCTCCTGACAACTTTCTAGATTATCCTAAAGAATCAAACTACCTATTTGCCAGCATCCTTCCACTCAGGCAAGGATGGATCTTGCACAGTACACATAAAAAGACTGGCTCTGAAAAAAAACACCCCTCAAGGCATTTTAAACTCAGATACCAAACCTTCCCAAGGACTTTATAGAAGAAAAGCTGGATGTCATCTCCAACCATGTTGAGGAACAGGAAGTTATTGGAAGTGGTCAACATGGATTTACCAAGGGTAAATCATGCTTGACCAATTTGATAGCCTTCTATGATGTTGTAACTGGTTGGCTGGATGAGGGGAGAGCTGTGGATGTCATCTACCTTGACGTTAACAAGGCTTTTGACACTGTCTCCCATAACATCCTCATTAGGAAGCTGGGGAAGTGTGGGCTAGATGAGGTGACAATGAGGTGGATTGAGAGCTGGCTGTGTGACGGAACTCAGAGGGTTGTGATCACAGGCACAGAGTCTAGTTGGAGGCCTGTAACCAGTGGTGTCCCCCAGGGGTCAATACGCAGTCCAATTTTGTTCAATACATTCATTAATGACCTGGATGAGGGGACAGAGTGTATCCTCAGCAAGTTCGCTGATGATACCAAACTGGGAGGGGTGGCTGACTCCAGAGCGCCGCGCTGCCATCCAGCGGGTTCCCTGCATAGTCAATTGTAAAATCCTTCATTTTGAAACTATGGAGAGATTATTAGCACGTACAAAATAGACATACACCAAAATGTTTGTTTTGGTTTTGTTTGGCCATGCTTCATTATTGAGGAAAGCATTTGAAAAGCTTAATAGACTTTTATTAATTGCTAGGAAGTTTGTCATGCGACTTTACATAAAAACTTTCAGCTTTGGCATGAAGATAACTCCTGAAATTTGAAAGTGTCCTTATAGTGCCATAGAATCTATATAGTAAAAAACATAACATGAAAATACTGACCACATGAAAATCAGAAGGGTCAGCATTTCTTCTTGAAACTTTATGATAAAAACCCTCTTAAAGGGCTGAGAGAGCTGGGACTCTTCAGCCTGGAGAAGAGAAGGCCGAGGGGAGACCTTATTATGGCATACACGTATCTAAAGGGTGGGTTGAAGGAGGATGGAGCCAGACTCTTTTCAATGGTTCCCAGTGACAGGACAAGGGGCAATGGGCACAAGTCGGAACAGAGGAAGTTCCGTTCAAATACACGGAAGAACTTCTTTACGGTTGGGGTGACAGAGCAGTGGCAGAGGCTGCCCAGGGAGGGGGTGGAGTCCCCTTCTCTGGAGGTTTTCAAGACCCGCCTGGATGCAGTCCTGAGCGATGTGCTCTGGGCAATCCTGCTTTAGCAGGGGAGTGGGGCTGGGTGAGCTCTAGAGGTCCCTTCCAACTCTGAAGATTCTGTGATTCTGTGGAAAGGGGGGGAGAGGGTAAGCATGCTGGTTGAAACACTTCTTTCTCAAAAGACACCCAAAGAATGGGCAACATCCTTTGTAAACCTTCACCAAAGCCGTCCTTGCCATTCTGGTGTCTACTCCAATTAGCTTTCCTTCCTTGAAGGACACCTGCAAGGTAACACAAACTCCCTCCTGGCTTACTGCAACCATGATGTGCAACAACTGAAATGGATTTTTCTTACCGCGTAATTTCTATTTTAAAGCACCTAAGACTAGAGCTGAGAAGCTGGCTGAGTAAGGCTATCTAATTTAGCACCCCCCCACCCCACCCCCCAGTCTTAATGAGGAACTGTTTATGTTCTGTCCCACACTGTTTAAAAGGGACAACTGGTGACAGGGCAGTAGGTCAGGGCAAGCTGTGAGCCCAGAACTATGCTTAATCTGCAATGACATTATCTGGACTGAAAGATTTGGTTTTGACATGTCAAAATGCTTTTATTTGATAAGATCACAGAGAAGGGGAAATTCCCCTGGAATTTTGCTGTGTTGTCCCAGTTAGCTTTGTCATTGGTGATGTCATCACAGGTCAGTCGTTAATTGGTGAGATTTGGAGTGGGGATTAAGTCCTCTGCAGTCCACGAGGCTAGCAGTAGCTAGCGCCCTTCCCCAGGGTCTCAGAGATGAGATCACTCGGCAGGCCATCCTGCTGTAGCGAACAAATCGAATCCTTCAGAGAGCTCTGGCATTCTCATGATCTCATATCCCCCCTGGGACAAGGAGTGAGGTCACACCAGCGGTTGCTAACGGACCTGGGCTGCTTTCTTCCTCTCCCCCCATCCCCTCCTCCTTGTTGATCCCAGGTGGCATCACATAGCAAAAATGTAACAGCAACAATCTGGGGTCCTAAATGCAAGCAATTTATTAAATTAGCACCGAGGTCTCTATCCAGCCTCATGCTTCAATACAATCATCGTTTATTTCAGGAGCCCCTGTGACAGAGGGTCGCAGTCTGCTAATGACTACGCTGTCACTTCCTTCCCTTCACACAGGCAGTTCTCCGCCTCCCCCTCCTCAGCCAGCCCTGATGAAAGCTACCAGCAAGCTAAAGGCAGCAAACTGCTTGCTTTCTCTGACTTGTTCCTCCCACCAGGCTCACAGTCATCTCCTTTTTATTTAGCCTTGCTTCCCCGGCAGGCTGGGCTGGGACAGGTCACTGCTTACTTTCTCATTGCATCAGATGGAACTTCTGGATTCAGCATTTGGGGCATCAAAGCTGAAATTCTTCTACAACAACAGAAGTCTTTGAGGTGCTAAAACCACTAGAGCTCACAGCAAGACATAAGGAAAGATGGGTCGCAGGCAGCCCTAGAGGTCCAGAGAGGCTGCGGAATTGGAAGTGGCAGACTGTGGCTCTAAAATGAACATGCAGCAAGTGACAAATTTCAATTTTCTAACCCCCAAATCTCCACCCTTTACAGAGCTTTTATAAAGCCTTTATCTAATGCAAATCTTCAGTTTTCAATAGTAACTGCAGGGCATAAGGATTTCTTAGCAGCTAGATACTTGTTAACATCCTCACAAGACTGAAGTTGTTCTAAATGGATGCATCTCTCCATCCAGCCCATTAACACCACCCACTTGACCATTTAAGAGAGGCCTGCTGATAAACTTAAGAGTGATTACAGCTAGGAGGAGGGAAGCAATACAAGGACAGCTGAGCACCATTTAGAAGAGAACTAGTGTTACAGTAAACGCTTACAGAAATGGAAGGTTTGTCAGGCATCTCAGCGCAACACACCAGCCCCTTTTTAAACTAGGAAAAGTGCCTAGAAAAATCAGAATTAATTCTACAAAGGGCTGCAGTAGAAGCTCAGAAGGAAGACCCCGCTAGAAGCTTAGAAAACAAGGATTATTCCCTATAAGTTCAGCAGCAAAATTTAGCCTTCTGATAGCGGTAACTTCTTGCAGGTGGCACCCATCATTTGTTAGTGCACTCAGTATAACTTTGTCATCTGCTTTGCAGCTTTGTTATGTCTTGGCTATCTAGTTTGAAATTTTTCAAAGCCAAATCTTTGTCTCAAGCTGTATTTTGTCTGAAAACTTCAGCTAAAGTACTTCAGCTATTTCTCATCAAGATTAGGAAGAACTGTGTCTATACTGAGCACAAATACAATTATTTCTCCTGTGCATCTGACTTGGAACAACAGCTTGAAATAAGGCAAAGCCTGCCTCTGTTAGATGACTTTTGCCATTTCATAAAAATCCACGTAAATCTGGGAATCTTCTCTTGAATACGCTCCACAGAGACTGAACAGCTCTCTAAGATCAGCGAAAGCTATATTTGGTGAGCCTGTGAGCCAGCCCCAATGCATGACTGGACTGTGCAGGACCCAGCCCTCCAGAGCAAGTATATCACCTTTCTGGACTGCAGAGATTAGATTAAATTGGCTATCACCTGAAATTACGACTCCTGGTTAGGGTAGAGTCAGATACCAGAAAAGAGTCTCTGCTCTCATCAAGCCCTCGCAACAGGTTGGAGTTAAGTCTGACTAAAATGAAAGGAGCACACCGCTTACCCTGCTTCCTCTGTAGGGTCACTCACTGTAAAAGCTGGCAGTCTACTGCTCCTGTTATCAAACACTTCATTAACACAAGTGGCAAAGGACTGTGCTGTGGATCTAATTATAGCAACTCTGCTCATGAGCCTTGTCATACCACATGGGGAAATTTTGATTTGTTTGGGGTTTTTTTTCAGAATGTTTTGTTAAAAACTAAGCCAATGACTCACTTGTAACCCTCCATTTTTCCTCTCCCTGCTTCACCACACAGAAAGACCATTTTTTATACTTTAAATCAAGCACTTATTTTGGAAGAGCAGAATTCAGGGTTCTCATACAACTGCAGTTTTCCTTCTGTACATGCAGTATTAGAGTCTGTAATGATGTGAACACATACTATTTTTTCACAGAAGGTGAGTGGTACTCATTAAGTGTGTGACTTTATTATTTTGTTATACTTCTACTACTTGATGGCAGATCTGCATCCTATCACTTCATGCTATTTGAGCTCTGCTCAGAGTAGAAAATTACTAAAATTTCTTCAGCCTTTTTATGACATCATCACTACAGTAAAAGATTTAAAAAAAAAAAAAAAACCAAAACAAAAAAACCCCCAAAAAACCAACACACAACCACCAAACCAAACACAAACCCCACCCAAAAACCAAAACCCCCACAGCTTATTTTTACATTCCTGGCTGACACAAGGGACAGCTATTCTCTGCATTTTCTAAATGAAAACTTGAGACACAGAAAGACTAAGGTTAAGGTAAGGTTGTTTTGGTGTCCAAGCTGAGATGTCTGAGATTAGACTTTCTATAAAACACTTAATTTTACAGCTCATGTTACCATTAAAAGCTAAACCACTGACTTCAGTTTGTAGCTGTACATGGCTTTTCTAGAATCACACAGGAATTATTTGGCAAAGGAAAGGATGGAATTTAATTCTCTGGTGTAGCATTCAACTTTAACTTGTAGAACATTCTTCTTCCAATGGTCCCTTTGTCCTCTGTACCCCTTCCAGTTTCTACAACAACCTCTCTCAATATGTCACCTTGCTTCATCCGTGGGGCACAGTATACTCTGGTGATGGATGGGAGACATCTTACGGAAAAATAACACAGAATCACACAATTAAAAATTGAATCACAATATAGACACACCAAAGGGGGCAAATTACAACTGCAGACACGATGCTAATTCCCATGTAGCCTAACCAAGCATTGACTTCGTAGTGTCTTCTGACATAAGGCTTTGCATAAGTGTGATGTGTGTCTCCACAGAAGGAAACAGAAAGGCATGCTAAGGTTTTACACAGCGGAATTAAAATGGGATGTGAGAGAAGTTGCAATGAGGCAACTGTAAGTTGTGATTAGCACTCAAGGGAAGTTCCAAGTCTCACTTGTTCTGCTGCCAGCAGCATTAGGACATATTCTGAAACAGGAAGATGCTAGAAAAAACTTTTGAGACCTGCTGGCAATTTGGATCAGAGGAGAGCAAGCTCTGCTGAGATTTCAGGTCATATTGCCAATATAAGAAAGTATTGGATAGAAGCAGTAAACAGGACTGTGGCACACGGGATGCTGGTGAAAATCCATGCAAGACTAATGAGGAGTAATTCCAAGGTAAGACTAGAGGGGAAAATGAGATTTTTAGCTAGTGCACAGCACTTCTGAAAGTCACAACTCAGCTATCTTAAACTCAGAAGTTAAACTTGGAAGGCACCCAAGAGCAATGGTTCCTTTAAAAAATTTAGTAGCATTGGCTTTCAAAGTGTGTTAGGGAGAGGGACTGAAAAAAGTCCCAGTTCCTCAGTACCTAGTCCTATGCTTAAGTTAGGCTTTTTCTTTTGTAAGTAATAAACCCGCATTTCTGACTCTAGGACACCACATCTGTCCCAGGCTGCAATAAGTGAAAGTCTTTGCAGAACCATCACATAGCTCCTGTGGCTCTACAGGATCAAAGCTCAGATTGTTGTCCAAGAGCGAATCTATTTCTGAGTGAGTTCCCCCAAAAAGCATCCAAGATCATCAAGGAGAGAGTAATGACAAGATAGGCTATCATCTATCTAGAAACACCACTTTAACCGGCTACTTAGAGAAGGCTAGGATTAACTTGCATGTTGCACAGTACAAGAGAGCACAGACAAGGAATAGGAAGATCCTTACCCAGTTATTTTTTGCGATGTGTGCCCACTCTGAGTGCTTGTTTTAATGCTTCCATATTTTCTGATCAGCATCTAGAGGACTCAAATGCTCCAAGAGGCTTTATTTTTCTCAGGATGAAAGAAAATGCATACAAACTTCATGTTAAATGATTGATAAATATCTGGCCCCGTGATGAAAGAGAGGCTGCAGGGACCATCACAATTAACACAACTTCTGTCTGGCACCTTCTCTCCTAATGTTAGCCTTCTGGAGGAGGCTGTGGCCTAGAGAAAGTGCTTTGCCAACAGCAAACTGCTTCAGCGTGCCCTCTTTCCCCTGACACAGAAGGATGGACCTTGTTCTGTGTCATGGGTTGTTCTACACGAATGACTAGCACAAGAAGAGCTTGTTGCTCGAGAAGCATAAAACTTCTGCATGTGCAAGTCATTTGTGCAACTAGTCATGTAATGGAGGAAGGGTCAGTCTGCCCAGTGAGAAAGGCGGGGTACCAGGATTTTGGACCGTGGTATCCCATGGAGCTGAGCTCTGACACAAGATGGAGGCAGGCTGCAGAACAATTCTAATCATTATGAGGTAAGCGCTCATTTTCCTTATAGTAACTGTTTAATTATACATGGCTGTGCACAGAGACAGAAACAGGTGGTGACATGATAACCAACGCAACTGTGGACATGCTTGTGCTCCGTTTGAACATGGAAAGAGCACTGGGGCTACTCAAAATTAAGTCTTACTGGCTTCAGACTCGCAGAATACAGGGATACCACAGGTTAGCTGACACTATAACACATCGCCTTAAAATAGCTTGCTTCAGCTGAATGATCCAAATCATACTACTTCGTGCAAAAGACATTCTGATTTCTTTCATGTCCAAGGTGCAGCTTCAGAAGGAATACAGAAAGCTTAATGGGCCAGTTCACGTGGCAGAGCTGTAACCACCTATGCTAGGAAACATGGTATGCACCTGAATCAGGTATCTGACCCGAAGTTGAGCTGCAAAACTGTGTAAAGAATGGCTGCCACATGCAGGCAAAGTTTTCTCCAACCAGATATGATGAGATGGTACTCTTAAAGAAAACAAAACAAAACAAAACCCAAAGAAATCCCCAAAAAACAAACAAAAAAAACCCCAAGCAAATATTTTCAAAGATGCAGTGAGGAGTCCACGGTGCTGGTGTGGACCAGTATTTGTACACTTACCCCAACACCACTGGAACAGCATAAAGAAAAAACTTCACATGAGTGATACCAGTCTTGCCACAAAAAAACTCATTTGCAATGTCTAGATCCAGCTTTCAAACAAAACTGACAAGTATTTATTCAATGGTAATTTCATACTATGTTTTCAACAAACAAATGCTAGTGTTTTCCTTTTGAATCTTCAATCTTCTGGAAATGCAGCCCATTGTAACTTGGCTGCACACCTGTACTGAGCATGTAAAGAAAATTCTTACTCAGGGCCTTTCTTATATACCAGCCATTAAGACCATTGGAAAAAAGTGTCCTTGGTATCCTTCTCCCCTATACAGATAAGGATATATATATATATAAAGAACCTGGGATACCAGTTTCTTACAGTTCTTTTTGTTTGGTTTTCTTTCCCCCTCCTCCCCTCATCCTTCACTCCATTCTCCAGGATATCAGCTTAGATTGCTGACAACAGCATGAGGAGGGGATGGGAGACTTGCAGGCACCTGGGATTTCCTAAACGAAATCTTTGGCAACTGTGTCTTTTTATTATTTATTTCCTTATTTTTAATTCCACCCCCCTCAAGCTGTCATTCCTTAGCAGTGAAAATGAAAAGCTGCCATTTATGTGTGTACAACAATGGAGGCCTCTGCAGGCCACATGGCTCCTGCAGTTTAATTTACTTTAATTCATTTTATATTGAACCAAATGATCTTATTTGCCTTTTCTAATGGAGAGCCTTCAGCATGCAGGGTGGGAGCCAAGCCCCCCTTCCAAAGAAATTATGAGCCCAGCTGCTATTAAAACTTGTACTCAGATTGATGTGCCGATCGCAGCTCATGGGGGAGAAAGGGACATCTTTAGCCACAGGTATGCTCCTTCTCCCACAAACTCTCACTGGTTCCAAAAGTGTAAGATTGGACTCTGATGTTGAGGTCTCCTTCTGTTTTTTGCTTTTCTCCCCTATTTGCAAGCTCTTCTTTCCCTGCCTTCCAGCCCGACTGTAGTCTCTCAGCCTCTCTTGGCACCTCTGTTTTCCAGGCTGGTTTGGAACCTGGGAAAGGCTGGGAAAATTTTCAAATCAAATTTTCAATCTTCGCTCATTCTTTGGAGGGGTTGATTGCAGAGATACTCCATTTCTGAGGTATTCAAGCTTTGAGAACTCTGGCTAGTTGTATCCTGATAATATAGCAGTTTTCATGCTTCACACTTCGAGCATGCATTATCGTGTTTACTGCTCTCTGTATTCTGATTGCAAAGACAAACCTCTTTTTCTGCCTTTAATTTTAGTTTGCTTTTTCTCAGTTAAAGCATAAACTGTTGCTATAAATCCAAGATGGTCCTTGATGTCACATTAAACCAAATGTTCCCCTTCCTGTGATGGGGCCATACTAGGAATACATGACCCAGGTACTTTAGACTGGGAGAACTGAGTGTTCTAGCCCAAATTTTTAATGTATTCATTGTCAAAATGAAAAGATGCATCTAACTGAGATAAGCAGAGTTTAGTACTACTCTCTATTTTCATTAATGATCTTGTTGGGACAGAGTAGTCTTATCAATTGTGCAGTTGACACTAAACTGGGAAAGACTGTAAATGCACTGGAAAGGACTATAATCCAAACTCATCTTGTCAGATAAGAAATAACCTGGGAAACAGGGGGGACTGAAGACAGTCCAGAAGACAATAAGATTTGGAATGAACGATCTCTGAGAAAAGACTCAAAAAAATTGGTGGTGTTCAGTCTACAGTGAAGACTGAGGGGAGATATGAAGACTTTGATGTGCAAAAGAAAAGAATCTGCTCTTGCTCCAATCACAATGGATATGGAGAGGTAAGAGACTTAAAAGAAGGACATTCAGAGGAGATGCCTCTTACTAGAAAGGCTATGCAAGCATCAGTGAAAACCACATAGTATTCAGAGAAGACTAGAATCTCAAGGAGCAGCATGAAAAGCCAGACTAGCTTTGGAAGTGCCTTTGAACTCCCAAAATGAGGAAAATCTGAAGAGCCTGCTCAGAGGTTGAACGCAGACTGATCAAAGTCCCTGATATGCCATCCATGGGCAAGTTTTATCATCTATTACTAACTGCCAGAAAGAAGGTACTGCAAGAAAGCTCAAGATTAAATACCTCAATCCTATTCACAGCTGTGCTGAACTCTATTGCTGACAGTGCAGCAGTCTCCACTTCAGGCCCTGTATTATGGGGAGTAGAGGCTGCTGTTCTGATTAGTTATATTGGCAGAATAATTCCCAGTGCGTATATCTTGAATAAATCTTCTAGCTCTACTCTGTGAGTTTCATTTGTACTTCTCCAGCATCTTGCTACTCGCTGCCATTAAGCAACAGTCACCTAGAAGTTCATAAACTACAAGCTAGGCTTCAAGCAGAAACCCTGCTACAAGCACATGGGGAGGAACAGAATAACTTTGTTTCTGGCAAGTATTAAGACAGCAAGTAACTTGATAAGAATTTGGTTAATGTGCCTATCAGAAAAAGCTTACATTTCAAAAAAACTCATCTGAAAAATAAGATGTGTAGCATTG